>NC_090794.1:15300500-15621000 GCF_040054535.1 Antennarius striatus | reverse complement strand
CACATGAGTGACGTTCATTATTTAAGAGAGTGTATAAATGTCTGAACTGCTCCACCAAAGGTTCCCACATTTCCTGGTCTTCCAGGTGCTTCCCAAAATTAAATCGGCTGTTTCCATCCCTGATGCCTCTGTCTGATAAAGGTTTGATCCAAATTAGACAATACATTTTTTTCAGTTACGCAGTTAAAATTCAGACGTACAAACCAAACTGATTCAATCATGAATCCATGCTGCAAACAAACAGTGCATAAAAAGTATGCATTGCATCAAGGAAAAATGCTTTTTATCATCAGCACATTGTATTTGGTATGACGCTGACGGCTTTGAGGATATGCCACACTTCTGGTATAAACTTGAATCTGTATCGAGCATTTCACATTTTATTAAGTACTTTCAATAATGTCACAGACGAGGTTGATCTTGAAAGTATCTGCTTCACCAGAGCTCCTGAGGGTGGCTTTTATTTTATTGACTTTGTTCTGCATGGGTGTATTTGTTTATGTTTACAAAGTTTACCTGCTGCTTGGACTTGTTTTATCCTCAGTCCTCATTTTCTCTTATGTGTTACACATCTTTCTGTTATGCCGCTCTTGTGTCTTCAAAGAAAGGTAACAGAATTAGGTTGAAACACTGATGTCATGAATGCACTTTTCGTTGTCATTGAAGATGAAGCCAATAAATTAAATTGGAAGACAACAGACTTTTCTCAGTATTTTTTTGCTATTTTATTCAAATTTCTGATTTCTCTCTCACATTTATGTTTAAGTGTGATGATCTATCTGTTCTCCCACCAGGCAACACATTATATTCTATGAATAGTCTGTCTGACCTGTTTGTTCTTTTCAGATTTCCCAAAATGTCTGACTGTAAGGTTCTTCTAATGTAATGGTTCTACTTTTTCTTTATTTCACCTCCTGCTCTGCCTCATGATTTCTCTTTCCTTGTAATGTCTTTTTCTTCCTGTTAACCCTCATTACTCTTCTTTTTTCTACTTTCACTTTTTTGTCCCAATTTTTCTCTTAATAATTTGGGTCCTCACCTTCTGCCTCCTTCCCCCCTGGTCTCAATCTGCAGTGGACCTGTTGGACCTCAATGTGACCCAGAACACCTTTGAGCAGCATAAGATGACCAACAACAACCAGCTGCTGTCTGTTCCCGACATCATTAACTGTCTGACATCCATTTACGATGGCCTGGAGCAGGAACACAAAGACTTGGTCAATGTGCCTCTTTGTGTTGACATGTGTCTCAACTGGCTACTTAATGTTTACGACACGTAAGTACACCATGTTTTTCCCCTTTAGGTCTGGGATTATCAACTCACCCCTTCATCTTCTGGATTTATCACAGATTGGGAACCTGGGAATCATCCATGTTTCCACCTCAATCATAAAAACTTGCTTTGTAGTGTGACACAAAGGAGTTATGTGGACACAAGTGCCAAAGCCCATGTCTTTCAGCACTCCCAGATTTTCACAGGAATGTGCATGATTGTGTTGTACATATTTACACAATAATGTATTTATACATCATATAAGCACCAGCTCCTTACACGCGGTTTGTTTGAAACCAGACTTGCATAAACACATGTTTAAATACACTGCAATGGTACTGACATACCAAACTGGTACTGATATATTGAAGAAATATGCTGAAATTCCTACATGCTAACTGAATTAAATGTCATTTATAGGTATTCAGAGAGAGCCTTAATAATCTTATAGTTCTGTCTCACAGTACAAGTACAAGGGTATACACACACATACACAGATATTCGTCTCTATCTTAACACAATGTTTTTCTGTCACTGATGTTGCTCGTAATTCAGATCTAAAATGGTGGGAACACACAAACATATTGCTTGTGCAAAAACATCTATTCACTGTGTGTGTATGTGTGTGTGTGTGTGTGTGGTCAGTGGTCGCAGTGGAAAGATCCGTGTCCTGTCCATGAAGATTGGTTTACTCTCTCTCTGCAAAGGACACCTGGAAGAGAAATACAAGTGTAAGTGCCGACAACGAACTTAAATCTATGCAGACACACATGAGCTCTTCAACACACGGCTGCCCCTGACTGGTCTGTGGTGTCGGTACTAATCCAGTATGGCTGCAATACCCAGCAGCATTAATCAAACTCTCAGAGAGATAGGAGCCAAAGAATAGGTCGTCTAATTGGATGAGAGACCTCCTACGCGTTTCCCCTGTTCTTTATTTAATTTTCTTTTCTGATTTATTTTTGAGGATTAGGGCGTAGGTACGGAGGCTTGCTGCAGAGGGAGAAGACTGTCATTTTGGCTTCCTCCTCTTTGTTTCTGCCACACTATCTCCCTCTATCTTCCTCCACTGTCACTACTCACACCCCTGTTCATCCATCTCGTAGTTTTGTCTCTCATTCCATCCTATTTTGCTCACTTTTGTCATTCTTCTCCATCCGTGTTTCCCCTTTGAGCCTGTTTGTTCCACCGGATATTCTGAAAAGCACGCCTGATGGAGTTCTTGCACCTTCATTTGTTTGGACGCTCATTATTTATCAGTCCCATGGATTTAGTAATATACAGGACACATACACAAACATGGACATGCATGCATACACCTGTAACTGGGCGTGGCCTCACACGGGGTTGAAAATAGATTCCAAACAGACTACAACGACCTGTCATGCCCCCCATTTCTCCCTTGCGCTCCCCTTTCCCTTTCCCAGATGTTTCCCAACTTTATATAGCGCTGTCATTGTGTTAACTGGCCGAGACTGTGTGTCACTGGGCAGACATCCACATCTCCTACAGCTCTTTAAATCTCCAAGAGATTTTGATGCAGAGATGGAGGAGAGAGAGTTCAGAGCAGAAAGAGAGTGAGGGATGTAGAAGATATAAAGATAAAAATATATGTCAGTCTTGACTTTTTCAGTGTCTCCCACGTCCCACATGAACACATTTTAACCCTTTCCCCCCACTCTGGCCTATATTATCACAGTTCCCTAGTCTGCAGCTACTTATACACATGTCTTATATTTGAAGTGGCACCTACATCTTTTGACTCTTTCTCTTCTCTTTCTCCCTCTGTCTGCCTCAATCACCTCTGCTCTCATTCTCTCCCCACTCAGACCTCTTCAGCCAGGTAGCATCTGCAGGTGACACATGTGACCAGAGACAGCTCGGGCTGCTGCTTCATGAAGCCATCCAGATACCCAGACAGCTGGGGGAAGTGGCCGCCTTCGGAGGCTCCAACATTGAACCCAGTGTCCGGAGTTGCTTCCAGCATGTATGTTTGCTGACACATGCTCAAACATGCAACTAAAATATGATTTGTTACAGGATAAAGTATGCACCAAAGCAGTTATAAAAGGGTTTTGAAACATCCATCCTGCAACCCTCAAAATAATGCTTCCAGAGACTCATGACCCACACTGAAACATGTAAAGATTAATAAGCTTATTTAAATACATATTTGATTTTTTTAAAGTAACTACTCTTCACCATTTGTAATGATTATGACTAAAATAATAATTATAAATCTGTTCTGAGAATTTTAGTGGGAGATAGGTATATTATTTCATTGTCATCAAAAAATTTTGATGTAATTTCCACGAACAGAAAAGTCGAATAACATTAGTGTATTTGTTGCTGGATAGGCGATGGGATGAATATTAAAGGATTTAGACTAACGAGAATGCTCGTAACTCATAGACAACATCAACTAAAGCAACCTTTAGTGCCAGGTGAGAGATTTCATTAAAGAGAAAGAGATGGTGGCATGGCAAACACCAGAAGTTGGTAGAACTTCTTGCGAGAAGAGAGTCTTCGAACTGTAAATAGTGTAAATATGAACAGAGAACAACACTAGAAAACAATTCTTGAACTGATGATAGATGTATTCTTCTCATAAGCTTTCTAATGAGAACAAGTGAAAAGCATTGACGAAAACCAGTGAATATATATTTTCAAAACATGAAGTACATTTTCCATTAAATATTTTTGGATAAATCTATGTATTTTGTTTTTCCTACCAATAATTTCACTCTAAATCTGTTAGAAATTGCTGAAAAGCTGTCAGCTGAGAACCGCATCAATGGTTCAACAATAAAGGTTCAAGTGAAAAAAAATATTTTCCTGTTACCATCCCTGGATTTCTAATCATTTAATATAGAAATCATCTCCATCACAGACACTGCTTTATTGTCTCTTGTTTACCCAAAAACAGGATTCAGATTTCGGATTCTGTATGTGTTGTTGGTCATTAGGTATTTCTTAATTTGCTTTATGTTAAAGGTTTTGGCACTTTTGATAATTTAAAACAAAATAATTCTGCTATAATTGAGGTAATGGTGTATTGACATCTCCATAAATAGAATTTTTCTAGTAGTGAGGGCAATTCTTTGCAGATGCATGCACTTATTGCTTGTTTTATTAGATGATTAAGAAATAGAAATTGAATCATCCATTTTTTAAATCATACTGATTTCAGTCAAGGCCAAACGCTTTTGGAAATAACTAAAAAACACACGTTTAAAGCAAGGACATTCCACTGTTATCCGTTTTCCCGTTGGTCACACCACAAACAGCATCATGTAGCGATTTGAAATCACCTAGCATTGCGAGCTTCAGATAGGTGGGACTTGGACTCTTTCCCTGCATTGCAGCAGAGCTTGATCTACCCATGTCTGCATTTGATTTATGGGCAAGTAATGAGTTTGGAATTGGAGTACGAAGGGTTTGGTCCAAATATTGGTCTCAGTTTCTGACATCACTGCTCATATTTTTTGGCAGGTGACCAACATTGTAAGAGATTAAGCCTAATCAAGCCTAATTGTCTTCGAGCACCTCAGTCTCCATCGTGTTTTTCGTCTGTCTGAGGCCTGTCTCTCTCAGGCCTGTGAAAGAGCTTCAATATTTCAGCTCCACTGACCAACCATGGAGTCTCAAATGGTCTCCTGTGTCCTGCTGGCTGTCCTCTAGTGTTTTACTGCAGTAAGCCACACATTTCCCCTGGTATATATGTGGACATCACATTTATTTAATGATTTCCTCTTCCTCTGGGATCAGTTTCATTTTTCCTACAGCGTTTCACTGCCTCATGCTTTGGCATTTGTAAACATTAGCCAAAGATTAAAATTAGGAAGCTATAAATTTCACTGAATTCCTGCACCTTTCCATTAAAAAATAGGGGCCAGGGATAACTTGAAACCTTACAACCTTATTTTGTTCTTCTTAAAATAACACATGTGACCTGATTGGCTACGGTTCACCCTTGTATTAAAATACACATGCACACAGAGAGGTGAACATGTAAACACATGCAAATATTGCCGACAGACTTGATCACTGATTGCTGTATCAGCTGTAGTCCAGTTGCTCATAAATCATTCAATCATCGAACCCGGCTGGCAGGTAGAAACACGCATGCACGCACACACACACACACACACACACACACACACACACACACACACACACACACACACACTCTCTCTCTCTCATTTGCATATTCACACTCATATAATCCTTGTTCCTACTCTGTACATCTGCCCTGTCAGTGACAGTGCAGTCACCAAGTCAATTTGGTTTAATAGGACTGTGATGAACGAGTTGTACCGCCATAAATATGGCTTCTTTCGCTGCTCCTTTGTCAGTCTCCTTCATTTACCCATCCTTCCCTCTCCTTCTCGCCGTCCTGTGAGCCATCTCTTCTCTGGGGTAATTAATCTGTAAGTGCTATGGGCCTGCCATTAGGTGAGATGTAGGAGGCAGGAGAGGCAGAGGTAGGGCTAATGTATGGGACAGGAGAGGCAGAGGCAATGGACAATGAGGACATTGTCCAGGTGAAGGGCAGATGGAATGATGAAGGTTATAAAGATGACATGAGTTGTCCTCCTATTCGATTGGCAACACTTGCTTTTTAGCCAAAGTAAATAACTTTTTAGGAATACACTTCAGCCCATATGGAAGAAACAGTCGCTGTTTTGTTCGATTATAAGCAGCTTTACCAAGAACTTGTCTTCTGAGGTGTAATTTTGGAGACCGTTCCAGACACAAATCTTAGTAAATATTTTTAGTCCCCGACCTTATTTTTCATATTTAGGGTTTTGAATACGATTAAAATTAAACCTTTTACAAGTAAATATTTTCCTGGATGAAGTATTACAACTATTGATTAAGATATCCAATCTCTGATTCAGCTCACCAGATATGAGTCTGCTTCTGTTTGGTTCAGTTGTAGCAGTAACTTATTTTCATATTATTTCTACCATAGTGTCAGGGCCTAGGAACGTCTAGGCCCTGAGAAGGGATTGGAGAAATGGGACTCACACACACACACACACACACACACACACACACACACACACACACACACACACACACACACACACACACACACACACACACAATTCGAATGAAAGGTTATGTTTGATAAGTTTAGCGTCACCAGCAGCCATGTCAGCGAGTCCCACTTTGTCTGGTCTTTGAGATGATGTCATCTGCTGTTGAACAGCTATGCTCTTTACACAGTAATGAGTTATGTCTTTCTTTGAAGTTTCTACTTGTCAGCACATTGGTCTTAACAGGGAGTGTAATAAACATGAATAACACGAACCATAATGTGTCTTGATAAAGTCCCTGCTTTATTGTGCGTACTCATCTTAAACTTTGGTCAGACCAGACCTTGGACTATTTGTGATGTACTGATCTGAAAATCTGCCAGCTCCACTTTATACCAGTGTCTAGACGGTGTTTCATTTCAGTAATAAGTGCCAGGTTTTCATTGTTTTTTTCAAACTGAATATAATTACAGCAGATGCAAAATACAGTAATTGAGCATAGTGAGTTACTGTTTTATTTCTCCTACTTTTGTTAATTAAACAGCTAAAATTAAACTTCTATGTGCCTTTATTTGTCTTTAATTAAAGTGCAATAATTTGCATATTTCCTTTTCATTTCTCTCTGTCAGCACTGTTGAACTATGGAAACCAAACATCGCATGGTGGCTAAACTTGTGATTTAAAGTCTCCTAACTCCTGGATATGCCTCTTTCATGCCCAGGTGACCAATAAGGTGGAGCTGGAGCCAAGGCAGTTTATTGACTGGATGCGTCTGGAGCCCCAGTCTATGGTTTGGCTTCCGGTCCTGCACAGAGTCGCTGCTGCAGAAACAGCTAAGCATCAGGCCAAGTGTAACATCTGCAAGGAGTGTCCTATTGTTGGCTTCCGGTAAAAGACACACACATGCAATTTAAGAATTCTGAAGCACACACTGAAAATGATGTGCCAAGTTTACAGCATACACAAATGGCATATGGGGCAGTGTTCTGTGGTGTTTGTCTCTAGTTGAGCATAAAGGGCAGATCTGCTCAGGAGGGCAAGCATTTATCTAAATGTCAACAGCTGATACATCACTGGCTAAATACCATTTGTAGGTCTGCAATGAAACACACACTCTTAGTGACAAACACAACAGCTTATATGCACAAACATACAGGCAATAAATGGCCACAATGGTAAAGTTCACAGAGACCCGATGGGCTTGCTAACAATCTGTGTGAGACACCCTCTGATAGACTGGACTGACATTCACACGGCTGCTGCTGTTTGAAACAGTTTCTCATTGTATTTCTCACATGTACAATAAGTGCCGTCAGAAAGGTGTTACTGTTCCACTACCATAGTGAATTTTTCATGCAGTGGAGTTTTTCGCTCGATCTGGTAAAAGCTTCTCTTTTTTGACAGGAAATGTGTGTAACACCATGCAGAGGTAGGGTGTTGGGAATAAGGTGGCAGGATTGTCCATTTCAGAACTGTTGCTTTGCCAGCAGAAAAGAGAAATGCAGTCAGACATTTGATGAAGCACACGTCTCCTGAGTTCTGTCATTGATCGATGAGAGGGGAAAAAAGGCAGAGAGCAGGAGAGAAAGTGGAGGCAAAATGCATAGCAGGCGTTTTGTTTATTTCATTCTAATGGTTGCCTGTCTGTCTCTCTGTCTCTGTCTGTAAGTATTTGTAAAACATATGTAAGGTACATGCATTGGAGAATGATGATAAATATCTAATAAAGTATTTATTGGTTTGGCCAATTTGTTAGAGAAACCAGGCGACGCAGGGTCCACAATTAGTAGATAAACTCATTAATTAAAGCCTATCTGAGCACCACCTGCTGTGAAGGTGAATAACTGCCTCCAGCTCCAGTATGATATGTGTCAGGACATAATGGTATATTTGACTTGGTGGTGTTAGATGCACACTGAGATCCTTTGATATATGGCATTCTGTTGTAACTCATCAGTCAGCTAACCTTGGGAGGGTTGGAAAGGAGAGAAAGATAAAAGACTGGAGCTATTATGTCGGAATGGATCCTGTCTCAATTTAGCTGCTGTATGGATGACTGGTTACAGGTGCTGTTGTGGTCATAATTGACAGTTATAACTGTCTGCCACAGCTTCACTATACTGAAAAGGGTTTCTCTGTGTTGGTGGGCGATTGGGAGTGAAATGGCACTACTGGCTCGGGCCTCCTGGAGAGCAGATCATATATGTGCTCAACCACACACACGCAAACACACACACACTGATGGCAGGATAGTAAAATCCCAACACTGTTTATCAACTCATTTCACTTTTGGCCTCTCTCTCTCTCCTCCCTCCAGGTATCGCAGTTTGAAGCATTTCAACTATGACGTGTGTCAGAGTTGCTTCTTTTCTGGGCGCACAGCCAAGGGTCACAAGCTGAACTACCCTATGGTGGAGTACTGTACACCGGTGAGGGAGCAACATAGCGCACAGACAAACCCATTATATCAATATATTTTAATTCAGTGAGAATTTATTACCTTGCACTTAACTCATGCTTCAATTCATCAATACGTGGAATTCTATGGTCTTCTATACTCTATTCTCAGTCCTTATCACCCTACAAGTATTTTATAGTATAGTATAAAGTACATATACCTACTGCGTCCTGTAGTCATTCCAGTTTTTCTTTAAAAAAATATGAGGAAACAGGGAACAGTCAGTGGAGCCCAATACAAGCAAGTTATTGACAGTCGCTTGCTCTATTGTGCCCAACACCTCAGACATAGCTCAGCCTGAGCAGAACCAGCAGTGGAATGGATAGAGTTCAGACTGTTTGGCAAAAATATTGCATCAAGCTCGATATTGTTACGTTTCAAAAATAATAGAACTGTATTGAACTGCATAATAAGTTGACTTAGTGAGAACGTAGTTTTAAGATTTATCCAATGTCTAAATCTAATTACAGCAAGAGGAAATTTTCTGATGCCACAAAAATATTAGTACTATTCCTAATTATTTCCAACCCTGGGCTTGCACTAGGAGCTAGTATGACTAAGCCACTGTGGCTCAGTGTAAAATAATTGAGCAAGCCACAAAAAGCCACACTCTGTGTCCAAGACAGTGGCGCACGGGCGGACGACCAACGCTCGTCGCGGGGGGGGGGGGACTGGGGGGTGTCCAGGGGCCTCCCCCGGGAAATTTTTTTAGAAAATGGGGTTGTTGTCCTGCATTCTGAGGGCAAAATCTTCTGTTCAGTTTACCTACAAAAATACACTAAAGTCAGCAGTTCAAGCTGAACTATCTTTATTTCTGCCCTACTTTATGCAGGTATGAATGTGATATTCAACAATTGAAAACTTCCATTCACTATGTGAAGATACAGTTCTACAAAATATTACTCAAGTTTTACTTAGACTAGAAGACATTTCAACTTTGATTTTTCATTTCAATTTAAAAAAGCATGAAAAATAGCAAGCAAGGTGAATACATATTTACATGCATCGCTGGTTATTCCTGCCGGTCATAGGGAACAAAAGTCTAAGACGACAAACAAGTATTGATAATATCTTTCATTTACCTTCTGATCGGTCTGTTACCACTGCTCCCCCCTCTCAGCATTCACCATTTGTTTATTAATGAGGACTTTAACACAAACTCTACTATAAAACACTGGATTCTTTTGATCGATCGTCCTCACCTTGTCTTACACCAATTCGCGGGATCAGCTTGTAAAAAGACAATATTTTTGTTTTTCATTGGACGAAAGAAGGTCATGACCCGAGTGCATATTTAATGATTGGGAGCGTTCAGGTCACTTCGGCTATTTCCGTCGGCATGCTTCGGCTAAATTCCGTCGGCATGTGGAAATAGCGGCGCTAGCGCCGTTTGCTAGCAGAAGTAGCGGCGCTAGCGCCGCACGCTAAAGGAAATAGCAGCCCTCGCTAGCGGCAGTAGCGGCGCTCGCTAGCGGAAGTAGTGGCGCGAGCGCCGCTCGCCAGCGGAAATAGCGAGCGCCGCTAGTGAGCAAAAAAGTCGTAAGTTTTAGCCTTTTTTCCATAAAAATAAGAAAGCCACTGTGGCTACACAGTCTAAAAACCTTGTAGCCAATCTGGAATTCACTTTGCCTATGGCGAAGTGGCGAATGGCTAGCACAAGCCCAGCAACCCATTCTTAAACCAAATCATGTATCCAAAAGCTGTTTGAGTAGATCCACTGGACGTTAAAGTTCTTGAAGATGTTTCGTCTCTCATCCAAGAGACTTCTTCAGTTCAGAGGGTCGCTGATCTTGTCCCAGTTTATAAACCCTGTGGGGTGTGGTCAGTGCTATTCACATTCCAAAGACCGTCGTTGACACCCGTCTGGCTTCTCAACGATTGTTGGTGGGGGTGCCAAAGGGGGTCGCTGAGATGTGAGTTTCATCTTTGTATGCTAATGAGGGTCATTAGCGTCCAGTGGATCAACTCAAACAGCTTTTGGATAACCATGACCTGGATGACTGAGAACCTACACAGACAAATCATGTATCAGTTTTATGCATTTGAAAATATCAAGTCTGTGCCGAGTAATGATGCCACAAAACCAGATTAAGAGCGTTAGATAGTGAATTTTGTGGGACTCAGTCCGGTCATTCAAAAGATTTGTTCTTTCATCTTTGTCCTGTTTGTTTCATTTCAAGAATATTGCCTTTTTTATTAGGTTTTCATTTTTATGGTTGTGGCATTTTCACAGATCCAGTGGGGTTTGTCAGTGATATGAAATGTCAGATTCACTGCTGTGCTGTATTGATTACTGTTCTTGCAATGTTTTATGTCTCCCAAATGATGATGATGTTTGGGCTGGACTGTGAATGTTTACTTACATCCTTTCCGCTGTCTAGCATTTGTGTCTCCAACCCTCTAACAAGTTTATTGTAGCTCAGTACCTTTACTGCATGAACTACCCCCTGTTGTTTTTCGTCCACTGCCCACTATATCCATATTGTTATTGTGTTGCTGAGCCAAATAAGACTTTGTCCAGATTGACACACTAAGGAACTAACACAAACACACACATAAAAAGCTGCATAAATTCTCATCCAGCTTTAGTTAAAGTATTCCAAATATTTTGACCTAAAGTGATCTGTGGTCCTAAATATCAGCTTTTCAAAATCGCATGTCTGAGCTACTCACAAAATGCTTCATTTCAGGCCTCCGGCTGTAGTATGTTAATGAGCTCCGCTGGTCAATGCCTCCTTCACCTGGGTCACGCCCCTCTGAAGGAGAGCGTTAGGCTAACGGGACACTGACCGGCATTACATTTGTTATCATTATGTTATCATTATGTTTGGAGGACCCATTGTGTCGCCGTACATTTATGACCGAGTCGGACCCAGAAGTGGGGGCTCCTGAAGAAACACAGACTGTGCGGCTGCAACAGGACGTTTCTGAATGGTTAGTACGTGTGAACGTTACTTAGTTGGTTCTCTGTTGTGTTTTGTTTTGTAACCTACGTCATCACAGGACTTTAGCATCGTCCGGTAGCTACTTTTGTTTCTACTCCCACCTCTCATCGCACAGTAATAATGTCATGTCTTATTATGAATTGTTTATGTTGTATATATACGGACGTTCAAGGCTAAAATGTTGCTATTAGTAACAGTAAAATCTGATGGTGGTTCTGAGTTATTACCTTGTGGCTAATGCTAGCTTCTGCTCACGGCTAAGTTACTTTATTTTTCTATCACATTGATTTAACCCATTACTAAGCTGCAAAATATTTGAGGCAGTCCTCTGTGACAAGATACACGGAGCTAACACCTGCCACCATCACACCAGGTTAATGGTGAATAGATGTATCCTTTATCTACTCTATTTTGAGCTGTCTTCACCTTTTGTACAGGTGTTCCTGTGGACACTATGAATGTATGCCAGCAGCAGTAAACATCTGCTGTTTGGAAATACCACAGGTAGAAAGCTCACAGCTAAACCACAAAATTATGTCCCTATTTGGCTACTTTTACAACTGTAAATTCAAATGACCTTTACCATGTTTTTCACTGTAGGTTAGGAGCCGTCTGCAGGAGGTTGATGAGGTTACGTTCATGACTCAACATCCTGGGTTCCAGCCTGTGTGCCTAAACGTGTACACCCTACAAATGGCCGGTCACATACTTAGGGCTGAGTATGACCCTTCACGTTTGAGACGTATACATCGGTAAGTCGTGCTTTGAAAATTTTAAGAATAAAAACTACAGTTACTGTATGTCTTATTTTGCTTCATCAGGCAATTCATTAATGCAGTAACACAAAGTTTAATATATTGTATTTGCGACACCTTGATTTTTGTCTTATTAATAGACATGTTGAACATTTTTTGGTATTCACAATCCATTTTTGTTGACATACACAAACATTTATTTACATAAAACAATACATCCAATAACAATAATGAGAACACAGGGCCATCCTATCAGGAAATCAACAACAGTTGTAATACTCAGGATTGAAAACATTGTGAAATAAATAATTTTGTGTCCTTTTTCTGTAGACGGAGCAGACATCTGGCCTATCGCACCTTTGTTGGCTGGTGCTGGGGCTCCTTAGGGTGCAGAATCCGGGTCAACATTCCAGCCTGTCTGGTCCTTCACATACGCCAGGAATTTCCTGAAGATGAAGGCCACTACGCTGGATTTAGACTGAGTCTTGGTTGAACCTGGTAATGTAGCTGGCAATGACCTCCTCCTTGTCCGGACGCTCATATTGGGCAGACAGATTCTCTGGGACAGGAATGGACAACATCTCATTTGTGTATGGCATGGGGTCCACCAAGACTTTGTCAAATATGAGGTCCAACATGTTAGCTACAAAACCTGTTCAATAAAACACAAAGATATACCTTTACTGTTATTGATATTGTTTGATTCATTTCTTTGTTTAGAAAGAAATTTGTTCAGAGTACATCCTGGTACTTCCTACTAATTTATTTATTTGTATGGTTACTTTTTACTGTGTTGTTAGCAATTACCGACAGAATTTCAAAACATGTTTGTTTGAAATATTAAAATATTGCAACACTAACAGATTGTTGGTTCTGTCTTGTGAGGTTTGATTCATTGTCGCATTGTCCCTTCAAAAGCCTTTGAAAAGTGGATCTTTTAGAGGGGTACACCAAACATAATGAAATAAGGAGTCAAAACAATATATGACATGAATCTGTCTCAAAACTTTTTATACTAAACTTCACTTACTGTCTTGCTGGAATATTCCAATACACAACACTATTATTTACTGAACTACTATCAACTCATGTGCACTCCCTTAAACCTGTAGACAACAATATTTAGAAAATTAGTCTAACCAATTTTATTAAAACACATTGTATGGAATATGACTTGAACATACCTGTGGGAATGAAGAGTCCTGAAGGACAGCTGTGTACCAGCAGTATGAGTGTCCACTGGGTCTGTTTGGCATGCCACTGTAGTGGGTTTAACTCTGCGTTGTGTAATTTTTATAGTTATGGCAAAATGAAGACACCTTCTCCTTTCGGCAATGATTTTAATTGTTAGCGAGCAGGAATCCAAGGTTCGCACATGGCAGACCAGTAGCATTTATGCTAGGGTACGTCTCCATCTAACTATGTCCATCCACGAATTAATGAATTGTCCTTACTGGGGTCGGCAAGGGTCCACAGCAATGGACCTGACGAGCGGAACTTTTTCCGTAAAGCTCGCAAGAAACGTCCACCAGTTGACTTCTCAAAGCACCGTCATCCCGTTTCTCCTCCGTCCGCTGCACCTGCTTGTCTCTCGCACACCCGGAGAACTTCTTTTCGAACCCCCGTCAAAAACCCTAACATGTAAACGGAAATGCAAATTTCTGCATTTCAAAATAAAAGTATAAACTTCCCTTATAGAAAATTTCAAAATATAGGCTGTCCCGGTTTCATCATACAGCGCAACAACATACTACAGCTACATTCACCCCCACTGTTTTGCGCTGCATGATGAACAAGGCTCACAATCTAAACCCCAAGCAACATACAACCCATTAACCAAAACAAAAATAAAAAAATATGGTGTCACAGATATAAGTGCAACTAAGTAATTCCCCTCACTATAACACAGTTATTAGCCCATCCAGTCAACACGACTATCCAATTAAGGATCAGGAAAAGAATGAGGTGATCAAACTCACACTTCACCATGGGAAAATGTGCCATATACACATTTATACAAGCTCCGGAATACATAGTTATTAAAATGCACCCTTCTTATACCATACACCTGTACAAAATTAAAGAAAATGAAAGCACGGCAGAACAAAACAAAACTTCACCCCAACAGCACAATATGAACCCCTAGAGGAAAACCTACTTCCTAATCCACAAACTGAACCCTCTGCGTAGACATAGACTGAATAAGTCTATTAACAGGTCTCACCAACCTGCCCAATCTAGTGCGGAGTCCCCCCTTGTAAAGAACCCACAGCACCCTCCCCATGAACATTAGACACAGGTCGAACATCACTCATGGCCACAGATCCCCCGCGTGAAGTTCCAACCGTATCTGCAGAAACACCAAACACAGTCCCAACACTACCAGTGTCACTGAACCAATTCATCAACTGGCAGTCACCTGAGCATGACCCCGCAGACCTTGTGTCCCCATTCCCGGAACTTTCACCAACCCTTGGAACACCCATCGCCTGCCCACTCAGATCATCCCCAGACCCAGTGACAGCACCATGAGCAATAGATGGCATGAACCGATCTTCCTCATCCACAACCGGATGTTCAGACATGTCAGATACCCACCGGGCAGTCCTGACATCACTCCGCTCCAAGTCACTCATCATACTTGCATCTTGGCTCTGGCACCCGCTGGAAACAGAAAAGTCGTCCTGATCAGCCTCATCCCACGATGGTAGAGGCAGAAAATTAACAGGCATGATCAGATTCCTATGTACTGTCCTGCACCGACCTGAAACTGGGTGTCGAATCTTGTACGTGTGAAGCTGGTCATTCTTGCTAGCAACCACATAAACGGCATTCTCCCACCGATCAGCCAATTTCTTTTTCCCCCTTTCCCCCTTGTTGGCCAGCAGGACTCTGTCACCTACCTCAACAGAGAAACCCTTCATTTTCTCATTATACACCTCAGCTTGTTTGGCCTGCCGTGTACTGATACGTTTTTGAGCAAGTGACATGGCCTCTCTCAGATCTTCCCCAAGAGATTGAAAATACTTGTCAACATCCACCGTCTCCCCATCCAAGAGAACACTTTCAAACATCACATCCACAGGCAACCGAGGCGTACGACCAAACATCAGAAAGAAAGGTGGGAACCCTGTGGTTTCATGAACGGTGCAATTGTATGCAAAAGTCAGCGTATTCAACATTTGAGGCCATTTCACTTTCGAGCGAGGCGGTAACACCCGAATCATTGAACCCAAAGTGCGGTTAAAACGTTCAGCCTGGCCATTACCCATATGGCGTGGTATGCGACTTTCCAAGTGTGCATCCAAGTGTGCATCCTTAACTGTACGAGCATTAAGCCAGCGAAAATCAGTGCACAGTCTCAGTTGGCCATTTTTCTTCCAGCACAAAACCAAGGGAGAAGCATACTCACTACTCGATTTTCTGATTATGTCCCGCTCTTCCATTTCGTCCAGTGTCTCCCTCAACTTTTGGTAGTGAGCAGGTGAGAGACGACGGTATGGCAAGCGGAAGGGACGGTCATCAGTCAAACGAATGCAATGACAAAACCCAGTAGCCTCTCCACAATCCAAATTATGTCTGGAAAACACCCTCTCATACTTCACGATCAGGTCAGACAGTTTCTCTTTCCAGAATGGAGATGTCTCACACTCATCTTCTGCCAATTCCTGGAGTCCCAAATTCTTTAGTCTAGCATTTCTGTTTCTCGCACGATTTCTCCCTGAGCCCTGTGATTTCAAACTGTCACAACTGTCAGTGCTGACCCTCCCCACGCACTGCTGAATCACTTGTTCACCACCATCCTCAAAATCTTCCAAAGCAATGCATGGGGAAACATCAGCCACTTTCGCATTTCACAAACTGTCCCACCCTGGCTCGATATACCCTCCACCCCTGTCTGTACAGAGCTCTGGGCCCCACAAAATGTCTGCACCTTTCTGTTATTATCCAGGTGTTCCTGCACTTCCTTAGCGGACCACTCACGAGGGGGCTTGGTTTTAAAAATCAGAGCCAAATCTTTGTCAGGACAGTTGCGGATAAACATGATGACTACATGGCGATTCAGATCAGTAGTAGGTTCACCTTTACTGACGAGGCATTGTTCTGTCAATTCAGCTGCTTTGTTGAGCCTAATCCAGTAATCTAAAGATCTTTCTCCAGCTAAAGGCAACACCGCGTAAAAATCAGCCAAAGGCAGGTCCAAATGTACAACATCCCCAAAATGGCATCTGAGAACACCATATATCACATTGACGTCTGTAACATCAGGGTTGCTGCGCAGCCATACTTCGGTAATATCCCTAGCTCTGCCCATTAACCGACCCACAACCTCATCGACACATTTTTTTCCAATGAAACCTTGTTTCACAGAGTAATTTTGCATTAGCTCCTCCCACTCTGAAAGAGAGTACTTATCTGAGCTATCCCCCCTAAAGTAAGGCGGAGCATTGATATCAGATCGTAACACTAAGTTCAATTTAGATGCATCAATGACAGTGGCACCACAGTGGCCTGAATGGGAAACATTCCAACATCCATCGGCGGCCACTTCCGGTGTTCGGTCAGAGGAATTTGCACGCTGTAGACTAGCTTTAATGGACTCGCCGATCTCAGCTCCAATCGACCTCACCAGCTCTGCGAGCTGGCCAGGAGATGCTCCCAACCCGGAATCGGTCACGTTCTGAAGTGGGGGGTCTATAGGTGACAAACCTGGACTAAATGGCAGTGGCATGACTACAGAGTCACTCAATCCCCGTAACCCGCTCCATTCCATAGAGTGACATGGCTCTACACGGCTCCCTGGCGTGGACTTTGACACAGGGGTATACATCAAAACACCTCTACCACGTCCCCCACTCATAAACGGATTAACGTTAAATGAATCCATATTGATGCAACGTACAATTATCACAGTGAGAATATTAGCAACAAACAAGTCACCAACTGCTGAAAGAAACAGAATACAATGTTCGTATGAATCCTCAGCACTTTGAATCAGTTCACAAAGGATAAAGTTTCTTCATTCAGTCCGAGCAGGAAAGATGACACCAGTGCACACGTCCGATAGCCTCCTAATAATCTGGTTCCCGCCGAAACCTCGCAGATTCCCGCGTCGTAGCTCGTACTGCAGCAACGAAGGTGGTCAGCTCCAGCCAACCAGTCGAAGGGTCACGGCACCAATTTTTGTAGTGGGTTTAACTCTGCGTTGTGTAATTTTTATAGTTATGGCAAAATGAAGACACCTTCTCCTTTCGGCAATGATTTTAATTGTTAGCGAGCAGGAATCCAAGGTTCGCACATGGCAGACCAGTAGCATTTATGCTAGGGTACGTCTCCATCTAACTATGTCCATCCACGAATTAATGAATGAATGCTTGTCTCTCGCACACCCGGAGAACTTCTTTTCGAACCCCCGTCAAAAACCCTAACATGTAAACGGAAATGCAAATTTCCGCATTTCAAAATAAAAGTATAAACTTCCCTTATAGAAAATTTCAAAATATAGGCTGTCCCGGTTTCATCATACAGCGCAACAACATACTACAGCTACACCACGTCCTTTGACACTGTAGGCTGAAAGGATGCACAAGGAAGAGGGACACTAATTTTAGGACACCAATGTTCTGATATTGGATAAGAAGGACAGACCTGTGTGCGTTGTCGCTATGATGCCCAACAATCGACTCTAACACGTGCGCGCGCACACACAATACGAAACAAAGCACAACTCCCTACTTAGCCTAGCATAAGTTGACTTTATTTATGCTGACAAATAATAGGAAAGAAAATATGAGACCAACTTATGTGCGTTTTAGCTTTATACTGTAGGTCCGGCACGCACACATGCAACACGCAAACGCGAAACAAAGGAGACCTCCCTACATAGCCTAGCATAACACGACTTCATTCATGCTGACAGACAGCAGGAAAAAAGATAAAATGTGAGCCCAACCTATGTGCGTTGCACCTAGATACTGTAGGTTTAGCATGCACACACGTGTTGGAGCGCACACACGCAAATAGGAAACAAAGCAGTACTACCTAATTAGCCAAATTGCACTCGATCACTCATGCTAACAGACAGCTGCTAAAAAGATAAATGTGGTGAGACTTACCTGTAACCAGGGTGCAGTTCCTTGGTTGGGAGTGATCCTTGAATGAGGATCAGTCTCAGGCAAAGCCCATTCTGTACTGACCCTCATTGCTAAAACAGGCTGGAGTGAAGTGGTTCGCACACACAAACAAACGTGCAGGCGATGTAGCCGGCACATTGCCATTAAAATTTAAATGCTCTCTTCTGTTCTTCATTGGATGGGATCAAAAATAAACACTGGTGTTGATTTGTACAATCAACAACTGCGCAACTACCTTGTCTCCTTCTCACGGAAGCCATTTCAACAGACTGCTGCCTCACCTCCGACACAAAGAACTCCGTCTAGGGAATGACCATCCATATCGTCCACGCCCTTAAGCATGTCCACCCATCCATATCGTCCAATACTCTGTCCAATAGCACAGTGTGTCAAGAATACCTATTCTAGAGCTTTATGATCAATTTGAGTCGTTCAGAGCCATGACTTCCTAAAACTCCAAATATCTATTGATGCAGGAAGTGTTTGTTTACCAGATTCTAGGAGTTGGTCGGGTTAGGGAGGACCACTATGTACAGTATATGTAGAGACCTGAAAAAGTGTGATTTTCATAATAGGGCCCCTTTAAATTGTTCTGTAATTGCTGTTGGTTTGTTCAAGCTACTATCTCAAAGTGCCTGGATTAGTCAATACGCCAAGTGAACTCAACAGAGGCTGCTCATTTACGCATTTCTGGTGACTGTGGGAGTTGTACAGTATATCTGTGTGTGTGTGTGTGTGTGTGTGTGTGTTTTCACTGGCTGTTGTCTGAATCCCTTGCAAACGGATTTTCTCCCTCATTGGTCCAGCTGTTCGACTAATTTGTTGTTAGCTTGCAAGGCAAAAACTGTTTTTGCATGAGACCACCTTTGCTAAGTATCTAATTAAAAAAGCTTATTTTCTTCAACATATAGTAGGTGTATGTTCAGCTTGCATGTGCACAGGAGAAACTGAGCATGTGTGGGAAAAACGCACAGCTAACAAAAACTTTGTGACTCCCTTAGACAACGTCGGGTGAGGACATGCGTGATTTCACCAAAGTGCTGAAGAACAAGTTTCGATCGAAGAAATATTTTGCAAAGCATCCTCGACTAGGTTACCTGCCTGTCCAGACGGTTCTCGAGGGTGACAACATGGAAACGTAAGTAATCCTGGAATACATTTGTGAAACAGATAAATTCCAATGTCTTTCTGAACCAAAAACCAAATGTGTGTCATTCATCAGAAGGTTTTTGTGCTTCCTGAAGGGAGTGTCGCACTGATATGGCAGAATTACAAGTGGAATAAAATATTTAACAATGAGACAGGTTTAAATCAGATCCCTAAGATGTGATTGGTTCACTTGAAAGCATTTAAAATAAACAATTGGTTCTCTGGTGAGTAATAGAGGACAGTTGACCTCCATTTTGATTGCTGTAGATCAATGAGGATGAGGGAGGAATTATCTCCAAAACCACCATCTTTGTAAGTTTGAATAAACTTTATGCCAACTGATATCCAAACGCATGCTGCCTACCACTCCACTGAGTTTTAATTTATAGAACGGATGGTTTGCCCCTTCAAGTCTAGGCTTGTTCATTTTTATTGCATCTTACAGAGGAAGTGAATTTAAAATCGAGCTAAAAACATTAGAATTAAATAAAACATTAAGACTCATAGCCACTGTTACAAACAAGACATTAGAATACAGAACAACTGAACATTAAAGTCAATGAAAAATTAAATGCAGTGTAATGTCAGTTCTTAAATCATAAATATCCTCAGGTCACATGCTAGCCAAGTCACATTCTTGACACACACTTACTAACTCACACACACTCTCACTGTGCTGCAGTTACTGTGATAATTTCCCATCATTTTAAGTGTTTATTTACTTGTTTGTCTGGTTTTTCCCATGTGCCATCGCTGTAGATCTTGTGCCTGCAGCCTCTGTCCCTGTGACTGTCTGATATATGTCCTCGCTCCTGCCAGCCATAAATCCCCCTGGAGCCATTTTAACTGGGCCCACATTATGCTGACACCCCAGACGGGCTCCTTATCGTCCTTGCAAGAGTGTTGCTATGAATTGTGGCATTTTTCGAAAACCAACCCTCTCTGTTTTAAGACTGTTGCTTTTTTGTTCACTCTACATTTCATACATCGATCTACTTATTGTTTGCCCTCCTCTGCCTTCTGGAATTTATAAAAATGTTATAACTTTTTTACTTAAATTTGGCATTGTTAGCCCATGCTGTCTAATTCTACATTTTGCAACGTTTAAGCACCCCAAACTCTCCGAGATGTGTGCGTGCAAACCCACAGTGACTTTCCTATTCTATCGCAATAGATTTTTCTTGACATCCAGTTGCACACAAGTCACCTCTCAGATGGATTGCACTCCCTCTGTTATCCTTCATATCCTGGCCCATCCTCATCCTCACCTCCCACCTCACTCCATTTTCACTTCACTTCCTCTTAAAAGAATGATTCCTGCAGAGATGCTTGCCTGATAAATATGCCTAAAAGGAAAAGGAGCTGTGAGAATATGCAAAGATCTATGACAAACTAGAACAGAGACATCATTTTCTACTGCCTTCTGTGGTGTTAGGTTTTCTCCTGTGAGCCAGCTGTTCGCTTATTTTCACTAGTGTGTGTTCACATTGAACCCGAATCTCTAATTTTTTTGTTAATACCTCTCCAAAGACAATCGGTTATGTTCAGTCAGCATAACACATCCATGTTCAGTGAAATTAACTATTAATGGAATGCATTTATTTTATAGTCACATGAGATCTCGATCCCTCCCTTGAACTATGTAGATAAGCTAAACATAATTTTTTAAGTTTTTTGTAATAGAAATATGATTGCAACTTATAGAATGTAAATGCGATGAATCAGTCCATTTAAAAAAGAACAAAAACACTTCTAACATCCTCCTGGATATCTTACTGGTGTGCAATTTTCAATTATCCTCTTTTTTAATCCCACCCACTCCATGTTTTTCTATCTAGGGAGAACAAAACACCTCCTCTCACCTCCCGCTTCTATCTTTGCTTCATTTCGTAGTGGATTTTAAATTCATTATCGTAATATTTGACGATGTGAGTGAAACATTCTAATGGTTTCCCACTGTGTGGATTTTATGCTTTTTATCTTATGTAATCCCAGGAAATAGAGCTGCATTGATTTATGTAGCTACAAAAAGACCCAATCATGTTAACATGTCTGGTTCTGCAGGTTCAGGTCTCCTGAAGCAAAGTTTTCAGGGTTGGCAGCCTAAGTTGAGCAAGATAAAATTCAGCAACCTTTATATTTCGGTGTGTTATCAATTTTTGTATAAGCTCATTCCAGTTGTCCAAACAAAATATGTTAATCAATTCTTATTCATATAGCGCTTAATCATGGCATTCCAAAGCGCTTTAACAGACAGAGAAACCCAACTGATCCCTCCAGAGCAAGCATAAGTGACAGTGGCGGGGAAAAACTCCCTTGATGAGGAAGAAACTCCGGGCAGGACCCAGACTCTTTTCGGCAGCCATCTGCCTTGACCGGTTGGGTGGAAAAGAAATAAAAGGAAGATAAAAACAGGGTAAGAGAAAGAGAGACAGAGAAAGAGTGGCAAATAGGCCAGATAGAGTCAGTGTCAATATGGTTATAGTTAGTCATCCAAGAGACTTCTTCCGTACTGAACTGAAGAAGTCTCTTGGATGAGAGACGAAACGTCTTCAAGAACTTTAGCGTCCAGTGGATCAACTCCAACAGCTTTTGGATCACTATTAGCTTCTGCTTTGAAATGCATCTATCTGAAGGTAAAAGTTACCAACCACATCAAGAATGGGGTTGAGAAGAAAATGATTCTTTCCTACAAAGCTATCAATTTTAGTCAAACAAGAGTTGACATCGCTGACTTATGGAACTAAATGAGCACACTGCCAAATAAATAAAATAAAGCCAAATAAATAAAGCCAAATAAAGCCAAATAAAATGACATTAAAAAAATTTGTATACTGTACGCATGCAGAGACAGGTAGAGTGGTGGGCAGCTCCTGCTTGGTGCGCTCCAGATGAGCAACTTGTAAGGGGGATGGCGCCCTGCTCAAGGGCGCCTCTGCAGTGCTCCGGAGGTGACCTGACACTTTCCACTGTCAGCTCACCTCCAGGTGTTTGGATTTTTTGGGCGGGAGCAGGAATCGAACCGCCGATCTCAGAACATTGGACGACCCACTCTACCGCCTGCTCTACCAAAAAAAACCAAACTATTCATAGCAGCTTGTTGTTTTTTTATCTCTGTATCTTTTGCCAACCCACCCCTTTTCTTTCTTTTATGGTTTCTCTTTTCATTTTGAATCCCTTGCTATATTTCAAATTCACCTCTCAGCTAAAGAAGTGTGACTACCTTGGCTGCCTCGCTTTAAGAAGTATAACCACCCAGCAGCACGTCTTCCTACTTTAATGTGGGAACAAAAGCACATGGCAAAAGAAGGTTAACCTCAAATGTTCCCCACCAATTCCTGGACACCCTCCTGAATGAAATCGCTGTTCTTTTTTTCTTTTTTTTCCACATGAGAGGATGTTCTATTTGTTGCAAATAAAAACATTTGCTATGCATTTCTAAGATTAACTGTGAGTCATTACTATTATGAATAATCAATATGCCAAAAATATTATTAATGACAAAATACCTTCTATTTATTTTTTTACTGCCATTTGATTCAAGTCAATCATGCTGAGAATAAAGGAGGAAAAGGAATGAATTTTAGCCTTATAATTTTATATGCAGGGGGATTTACAGAAACCATTAAATCAAGTGTACCGTAGGACAGCTGACATCACCGACCCTTCACCGTCACCTTTCATGCACATGAGCAGGGTGCATTACGGTGTTTTGCATTGTTCACTTCCCATCTCCAGCCTTTCAACGGCCACCCTCATATTTTCACACACAAATTCGATTTTAAGTAGGCTTCATGTGTTCTGATGATCACAACTGCTTTTGGTGTAGATTTTTTCGGGTGTATGTGACTGTAGTTTTTGCTGATTCCAGACAATCAGCACTTGGAAAGACCTTTCCTGTCACTCCTTTCCTGCTGTTGTTCTGTTTTTGAGTGGTTTTGACCTGTTTTTGTGGTACCTTTCCTCCCACCCTCCTGACTATTCTCTTACAGTCCAGTCACCCTCATCAGCATGTGTCCGGAGCAGTATGAGTGAGTATCAACGATCCCAGAAACACTTCATCTCCAGGCTGGAATGGCTTCTAATGACACCTCCTTCACGTCCTCCTCTCCGCACTCACTTCCTTTTTTAAAGCTCTCACTCAGACAAACCCATGACCTTGCTGCATGTTACCTGCCTGCCTGCCTGATCCACTGAACATGCACCCAAAAACACTCACCCAGCATTTCCTCACTATCACCTTCCTCATCCCTCTAAAATGTTCAACTAGCTTCCAGTTGCTCATCCTAGTATCTGCTGTCAAAAACCATCCAGCGGCTGGGTAGATCACCTTGCTGTTCTGTTTTCTTTCTAGGATCATCAGACTTGTTTTCTAGGTGATGTCTCAAATGGCCATTAGAGCGTGCCTGCTTGTGCGAGCATCCGTGTGCATGCGCCTATGAAATTTTTTTTCACGTTTATGAGGTTGTGTGAGCATGCTTGATCTCATTCATCTCAGTTACACCATTCATTTCCAGACTATCCCAGTCACCCCAGCTCTCTCATGATGACACCCACTCCAGGATAGAGCAGTATGCCACCAGGTATGTGTTGCATTTCGCCATTGCCATCATTTATCCTTTGAGATGCCATGAAACTGAGAGACAAAGCATCACTTAGTGAGCGTAAATGGTGCAGACTTAAAATGGTTAATTAAAGAATGAGGAGGACCTTAACACTGTTTTCCAGTCTGAAGTCATTTAACTGTTAATTATGGGTAGTTGATTTCAGTCTGTCCATGTAGTGCACTATTATGCTACTCATCCAAATGATGCAGACTTGTTATTACGAAATGCTTCCCATAGTAAGCAACCTTTTTTCATCTGCCAATTGTTTTCTCATTCCTCTGTAGAAACACATCTCAGATTGTATTTTTTCGGTCATACTGAAAGAGGACACATGCTGCTGATATCTAATTTTGACAATATGAACTATCGGTAGCTCTTTTGAGCTAAGACATTGACAGGCAGCAATGAGATGGAATAGTGACCACTAACACTAATCAGCTTTGTTTCCAAAGAAATAAAGTAAATTAAAATTTCTGAACTTCCTCCCAGACAGCAAAAGCAAAAAAAGAACACCATCACTAATATCTGGTTTATTGACAGAGCCAAAAAATTATTTGAAAGAATTCCCTACAAAATGTTTACTATAGCTTTAAAGTTGGAATCGCAAATTTCTGCCAGAACTGTTTTGCAGTTATCAGCAATAATGAAACCCGTTTTAAAATTGTGAGGTTTTTTATGAGGATACAATTTTATACTGTCAAGGTTTTTTAAGGCAGGGGTTCCAAACACCCGGACTGCGAATTGGTACTGGTCCCTGGGTCAATCTTTACCGGGCCGCACAGAAAAAATACAGAACTTTTATTATTTTTATTTCTGACCTGATTCTGACTGATGTTTTATTTTGGAAAATTCCCTGTTTTTTCTCCTTATTAATGACACTCTTGACGCTTGTCAAGATTTTTGGCTTGGTCACATGACTGTCTTCTTAAAGGGGCCGCTCCGGCCGCTAACACAGAATACGTTACTGCTAAATTGAAACTCCCAGGCAAGCAAAAGCAAGAAAGATCAAATGTTGGCGCGCTGTTAGGTGGACACTGCGAATACAATTTTGAGAAAAAAAATTGTTTTCAAATTATTTTTTATTTATCCACCACACCTTAAAGGCCGATCCGTGAAGATATTGTCTGACGTTGAACTGGTCAGTAGCACTGATCAAAGGAAATGCAAAACCGGCAAAAGCTCAACACCACTAATAATTGATGGCATTACGGCCCTGCGTTGCTCTGTGAAAATAATTTATGTGACCTATTTGAAAATATGAAGATGAATCATCTCCTGAAAAGGTTGTTGTGTAATTGAGGCCATAGTTAGTGGCCTTACCAAACCTGCAACCTCCCACCTTTTAGACTGGTGACATTATGGCTTCCCTGGTGAGATTAGAAACCGTCACTGTTTTTACCCGCCCACTGATGCTGCTGCATTCATCAATGCATCCGTACAGACAGCATGCGATCTGCTGCTAATTATTGTCAACATCATCAGGCCTGTGTCGCTGCTGCAGAGATTGAAAGCCTGTCATGTTTGATTTTAACACAAGCTTTGTGTGGTAATCCCACACAATTTTCTTACTCCTTGAATGAATTTCTAATCATTGTGAAGCTTATGTTCTCTATGGTGGACAATGGTTACATTTGTCAGAACAGAGCCCTGCACATAGCTTTAATCACAGAGGATCTTCTAAAGAAGCGCTGCTCTGTGGGACACATAGCCTTCTACTGGTCACATATCATTAACCTTCACTCACTCCTTCTTGGCTGTATTGTTTTATCGGCACTGACACAGACACGAGCCCTAAGAATTAAAATTTTGCCTGAAATACAGAGCCTGACATTGAAGATAGTGGTAGTTCAGCTTTAGATTTACATGAAAAACATGCAAACTGTGATTTTTTTCGCGAGTGGATTCATACATCTTTGCATCCTCCCCCATGAATATTCTGCCATAGCTTCATTCTCAAGTTGATCGTGTCATCATGATATTCTACTGAAGGGCTCAGTCACCTCTCTGTTTTGATCTTATTAAATGCAGGTTTTCATCTGTGGAATTAGCCTCATTAGCATGTCGTTTTCATTTGAATGTGTGACAAAAGGCATAACTACATTCTACCTGCATACAGAGTTACACATCTCATTTACATGCATCATTTGTATTTGTTTGGAGATTTTGCTACATCCTTTGAGTTGAATTTCTGTGCTGCTGTGGTATAGATGTCAGTGTTCTCAGCTTTGATGAGATGACAGCTTTGAATGCTTCTGTTATACCCTGTGATTAAAGTTTCAGTAACAATGGGGTGTTTCTTCCTCAGGTTGGCTCAGATGGAGCACTCCAACGGCTCTCTGCCCACCGACAGCAGCTCAGCCACAGGGAGCATGTGAGTCACCGCTCGTCATTTCTGACATTTTACTCATATATGACTACACATTTCCATCACATCTCCTTTCATGAGTTTTCATTTTCTAGTAGCTGTACATTTGTAGAGAAAACGTACATGGCAAAATGTTTTCAAGTCAAAAATCACATGTTTGTCGATCTTTTGTTTTAATCGTCAAATTATCCCATGGAATCTGCTTTAAGTGAATCAAACCAAACCTAAGAAAAGTGTTGAAAGTGACAGAGAGCAGCAGAAAAGTGGAGTGAGTGTGTAAAAAGTCAACAGGGAGTTGGATCTAACTGTAACACATTATTGTTCAACAATGACAAGTCATTTCAGGATCACTGAAACAGTGACCTTTTATCTTCAATGAAATTGGATGAGAAAAATTCAAATGTGTAAAAGAAAAAAGAAAAAGAGCTAAAGTGGAGAATGAGCGCCGGATTTCTTTCCAGAGTGTGTGTGGAAAAGCTTGTGTCTTCTTCCATTCCAGTTAAGCACTCTTCCCAAATGAGATCCTAATCGGAGGAATGAGTTCTTGAGATACAAATGCCGTCTGCGCTCATTACACACTGATGTGTCTGCACACAAACACACACACAGGCTTCTTGCCTGTTTTGACAGACTTGTGGAGTTCAATATTCCCAAAAACGCACATTGTCTGCACAAATCAGTGTGTGACTATGAAATTAATTTGTGCTTGAGACTTCTCTCCATCGCTGCCTTCACATCATGCATTCCTATTATATGTGGAGATGAACAAAGTTGAGTCCTTTTTTCCTGCACCTGGAGTCCCTCTTCATATGAAAACTGTCATCTGACGGCCTGTTTTTGTATTATTTTTTAAACCAAATTTTTAGCAAGAAAGTACTTCCTGATTATAACATCAGTGCTGTGAATAGAACACTGGGCCTGAGAGACTGATGGAACATCTGCAGAGACCTCTGTCTCCACGCAAGGAGCGCTCTAATCAGTGTTATGGTTCTAATTTTGACCTCATGGTTAGATTCCTCCAGTATTCCACTACAAGCTTTATCGTTATTGAGCTTCAGGTAAGTGTTGGAACTGTGAGGCTCTTGTTCTATTTTCTTCTTTCTTTCAATTTTGTTTTCCATTCAAACAAGAATTTCGAGTGTGCTTTCAGAAATGTCGATAAGTGTGCACCTGGCGAGAAAAAAATATTCCCTGAATGGCACAGAAGTGAAAGGAAAACAAGTTTAGAATTTAAAAAAACAACAACAGACATGTTCCACCACCACAGCAAAGAGACCCTAGAGAAGATGGATAAAGCCTTTGAGGATGTGGAGTGAAGATGAAGGAAAGCATCAAGCTTAATTCCGTTTGCTGCCTCCCCTGCTAATGTGCATCGTGTGGACCATGGCTATCAGGCTTCACCTTCATCTGAACTCTCCATCAAGAACAGCACTTTCTGAAACTGAAGCTCTTTGATTGTAAGCTCCTGAAAGTTGTCTGTGCTTTTCACCTGATCAATAGGAGAAGAGAAATATAGAAAGAGAAAAGGGACTGGGCAGAAAAAATGGGGCATTCGTTTTCCTCTCAGAGCTTTGGTAATGGAGAGCCAACACAAAATCCCTGCTCCTCAGTTATTGTGTTTTGTACTGTAGCTTATTTAAGATAAGCTTTTATCTTTACCTGCTCAGAATCAGCACCGACTATTTTACAGAGAAGCATGCATAGTGCTGAGGAAGATGATGATTTGAGGAAGGCTAATGGGCTTAACAGCACAGTGGGAAAACACTCACCTGGACACTTTTAGTACATAATCATAGTGTTGTGCTTTCACCAACTGTCACATCATCATTGTCATTACTGGAAGATTTTGTCTTTGCTGCAGAACAACAGAAGCCACAATGGAGCAGGGGATTGAAGAACAATCCATTAGAAGAACTACATTCTTCTAAAACACATCTAGCACAAGAAACTATCAGCATGAAAGTCAGTCAAGTATTTGTCTGTAATGCCTGAATTACATCTCATGTAAAGAGAATCAAATTGTCAAATTGTGAACTTCATTCAAAATTAAATCTTGAGGAGAATCATAAATTAGATTAAGCAGTACTGCAATTTGTCTAGTGTAGGCCTTGTGTGCATTTACAGCCAACTCACAATGCTTGTTTTGGAAATGTGCTGTGTCATTAATGTGACAATATTCACCTAAGTGCAGCAAAATGTCACTTGCCTTAGCTGGGAAGGAGATATTTACAGCTTTTTAAGGCCAGAATCAGCTGGAGGCTGTTTTTCTACACCAGTGTGTCCAACCAGCTCCACTTTTAAGGAGAAAATAACTTAAAAATCCTTTGTAAATGCAGCAGTATTGTGCTTTATTGATACCACTAAAGTGAAATGGCCCACTCAGCTATATCTGTTTTCAAAAGAAGAAGCTGTGCATTGTGTTTTCAGAATTCTCAGCTACGAACGCATTGCCTTCCTCGTCCTTTTTAGTTTAGAGTGGTTGATTGGTGTTGCTCTCTTTAGATTTATTCCTTTCTCCCTAAAGCTGATTTCTCTCAAGCTTCTTTGTCCATCTCTCCATCTTGTTGTTTGTGAGGACACACAAACACACGCACAAAGAGAACGGTGCCTTTTTGCAGCATCTGAGCTCATGAAAACATGCATGATGTAATATGGATGACTGTTCTTGCCAATTACATGCTTGTTTAGCTTTAGCTTGTATTTTCTGACTGTTCAGTTCCTGCATACACAAATTTTGACTTGCCGCCAGCTGTGCAGTGATATCAATAATTAGGATGTACATATGTGTGTACGCTTCACTGCTCGTATTTATTTTGTCACACATTGCTTCTTTCTGAAAGGGAACCCTTAATTAGTAGTCAGTGTTGCCTATTTTATCTGACCTCCAGGACAAAAACCTTGACGTCACTGATGTCTACGTCACAGAGGGACTGCCTCCTTTTATTCACATCACTTTTCTGTTATCTCTGTTCCCAGTCTGTCCCCCAGTGCTGGCCTTTTGTCTTTACATTGATATTTTGACCTTTTTGTCCTTCCCCCTTTTATTTTTTTCAATTCATCAACCCCGTCCTTGCCATTCCTCTTTTCTTAATTGGCAATTGTATTTTAATATCTTCAAGCTTTGGGCTCAGGTAACCTTGAGATTGAACACCAAGCACAAAGGTAAAATACCATATTTGAAGCCCTGCATCATCAAGAATATCTTAGAAATTAAGCTGCTGGTAATTTGTCCCATAATGTAAAAGCCTCACACTGGTGAAGCATCTTTCCCACTGATATTATCATTTTCTCCAGTGATTTTTTTATTTCCTTCTTCTTTTTCTGTATCTCTGTTTGTATCTGTCTCTGTTTTTCTCAGAGCTCATGGCTGCTTACTTTTTTATGAGTAAACAAAGCGTCAAGGCCAGTACGACTGTTAGTTCCTTTACGTGCTTCATCAAAGCACTCAACTGATTCACTGCAGCTAATATTGTCTGATTACGCCACCATTTCTCACATTTTAATACTTCTACCACACTGTAACTCTCCCTTTATCATCTCCTTTCTGTTATGTGTTCCTGAACCTTCACTCCTTTTGCTTCACATCTTCTCTCTCCCAACCGTCCACAGCAGGTGGATAGTGAACAAGTTCTACCTCAGTATTCCTATTTTCAACCCTAATGATCCCTTTGCCGCTGTCCTCCAAGCTCCTCTGACATCCATAATCTCCCGCTGCTGTGTTTTCCAGCCATCTTCCTAATTGGTCGCTCAGCTTTGGGTGGTCATCTGTCTCCTAGCCCCAGCAAACAGCACTGCTACCAACTTTCAAGGGTTTAGACAGACGCTAACCTGAGGATAAAGTTCTTCTTCATCCTTGTCAAAGGATGTCTATATTTCAAAGAGAAACATGTGTGTTCGGTAAATTAATCAGCTGTAATGTCAAATTCATCATCCTGTCACAACATTCTCACAGCTTCTTCTGTGTCTTTTATCAAAAACTCAGTTCAGTTCAGCATGACCGACTTGCCATGACGGGATGAAAGTGATTTGTTGTAAATCTGCACGCAGGTGCTGAAAACTCTTCCACCTGAGAAAGATGATAAAAAATAGATCTGTTAAAAAAAATAAATCAGTAAATAAAAAAAATATAAACGAGAATGTGACTCTTCCAGTCAGATGATTTTTAATGGAACATCTCAAAGGCTAATTTTTAGCAGCAATCACTCCTGTGCTCTAATGGTATATTACATTAGCAAATCAACATTTTCATGTTAAGCTAATTTGTCAGTAGAAACATTTTCTGCAGCTGTTACACACCACTACTGATTAAAGAAGCAGTAATATTGCCTCTTTGAGACTAGTAGAATAACTGGAGCATCAGCATTTCTGGGTTGAATTATAGTCAACATATTGGGAAATTTGTTGGTTTATTATTGTTCTGAGAAATGAAGAATATTCTATTTTAACAAACAGAAGCTCTCATGTAACGATGTGAAGGACTGGACTGTTGGCTCTAGCCTGGAGGACAAATCTACCTGTAAGCTCTCAGGTTGTCGTGTTCACTGCGTCGTTCAGTCGTACCCACAAAGCAGTCGCAATGTCACCAGAGAAGAAGTCGATTGGCTGTCTAGGCAGAGTAGCAAAAGAAAAACACACACACACACACACACAAAAGGGGTCTGTAGGCATGCAGTATATATTAAGAGGTAGCGCGACGGGCAGCTCTCCTTAGTGTTGCTCCCAATGAGCAACTTGTAAGGGGACGGTGCCTTGCTCAGGCAACTCGGCAGGGTTAAAGAGGTGAACTGGCACCTTCCACTGCCAGTTCACACTCAGAATATTATGGTCCACGTGGGTCTTGATCCGACCACCCTCTGGTCCCCAGCCCGACCCAGTGGACTGACCTACTGCCACCCCGACTTAATCAACACAAGCTTACGACCCGTGCTTAATGGGTCATCATTCATGGGACATAATTGTAACCCCTTATCACAAGTGGGGCTCAGCGGGTTGCCCACACCTCCCGGTGAAGCATAGTCTCACGCTGATCCACTCAATGTGGTGTGCGTGCAGCCCCTGAAATCTAAGGCATCACAGACATGTAATTGCTTATCATCGTGTGGCTGAACGCCACTTGTCCCTCTAAGAAGTTGGCTAGTTAAGCAAGCTGAAGTTTCGTTCATAATCAGAATTAATCAGAAAAATCACTCCACCAACTAAGAACGGCTATCCACCATCACCCACAGAATTGAGTTAGAACTATCAATCTGTAAATCCTTTCCAAAAAGAGACACGAGTCCGGCCAGTGGTAGGAAAAGACTGAGACGGATAAAAGAGGCTACTGGTGTTGGACAGAGAACAGTTGATGGATTGGTTCATGTCAGAGGTGAACAGTTGAACAGTTCTGAACAGTTGAAAAGAATCATGTCAGGCGTGGTGAAGGATTGTGATGGTTATTTTACTCCACCTGATAGCGCTGCACCCTGTGATTAGTGCTTTTGGTGCGGGTTGCTCCAACAATAGGAAGATGACGTAAAGCCAGCGCCAAATAACACAAGGAAGAAAGTGTGGATGAACAAAATCATTGTTGCAAGTGAAATTAATTATTTTGAGCTTTGTCATTTCTTGGCAATATTTTCTATTCATTTTGGAATCCACTTGAAGTAAAAGGGGTTTTTCAGTTAACAAAAATGTTTTTCAATATCCTTGAGCAGTGTAAAATGACCAGAAATCCCAATCATGAAGCTATTGTTCTCTTCAGTGTGCAGGTGCAGTGTCATCCTTTAATGTGAAAAGAGGTGAAACCTCATTTTCTGTCTTTCATTACCCATCTGCTCATCACCTATTTATCACCAGAAAATATGATTCATGTTATCTCTGGGAAGGGAAAAGCTTGCCATCTGTATCCTGTCTTATTATGATGATGATAGCAACATAATCACGCTGCTCTGAATTGTCATTGAATGTTTCCTGTGGGGAAACTTGAAAGCATATTGTGTAAAATCAGAGAGGTTTCAGTTTAGCGTCTTGCTCTCCAGAGCATGTTTGATTACTCATTATAGCTGAGCATCATCCTCTCAGTTAAGGTCTGGCCCTGATGCCAGTGTGTTAATGATGTTTAGAGAAGGTCCCTTGATACTTAAGGGTGTTACCTGTCTCCTCGTATGGATTCAAACTTTGTCAGGCCCACTCCGTTTCACGCTGTCAGTTTGTCTCTGGAAATGACGGTCACTGAAGCAGTGGAGAGGACTTTTAGATGTAATTTTTGTGTGTGTGGCTGTCAGGTTTTTGTCTTCAAGACTTGGAAAGGACGCTGACAGCTGGTGAGACCTTCCAGCTTCTTTCAGATGGCACACAATGCCCATAAAGAGATGGACACCTGCACTTACGTCCAGACATGCTTCAGCAAACACAAGTTGCCATGTCTCCTTCCCTCCCTCAATGTTCTCATCATCGTCTGTCTGCCTCTTTCTCTTCTCTCTCCGGTTATCAGATAGAGGAGACGGACACATCTGTGTTCGGTCAGAGATAGTGCAGCTTACAGCACTGCACCCCCACAGTAAGGGGAGATGTTGTATATACCGGCAGCTAAAGTAATCATTGTCTAGATTATGTGCTTGGAACCTGGTTCTGGTCGTGATGGATTTAGCTGGAGGCACAATGCTTTCAGCTCTGCCCATTCACACATCCATCCCAATCTCATTATCGCAACTTTCCCCACATGTTTGGGCAAAATGTAAAAGTTTGTGCCTCTCTCTCATTTTTTGACTTCCCACCCTCCACCCTAACAGGGACGATGAGCATGCCCTGATCCTGCAGTACTGTCAGACACTGGGAGGGGAGAGTTCACCCTGCAGTCAGCCCCAGAGCCCTGCCCAGATCTTGCAGGCCGTGGAGAGAGAGGAACGAGGAGAGCTGGAGCGCATTATATCTCGTCTGGAGGAGGAGCAGAGGTAAGGCACAAGACACGTTCATGAAAGAAACCCGAGAGGAGGCAGTGAGGAAGGGGCTTGTTAAGACCTCAGATGTGGAGGAAATAAAGCCTGATGTTTGTTTGGAGAGTTTGTCTCGTCTAAAGTCATGTTGATCTTTCCTATTTACTGCATCTTTAAACTTAAAAGTGTTCGCACTCAATAAACACACACACATAGACACACACACACACACACACACACACACACACACACACACACACACACCCCAGTCTATCTCGCACTAGGTTTGATGAATAAACGGAGATGGCTTTGAGATGCACTCACTGTGTGCTATTGTTGCTCAGGTGCTTTTCTACAGTCATAGGAATGGCTGAAGAGTGATTTAATACTGATCTCTCACACACACACACACACACACACTCACACACACACACACACACACACACACACACACACACACACACACACACACACACACACACACACACACAGCACTTAACTGTAGGCTCATAAAGACCAAGTTGAGCTTATGGTTCAGCAACAAGAGATAAAGAGAGGGCAAGGAGGGATAAGGTGAGAAATTTGGTCCTTTATACTTGTCTATCCACTTCAGATAGGATTTTGCTGAGAGAACAAAAAGTAGAGCTAAAAGATGCTGATGTGTGTTTGTGTGAGGGGTTCACACTTTAATGATAACACTAAACATTGTCACATGCAGCTACACAATTCTGTAAAAGAAAACAATATTAATTACATATAAAATTAGAATGTGAATACAGAAACACGAATAAATATTTGTGAGGTTTTGCATAATACAGAATTAGATAAATAAAATTATGTACAGAGACATTAGTTTAAAATCATTTTGCTGCGTGTCATGTACATTCATGTAACATGTCTACATTTATGATTTCAGGCACATAAACAAGTTGTTTATAGGATCTACTTCTTTTCCTTTCGGCTTTTCCCTTCAGGGGTCGCCACAGCGAATCAGTTGCCTCCATCTAACCCTGTCTTCTGCATCCTCTTCTCACACCAACTACCTTCATGTCCTCTTTCACTATATCTATAAACCTCCTCTCTGGTCTTCCTCTAGGCCTCCTGCCTGGCAGTTCAAAACTCAGTATCCTTCTACCAATATATTCACTGTCTCTCCTCTGGACATGTCCAAACCATCTCAGTCTGGCCTCTCTGACTTTATCTCCAAAACCTCTAACATGTGCTGTCCCTCTGATGTACTCATTCCTGATCCCATCCATCCTGGTCACTCCCAAAGAGAACCTAAGCATCTTCATCTCTGCTACCTCCAGCTCTGTCTCCTGTCTTTTCTTCAGTGACACTGTCTCTAGACCAAGCAAAATCGCTGGTCTCACCACAGTTTTGTACACCTTTCCTTTCATTTTAGCTGAAACTCTTCTATCACACATCACACCTGACACTTTCCTCCGCCCGTTCCATCCTGCCTGGACACGCTTCTTAACCACTTTTCCACTCTCTCCATTGCTCTGGACTGGACCCTAAGTACTTAAAATCCTCCACCTTCTTGATCTCTTCTCCTTGTAACCTCACTCTTCCACTTGGGTCCCTCTCATTCACACATATGTTCTCTGTTCTTACTGCGACTAACCTTCATTCCTCTCCTTTCCAGGACACACCTCCACCTCTCTAGCTTCTCCTTCACCTGTTCCCTGCTCTCACTACAGATCACAATGTCATCTGCAAACATCATAGTCCATGGAGATTCCTGTCTAACCTCGTCTGTCAGCCTGTCCATCACCATAGCGAACAAGAAGGGGCTCAGAGCTGATCCCTGATGCAGTCCCACCTCCACCTTGAACTCCTCTGTCACACCTACAGCACACCTCACCACTGTCTTACAGTCCTCATATATGCCCTGCACCGCTCTCACATACTTCTCTGCCACTCCAGACTTCTTCATACAATACCACAGTTCCTCTCTGGGCACCCTGTCATAAGCTTTCTCCAGATTTACAAAACACAATGCAGCTCCCTCTGGCCTTCTCTGTACTTCTCTATCAACATCCTCAAAGCAAATACTGCATCTGTAGTACTCAACATCTGTAGTACTTACATCTGTCATAAGCAAGCATGCATCTGTAGTAAACAAGCTCACATCTGTAGTATACAAGCTCATATCTTTAGTAAACAAGCTTACATCTGTAAACATTACTACATCTGTAGGAAACTTTTTTAGTAAACTTGTTTACTATAGACTTATTTATTTACAGTATTTTCCGCTCTATAAGGCGCACTGGACTATAAGGCGCACCCGCAATAATTTGTTTGTTTTATAATTTATTTCATATATAAGGAGCACCGGATTATAAGGCGCACACAATAAAAAATAAATACAATTTATTTGATCAACTGCAGCAGCTGTAGTTGCGCAATCCGTCCACTAGATAGAGTCGCGCTGCTCAGACAGTCATGATTGCATTCATGACTTCCTGACTCCCTTTGAATGGCCCCTATTGTTATGTCAATAAGCCATTCTTAGTCTCATCAAGGAAACCTGATCACTTGATCACTTTGCCATCTTAGAAAGAAGTCAACACGCATATTTAAAAACCTGACATTAAAAACTGGTTAAATTCATTACGGGTGCAGTCAGTGCGAACGGAGCGGATAATTTCGTGATCTGAAGTTCAAAGCAGATATTTAAGCTCCGACGTTCAACTTCATTTATTAATTAAATATTGTTTCGATCAATCGGTAGTCCAGTCGGAAGTGAGGTGCAGCTATTTGCACCTGTGTGTCCTTATCAATTTTTTAACTAGTTTTTAATGTCAGGCTGCTAATTTACTGGCAAATATGACTCTTTTTTACTCCTAGAACTGACTTTAACGTCGGTGTCTCACCGCCGTGAATCTCACAGGACACACAAACCTAAATGCGCCCCTCCGCCCCCCGCCCAGAGCTATCAACTACAGTTATAAATCAATTGCAGCACACCCGTTGCCACCTTTGTCCAGCAGTTACTCAGCTCTTGAAATTTCAGAAAAGGCTGTAAGTTCAGCTTTGAGGGTCTTTCATCACCTTTATTCCAGTTTCTCCGTGTGTTTCCACAGACTAATAGAATGGACCGCCACTAGATTCCAGATGACAGCACAATGGCATTTTTAAGACCAATTAAGTTTAAAGTGGGTTATTACCGATGCCAAATAGTTAGGAAATACTGTGATCAGTCAGTCAGTCAAACTTTATTAATAGGATTGTTGAAAGTTCCTTATGTTTTTCTACGTAATCACCGGTGCTCCGCCAGTCATGCTCTGGTGGCATGACTGGCGGCCAGACTGCCGGCTTTTTTTCAGCGATCATGTTTTTAACCAATATTAATATGAAGATCAATCCATGTATAAGACGCACCGGATTATAAGGCGCACTACGGGTTTATGAGAAAATTTTAGGCTTTTAGGTGCGCCTTATAGTGCGGAAAATACTGTATTTATTATTAGTTTATTTTTATTAGTTTATTTTTTTTGGACATGTTAATATAACAAACTTCACACCTTCATCACATTTACAACATCAACAACATCCAAAAAAGGGGATAACAGGTAGAAGCCAATAGGCTTGTGAAATTCCCATCCACCAGAATCAACAAACATCTCTCTCATTACAATACGTAGTCAACAAACTCAAAAATTAAAAGTTTTCAACCAGTTCATACATTGAATTTTAACAGACGTTCATACTCTTATCCACTTCAAGATATTAGCCTTTTACCCTAGAGCATAACCATGTTTGCATTCCTCTTAGGAATACAACGGTTTTTAACATCATAGATAGTCAAAACAAGAAGTTGATCTTGCCAGTGTTCTCCACAAGAATATAATTATTTACATCTGTAGTAAACACGTTTATAGGATGAACAAGTTAATACTACTAACTACCTTGATCCTGAGACATATGACCAATTAAAGCAACAGCTAACAAATTGATTTTGTGAGGTTTTTGATTACTTCCCAGTTGATAGGGAAACTGTATCCAAACTTTTGACTAGTCTTGTATCTTCATTTGATGTTGTGGTTGCTGTGGTTACCACAAATGTGTGTTTGTAATCCTTCCACCCCCAGGACCCTGCAGAAGGAGTATGAGCAGCTGAAGGAACAGCATGGCCAGCGAGGGGGCCCTGTAACGAGCCCCTGGGAGTCAGATGGCTCTTTTGTCCATCCTGATGAGGCGGATCTTCTAGCCGAGGCCAAGCTGCTACGACAACACAAGGGGCGGCTGGAGGCTCGCATGCACATCCTAGAGGAGCACAACAAACAGCTGGAGTCTCAGCTCATTCGCCTCCGACAGCTACTGCACCAGGTGACACAACACAGACATAAAAAGACAAGAAAGAACCAGGAAAGCTTCATTCTGACAGTTGAAACAGATCCCAACTATTTGTGCCAAATGCCATTTGCAGAAATCATGGTTGGAGTTGTGATTCTTAGCATTCAGAAAAATGACAAAACATGTGATTGAATAAGGAAATAGAAGCTGACGTACCTCCATCCCAACTGTGACATGTAACAGAAAACTAGAAGTATTTGAAAACAATGCCAGTCACTCCTGACAGGCACAGTGTAGCAATACAGCAACACATGCAGTAAATTAAGGGGATGTGTAGTTACTATGTAATTACACTCTGATGTTTGTGGTGTGATTTTAGTCATCTTTAGAAAGCAAATTCAATATGAGTTTAAGTATTTATCAATATAAGTATTCTCTTCCTGTTGTGCGCTCGACTTGTTGTTCGGCAGCAGAAGGGCAGTAATCACAGTTGAGACTTACTCACACCAGCTGGCACAGCTTTTTCAGTGCAATTCATGAAAATAAAAATAGGCATTTAAAAAATGCAACACTCACACAGAATGTTGTCAGTGAATTACTGGGTTCTTTCAAACTCATACAAATAAATCATGGACATAAATATGTGGTCATGAAGCTATTAACACCTGCATTGACAGTCATACGTGTTTCGATGCAAACTTTGAAACCCATGATTCTGTCCTCCCCCTCCCTTTGCACTGTCTATGAATAACAAACTCCGCTCTGCAGTGATCAAATTATATCCTAATCACAGCATTTTCATTCCATCCAGGACTAGAGCGTTCGTCTCCAGCTCTTCTATCAATAACTTCCAGATTTGTTTATGCCCGGTCTAATTGCTTGCTGAGGTGTGATTGTTTTTGCAAAGTGAAATGCACAAACCCCCAAGCCAAACAAAGTAGTCTCCATAAAGCACACTGAGAAAACAGGGGGGGGGGGGTCGGCTCGGCTCACTCTGAGCCGTGGCACTGGAAACACATTTATAACACAACAAAGGGCCAATAGAAGACAGGTTATAGATCTCTGCCAGTTTTTAATGAATGAAGATTTACATCTGGACATGAAAATTTGATGGACACACATTCTTCAACATATATGAGATTGCCTCTAATATTTAGACGGTTTATATTTAGTTGTTAACATATTGATTGGTTCAGAGAGTGTGCAACTTTATAGTAATATCAATCATTAGCCAGCAGAGTTTCTGATGTCAGTCCTATTTCATCGCGTATTTTATTAGTTTGACATTAAATTCATTTCAATATTCCTCCTGCTGCCACACAGGTTAATTTATAAGCCCGTTATGAATTATAAATCGCAAGTTTTCTCAATAATTTCCTGATCTAAAAAGATCTGTCAGTTGCTGAACTGGGCGGTGCAGTGGGTAGTGCTGTCGCTGCACAACAAGGTGGGTTCGGGTTTGAGTCCCGCTCTGTGCGGCGTTTGCATGTTCTCTCCGTATCAGCGTGGGTTCTTTCTGGGGTTCTCCAGCTTCCTCCCACCTCGAGAAACATGCGCTTCAGGTTAATTTGCTGTTACAAATTGCCCGTAGGAGGGTGTGTGTGTAGCTCCGCGGTGCACTGGTATCACGCCCAGAGTTTGCCCCACCTCACGCCCTATGACAGCTGGGATAGGCTCCAGCTCCCCATGACCTGCGCCAACAGATGAAGCAGTCAGAAAATGAATGAACGAATGAGTTACTAAACCATCAAATAAATACATTTAACATAAAATTAACTTGAAATATACACTGTATATTCTACATCTAAATACTTCAAAACCCAATGGATGTAGAGACTGAGACACAATTTAGAGACTAAAGTAGTAGTAATAAAAGATGAGCAGAAAAAAAAGAAGTGATAAAGGAGCATAAATACTAACACCATAAAATTGAAATAAGCTACATTAAGTCAGACTCTTTGTTCCCATGTGTTGTTCAGTAAGTCATGTAACAGCATGACTCCCCACACTAAATGAGAAGCTCTGTTGTCTGGGTTCTGGCCACGTGCCCTCGTGTCTTTTTGTCAGCCATCAGCATTCCTGCCAAGAGGCACAATAATAAACCCAGCCAACTTGATGGCACGCATTAAATTCACACTCCTGAGGACCGGACAAAGCCCTGACCTTAGCTTTTCTAAGATGGGCCTCAAGACATGGCCCAAGCTCCAGAGATGTTTCCAGCATATTAGCCTTTACCGTCGGTGGTGGCTCCAGGAGATGAAGGGGAACAGGAGGGGGTGGCAACGGAGTGATTTCTTGCAGTAGAGAATCAAACGGAGCTTTAGCTAGTGCTTCAGTCGTCACCAGACTTCAGACCTGTTAGAGCATCGTTTTCTGTATAATAAGATTGAAATCATAACGAGACAAATAACTGTAACCCCAGGGATGAAGCCAAGTTCTCTCCAAAAGACAGAGAAGAAAATTGATTGTTGATTATTGAGTGTAATCTCTGTTACTTGAGCATGTGTGACAGCTGCTTGAATGGCCTCACCCACCAGTGATGACAAACGCCTGTGGACAGCCATGTTTCATCCATGTTCTGTCCAAGTGGACCATCTCTTTCTTTATTATTATAGAAACAGGATGCATTAGATGTATGGCTGCCTGACCTTCAGTTGATCCTGTTACTGAGCTTCACTCAAGAGACAACGATTCAGTAGATCGTAATAAAATTTAACAATACAGATACCCTTTTGGGGACTTTGAGGCTAATTGAAATGTTGCTTATCAAATTAAAATCAGGACATTGATGTTAAGATGTTAATGAGGATTGTTTCTGCCCACGTAACAACAGCTTTGTTGTACCGCCTCCTGTTATTCCCTCGCCTGTGCCTGCCGCAGCGAAGCATGGCTAATTTTGAAGTTGTGGAGCAGATGCCAAGATGAATAATTATGGTATAATGATGGGCTTCTCTGTTTTGTTTTGTATTATGCTTCCCTCTGTGTGTGTCGCCTTCAGCCGGAGGTGGATTCAAGGCTAAATGGAGTGACCTCTCCCACTGTGCAAGATCAAGGGCCACTTACTGAAAACTCAGGTGAGACAGAGGAGCTGAGAGCAGCTCACACGCACGCATGCACGCACACACACACACACACACACACACACACACACAGATGTTGGTGTATGAAGACCGGACAAAGGGACTTTGGGAGTACATTTAAGAAAAAGATCTGACACTGTCTGCTAATACAAATATGTTGCTCCCTGTGGTATGATACTATTTCTAACGGCGTCTGAGGCAACTGATATTCACACTGTGTGTGTGTGTGTGTGTGTGTGTGTGTGTGTGTGTGTGTGTGTGTGTGTGTGTGTGTGTGTGTGTGTTCAGATGAACTCCTGGGCTCCCACAACAGCAGCTCTGACCTGGCAGATGTAATGGAGCAGATTAACAACTCCTTCCCTGCATGCAGTAGTAAGTTTCTCACCTCTTGTCCTTCTTTGTCTCTCCCACTGTCGTCTGACACTCTGAAGGAAGATCAGTGTGACGGCGGTCAGAAGAAAAACAGATGACATGCAGTGTTTACCTGTCCTTCCTTCGTCCCTATCAGGGGGATTCATGTGTTGTGTATTTGACAAAGACCTGGTGCATGGATGAAAACCTAACAGCTCTAACTTCACGTGATTTGGTGGAGAGGTGCCGCCAAGAAAGAGCTCATTAATCTGAATGTTAGATCTGAATGTAGAGGCAGGCGTTCCAATTTTTTTTTTTCACTTCCAAGAGCAGCAGTTGTTGAGTGAAGAGAGGGAGCAGCCACGGTTGCAATAAAAGAGTGAAGCAGACGAGTAGACACGTTGCTTTACGTGGCAACAAGTATCATATCACAGTGAATACATATGAAGTCCATGTCAGACCTGCAGCTCTGACTGCATACATGACAGAAAAGAGACTAGAAAAAAGCCTGAAGAACCTGGCTGCAGACGTCACACTCTGTCATCGAGACGACAATCAGAAGACTAATGCATCAAAATACACAACACAGCAAATGAGTGAAAGAGAAAATTACAGGTGCACAATGTTTGAAGATACTGACACACACCTTTAGACCAAGGCGTGAGACCGGATTTCTGCAGTGGACAGCAATGTTTGATAATATGGAAATTATAGTATCTGCTGTGGACCTGCACCTCCCATCCACCAGTATGACCCCTCACCATCGGCTGGGGTCCTGCTGCCTCTCTTCCTTCGTGTCATCATACTGTTCCACCCCTCATTCGCCCATCCGCTGTAGACCTTCCTCTGTGGGCCTGTACCTCCAAGCCCACCAGTATCACACCCATCTATCCATGTGCTGTGGACCTTCTCCTCCAAGCCCACTAGTAACACCCATCATCTATCCATTGGCTGGGGTCCTGCTTCCTTTCTTCCTCCGTGCTGCCATATAGTCATCCACACAGCTGTAATTGTGCCTTGACTTTAGCAATGGGAAACATTGCTACCATATTGACACTGTCTCTATCAGCCACTCTCTCTCTGTCTCTCTTTCTCTTTCCCTGTTCTTATCTTCCTTTGATTTCTTCCTTTGAGTCTGGGTCATGCCCGGAGTTTCTTCCTCATCGAGAGAGTTTTTCCCTGCCAGTGTCGCTTATGCTTGCTCTGGAGGGTTCAGTTGGGTTTCTCTGTCTGTTAAATCGCTTTGAAATGTCTTTTACCAGTTGAATGGATTTAATTTAATTTAATTTTATACTGTTTATATATATATATATATATTTTATTTATTTTATTTTATTTTATACCGTTTTATATTTTAATTCAATTTTATATATTTTATATAACTATATTTTAGTTATAGTTTAGTATATAAGTCCTGTTAGTGCTGCATGTGTCTGTTAGTGTAGTGTATGTCTTGCGGTATGTCCTGTGATGTCAGTGTTTCTTTTTCTCCTGGTGTTTATCCAGTATTATTTGTTATGTAATGCCTGAGCAGTGGATATAAACAATTTCCTCCAGGATTAATAAAGTATCTATCTATCTATCTATCTATCTATCTATCTATCTATCTATCTATCTATCTATCTATCTATCTATCTATCTATCTATCTATCTATCTATCTATCTACCATGATTAAGCGCTATATAAATAAAACTTGATTGATTGATTGATATATTCACTCATGAATATATCATGTGCAACAGTGGTACTAAGGTCTGTAGAGTGGAGGATTAGTTACAGTGCATGTTTGTGGTCTTCAAGTTTTGTTTTTAATTAATCACATCCATGAAGTGTTTGATTTTGGACTTGTTAGGACTTTTTTCATCTGTGAAACTTTTCTAAGAGGTTCACAAGATGAAGGCTGCGGCTACAATGGAAAAAATAGAAAACTGTGGGCAAAACATTCCTCATCCAATTAATATGATCCACCGATACTTTAAAAAAAGAGTCTAATTCCTCCTCTCCTTTACTGCTCTAGTTCATCTGTCTGCCTCTCTGACCACCTCACAATCTGTATGTGTGTGTGTGTGTGTGTGTGTGTGTGTGTGTGTGTGTGTGTGTGTGTGTGTGTGTGTGGTTGTTTACACAGCGTGAAAGTTGTTCTGCTCTGTTGGTGTTTCGTATATCCAGAAACACTCAACTGCTCATTACTTCACAGTTAGAAAGACGACCCACGTCTGAGGTTATTAGTCAAATAGAAAAAGTTTAAATAGCGAGTTAACACTTACTGACTTTAGATTGTGTTTTCATTTTTAGACAAAACTTTGAGGGCTTTAGTTAAAAATCTATTCTAATCTGGCAGATGCTTCAGCATAATTAACATTTGATTACTGCACAGCTCCCAGGCGCTGGGTATGGAGAGCACAGAGCTGAGAGTGTGCATGGCTATGTGGGAGGGACCCAGAGGCTTAGAAAAACAGATGAAATGGGGATTTTAAGTGTAAAAATTCTGCTAATATGTCTTTGCTTCGTCTCCCACAGCCTCCAGCCTCTCTTCAAGGCCACAGGTGAGCCCAGGTTCTTCCTCACTAGATTTACCTGCACAATGTTTGTTGTTTGTCACCTATTTTAGTACCTGGCAAAGGTGACAGATGTTGAGTATGTGTGAGTAGAGTAACCGGGGCGTTGCTAGTTCAGGAAACAGTGGTTTGGATTAGTTGGCGAATGTGTTGCAACTAGGTCATGGTTTAGCCCACATCAACAAGCTAATTATGTGGTGTCTGGTTATTTTCTAGAGTTTTTTCCATCTGCTCTCTCCTTGAGGGGTGGCGGGGGGGGGTCCATCAGGGGGAGTGTCTGGCTCCAACCGGCGCCATTCCCTTAACCCCATCCCCTCCATTTTACCATTCACTGCTATATTTTGAGCAAACTATCCAGATTGCTAATTTAATCTGAGCAGATGTGTTCTACTTTGTATTAAGACACCAGGGATTACACCATCCCATCACGTGTGTTAGTGAAGACCTGTTGCCTCAGGCGTTGGTGTCTGGAACTTGGAGCCATTAGCTGCTCCTCCCCATCGTATGAGACCAAAGTTCATTTTTAGACTACGGTGTTGTTGGAGTTGGGGTCACTGGCCTGCAATTTTCTGCACTGCTGTGGTTACCTCATACCCAGCGTTTCATACACAGCTGATTGGTTTCAAACAGTTGAAGTGTATGTTTATCCGGAGACTTTAACTCACACTCTTACTCTTTTCTCCATTGTTCTTTGCAAACACTGTTCCAGACACACAGTGCAAGTAGGCAGTTTGATACCCTAATTCTACATCTGTACAACTATTTGTAGAATCTCCCCTCCCCCACCTTCCACAACTCCAGGTCCTACTGGTCTGTCTCCTACAGTCGTCTAACTGACTTTCTAAACCAATGACTTATTTTGAAGAGCTGATGCCTTCATGAAGAGAAAAGAGGCAGGAAACCTCAGAGTACTAACACGTGTTCAAAAGGAGTTGATCCTGTGTGACAACATTGTGTTTTTGCATTGCAGGTGATGTGAGGACGCTCAATTGCAGGATGGTGTGAGTTTGTGCACACCTGTGATTGTGAAGGTACAGTTCCAGAAGAATCCAAGAAAATAATCTCCCGACCCAAAATCCCAAAGACGCACAGGACCAGACCATTTAACTAGTTTCACCACCTTGTCTTGTACTATGCAAACTGTATATTGATGAACTGTAGATTATGCCTGAACTTGGTTCACATTTGTCCGTAAATTGTCTGGATAAGCAGATGTGTGTGTGGACACTGAGGTTTGTATAGTAAAATATGCGTTCTTGTTTTTCAGAGGGAAATTTGTGTTCTGTTCTTAAGTCCAAACTGTTACGATATTTTGCCATTCTACTGCTTTGTACCTTCTAATCCCATTTATCTGTCAGCGGAAGTAGCCACAGGTTTTGTTCCATGCTTTGGAGTTTTCATATTTCCTCGGCCACTTCTCTAATTGAATTCCTTTTTGTTTTGGAGATCTATCTTGTATCATGCTTGACGTCAAGTTCCCCTTTAAAGCATCAAAATGCAGTCCAACTATGTGCAGACTGTGATTTGTTAATGTAAAGTTTACTCCCTCTGTGCCTATACAGTTTGTTATTCCACATGTGGAAGACACAGACCAGATTTGATGGACGCTTGTGGATTGTGAATAGAGTGAAAAATAAAGCATTGAACCTAACATTCTGACTCGTACGACACCTGCAGTCATGTAAAATATTTTTGTTAAAGATAATTGTTCGGAAATAAGAGGAAAGCCATGATTGCCTTGCTACCTCAGACTCAATTTTGTTTTTGTGGTTTGTAATCTTGTTTAAGACGATAGTGATCATTGACAGAACAAGGACAACCTGGTTTACCATCTGAGCTCCATCTTACTGTATTAGTGGACACTGCATTGAGGACATATCAAGTAAATACAACATTACTGTTACTGTACCACAATGGGTCTTGGGCCTGCTGAAGCTTTGGGGAGGATTTCTTTATCCATTGTTGTAGTTTTTTTCCACTGGCCTGCTAGCTCTAGTCCCTCACTGCGTTGTGTAGTTGCTGTATGCTATCCTGTAAAACTTGTGAGACGGAGCGACACTACTATAACCTCCTGACTTTAGACGAATGATGATGATGATTTTAATAATTCCACTCATGATGAAATGTGCCATGGCAAAACTGTGTCCCCTCTCCTGAGGTATGTAAAATAGATTGACCACACTACATGTGATATGGCTATGTTGTTCTATTCCACATAAAATTTTTACAACAAATTCTCGACTTATTTTGTTTTTGTTTGCTATATTGACATGTTCATCTACATGAAGTGTATGTTTATCCGGAGACTTTAACTCACACTCTTACTCTTTTCTCCATTGTTCTTTGCAAACACTGTTCCAGACACACACAGTGCAAGTAGGCAGTTTGATACCCAGTTTGATACCCTGTAACCGACCCTGACTGGCCAGTTACATTTATAATGACGGTGAAACTATGACTGTAGATGGCCGAAGAACTGAAGGAGACGTGGAGCAGATCTGTTGTGTTTTATTTTTCTGTAACACAAAAGGTGGGGTACGTCATGTACTGGGGTAACGCTGGCATGCCTGCAACACGCAGTGAGCCGTTAGCACTTGTTCGCCGCTTAGCGCCTACTAATTAACATAAATTACGTCGTGAATATATAAATAAATAATATTTAAACATAGCGAGTGTGAAAGTGAGCGACTATGTACCACAAAATCACATCAACTTGTAGAAAATAATGAAAATGAAGAATATATTAAAAAGTTTCCGCAGCATTGAACAAGTGTAACTCACCCCTCTCTCCAGGCCTCCAGCACGAGGATGCCTGGGCGTGTGCACCCCCAATAATTGCCCCACCGAAACACAACCAAATCATGGAACCAAAAACAAAGTAAATGTAAAATTTGGGGAAGTTCATTTAAAAAAAAATAAAAAAATTTATTTATAACACTTACACTTTCATCCTGCTGCTACATGCAAGACCTGGCCTGCACACCCACAGACGGGCCTCATCACTCACCAGCGTCACCCAGCACAGCTCTGCCCATTAAATACATTTGTTTTGTCACTTGAGCAAAATCAGTCACTGATGTCCATATGCAACAATTAGGGAAATGTGTGACGTTGGATTTATGATATTTACCTTGGGCTCACTCTCCACAGCTGCTGCCCGTTGCTGGTTGTAAATCAACTCAGCTCTGTGAAAGTCTTGTTTCATAGAGCTGCGGTGATAAGACAACACCACAGTGTCCTTCAGCCGCTCCTTCTGAGACATGCAGCATTTCTTGACAGAGAAGAGGCAATGCATAACTGTATAATGAAGTCCTTTTCATAGGAAGTAACTACCGTTCTCATGGTTGTTAATGTCACTCATTGTTTCTTGTTGTCACGCAATCAAGCAGTAACTGTTCTTGGATTTGCTTTATCACCTTATGTGTTCTCCATCCATTGTACAACAGGCAATAATGCAACAGAATCCAGGTCCCAGTGCACCTTGAGCGTTGCAGCTGGGGTTATTGTACATGCCCACTTCTTATAGACAGACTTCACATCCTGTGTGGTCCCTGAAGTGCTTTAATGGCTCTAGATCTTCTGTTTGTCCAATGCCCTGCATGAACCAGAGATGGTACTGACTCCTCTACTGTTACAAAAAGATTCACATCGGTATTATGATCTTTTGTGACAATGAGGCTAAATGTGAAGGATTAAATACAGAGATATTATAATGCTCACTCAGAAATCTTTAAATTAAAACATTTACTTAACATTTAATTAAAACATTGCGTGAGTTACTATCTTTCGAATTTAATCCTGCTCTTTAATCCTGCTCTTGCTCTTTAATCCTTACTCTTGGTAAATCAGTGTATTATAATATCAATCTAGAGTTAAGTGGAGGTTGTTTGTTAGACTCAACTCTAGATTGAGTCTCAGGACTAACTGCAGCATTGTCCTCCAAGCAAGCTTTGGTGCTCAAAAGTAATTTCTTAACCAAACTAATATGATGAATGAAAGACGAATGTCAAACAGTACACTGTTACCTAAACAAAGACCAATCAGTGTGTGAATAATCTTCATTCAGTACCCATTTAATCAAGCGGAGCTTTAACTGTCAAAGGATGCTCGGCGGATGGAAGTGAACCTTTATTCTCCGACCTGGAGACAGCTGATAAAGAAATGTCACCTCTGGGTTAATTCCGTCAGGTGGGCTCCTGTCGTTTTGTCCTTGCCCGCCATCAGTCTTCAATTTTCTGTTCTCCTCTTGAACAGAATCAACATGGCTGCCTGACCATGTTGATTGAAAAATTGTGGTTAAAAAGAGACTATTCATCAAAAGCTTTATTCATTAGGTTGAGGATTCAAATTTGGTTTGTCGTGACCGCAGGTGAAGAGGAGCTTTTCAACACCACATGAAACTGAGTGTGACCTTCTACTTTTAACTATGGCGTGAAAGTTTACACTTTTGCATATATAAACCAGTGAATTTATTTTTAGTTCATGTTAATTAATCGAATTTGGATTTTTTTTAAAACAGCCAGAGGTCTTGGGCACACAATTTTTTACACCATTGGTTTACAGGATGACACGACAGAGCTATTTCACTTCCTAGTCCCCTTTTCCTCTCTCATCACCATCAGCTGTGATCTCCTTATTCTCTTTGCAGTGGATAAAAACAGACTGCAACAATTCCTTCAGGGTCAGCCATCCACCAAGTGACCAGCCGACCTGTTTCCCACGATGAGACGGTCTGCTGATGATGCCGGATGTTGATTTTTTCCCCCTTCCTCAGCCCATTTCTCATTCATGTAGCAACGCTGGCAGTTCCGTTGGACAGCTGCACCCTTTGATCAGACTCTTGGCAGGCAGCAGCAGCGCTGGTGATGGGTGTTTGGGCGAGTTGCTATCCCTGGCACAAGGCATGGACACACAGCAGATGTTGAGGATGGAGGAGACGGGGCACTGCAGGACCTGTTGGGGGGTAGGGGGATTCAGCCTAGACCCCAGAGAGATGGAGTCAGGAAAAGAGAGGAAGGGATGAATGCAAGGCAAACAAGGCAGAGGGTAGATGCAGAAACAGATTAGGAGAATTGCTCCTTTCTGTTTTCAATATTTTGCCGGCAGTTCAAGTCTGTTCTGCTTACACCGTGCTCCTCTATGCAAATGCTCCCGCTCCCACAAACTTGAGTTCAACTTCAGCGTAATGAGCCTCCCAGCTTTAACAGTTCCCTAGCAGCACTTATTAGATAAAGCTTATTATCCGCAGTGCACTTTAGATCCTTGGAATATGCTGACTGCACATGGTGGGTTAGCATTAGCACCATATTAGCTCTCTCTTTGACAATTCATTTTAAGTAATTCACAGCACTGAGCTTCCCTCACAGCATTAAACTAGAGTTTTCATTTTGGGGGCTTAGAGAATACTCTGGGCAACTTGTGAAGGAAGACATGAAGACTTTAAGCTGATATATGAAGAATATTGTCTTAGATCACGTTTATGTACTGTACTTCATGAAGGTTTTGCCTTGTATGGGAGAGTTTTGACCATCACTTTTTACAGTTTCTCTAATTTATAGCCTTCATTTTCATTTGTTTTACTTTTTTTTGAGATTTCATCAATCACTCCTCTCTCTTCAACCACTCCTCTTTAGAAATTAAGGTTACATCAAACACACAAACAGATGATGTGCACATTTCTGTGTGTCACTTCAGTGTGATTCTCTGATTCTTAAGCACACCTTTTTTACCTGCCTTTCCGTCAAGAAACAATATTAAATCACAACCTCTTTAAGACTACACTTCCCTAACCTCTTTGAAACAAACTCTGGTCAGGTCATGGAGTAAAGAAGGTAGACAAACTAAAAACATTGCTCCTCAAAATAAATCAGACAGGATCTTCCAGTTTCTATCACGGACCATTAGTTACGTTAAGATCGATGTGGTTCTCGCACAGAGCTATGCTGCCTCTACACAGGATGGACCCTCAGGGCCTTGTAAACACACTGATGAAATCTACTACTGTGTTGATCACTGTGTAAGGAGGTTAAAGATCACTGGAAAATATCAAGTGCATTTCTTTTGTTTATGCTTTGTATGAAAGGAAAAGAGAAAAGTCCACACCACACTTCAGATATTCAGCAGAATATCTTATTTATCCCTATTTTAATGGCAAACATCTGCTGCAGGCAAACCTGAAGCCACAGTCACATTCTGCCACAATCCTGCAGAGTGTGACATTTTAAGAGATTTTTTTCAGTCATTTAGCTCGTAGCCCAGCTGCCACAACATCAGGGCATTGATGCGAAGGATATACTTAATGATGAGTCCAACAAGTTCTAGATGAGCTGGTCTAGTTTGAGATGAGTCAGTAGATGACAACTGCTACCAGACGTTGGCCACTTTTGAAAGATGAAGCGAGAGTAAGATGTTGTAGGTTCTAACGATCTACTCAGTTTTACAGAGAGACAGTCTTTTGTTGTGCAGGAGATAGATGATAAAATGATGCTGAACTGATTACAAGTGTGATGAATATCACTTCCATAGAAAACCTCAGAAGTGACAAGTGTGTGGACAACTTAACATAATAGGAGAAGACAGTGTGAATGCTTCAGTGTGATGATTTATTTATTTATTTATTTAAATCCACTTCAATGTTTTTTATTATATCAGTTTTGGAGACCGACCATAAATGTGTTTCCAAACGGATTAAAGTGAGACGCAATTGGCTTCTCAAAGTGGGACAAAGAAATGCACTGAAGGCAAATCCAAAGCACAACAGCTCAGCGTCAGTTTATGTACAGTACATATTAAATAATTAATGAGTGGCATTTCAGCGATTCCATAACTTCGCTCGCAGTGCACAATGTGAAATTCGCTGTAGGACAATCCGCTTTTGCAGCATGTCTGAAAGTTATTGGTTTGACAATGGCACACTTTTATTGTTTTATTCAGCTTCATGGACACTTTGGGACACAAAGATAGCGCCCCTTGGAGTTTATTTATGTCTCTCCATCCTCTCTAAGACACAATCTTAGGAAACTGAGAAAACCTCATGTGCTGGCATTGGTTGTTGTTGGTTCTTGCCAATATGAGAGGTATTTATTTCTTGAGAGCTGTTGGGGTTTGTTTGGAGGTCAAACTTGACTGAGCCAAAAGGCATTTTATTTGATTAAAAAGGAGTTTGGAGTTTCCTTCATGTCTGCACATACCCCTATCCAAAGAACACCTTCAGCAAACTAAACCCGAGTTCAGGGAGTGCTGCTAACTTTGATTCTACTTGTAATGCTGTGTCTGAGTTTCAACAAGGGCAGAAAAGCCTCACAGAGAAGAGGCTGCCGGGAATTTCGTTTTTCCTCAAGTTGTTTTTTGTAGTTGGTTTTTTGTTGTCAAAAAATGGGTTGCAAAATGCAACCTGCAGTCTTAATGGGCCTGTCAGACCCAGCAGACAGCATGATGAGAGAAGGGAAACTGTCAAAAAAGGAACAAGGAATAGGACATCAGTGTGTGATGTAGGTGGGAGCTTTAATTTAATTATTAATCTGTCTCCAATAAAGACCATGCCTGTATCCACATCTGTTATATCACCACTGGTTGACTGACTTGAACTTCAACATACATGATGGTCCTTCAATGGCCACATTTCTGAGCCGTGGGAGCAAAGGAAGGATGGATCTGAGCTGAAGTGAAAGCTGTGCAAACAGAACAGGAAGAGGAGTCTTCATCGTGAGCAGAAATAATCAAAGAGCCAACGAGGAGAGAACGGAGAGGTAAGTAGAGAATCAAGCTGACAGCTCATGGCAGTCTCTTCAGATTCAGCCTGTCTTAAGTCCTGCTGTGAATAACTGAATACTGAATCACCTGTGATTCGTATTCTGCGGTGATACTCTACTTTGTAATACAATATGTGAGCTGTGCTAGTTTTCTTTGTGGGTACAATTATCTGCCAGTGAGTACAGGAGCGATCTGTCTTTGTCCTCTGTTGTTTTCATCTATCAAGCAAGAAATCTTCTGTCTATCTACTCCGATTGTTTAGAATTATTTATCTGTTCAAAATCATTCTTGAGACCCAAAAACACAGTAAAGACCATTCCTGTGCTGACAGGACCACAGACATTGTGATATGTAGGTAACCTGTGCCACAGGTTACCTACAGTGGTTATTCCACTGGAGTCCTCCTCTGTCTTGCTGGTATTACTTCTTTGATGAAGTTTCTGACCGACATTACATCGGATCAGTTCACTCTACTGTAGTTCTCCTGTTGTTAATCAACAGAACTCGTCAGACGTTTCCTGCAGTGTTATGGGAAACACAATAGTCAGTCAGTCAGTCATTTTCTTAACCCGCTTAATCCGCTTACGCAGGTTGCGGGGGAGCCGGTGCCTATCCCGGCAGTCTCAGGGCGTGAGGCGGGGGACACTCCGGGCACGACGCCAGTGTACCACGGAAACACAATAATGTCCCTCTAAATGAGATTATGCTGCATTCCAGACAGCAAGAGATGTGGATGCACTGCTGTCTGGCCAGGATCAGGGTACATTATTGAAGTATTGCCTCTGTCTTAAGGTGTAGGGAGAGATTCTGGAAATGGACTCTGACATTTAGATTTTCATTATAAGAAATTGAAGCAGCAGGATGACAGCCTTGAAAATAAAATGAAAATGCCACTGCTGGAGTCTAAGTCTCCTAACGTCACCCCTCTAGATGTCTGGATTCCAATATTCATGGATGACACACATTGCCCCATTTTCACCTCCCCACCCCTTTCAAAACGAGCTGAAACAGAACTGAACCCAAATCGGTTTAAGACCCTCTCTGTGTTTCCTCGACACTCCCGTGTTGGTGAGAATTAACTGGGTATTGGCTTTCTTTGTGTGATACAGACTGCAGCTGGAAGCAGGTTATCCTTCCAAAGGAGGGGTCCCAAACAGCGCAAAACAACACAAAACCTTGTTGTTACCACATCAGAGAGTGAAGCAATGGCAGCACTGTGTGCTGGCACCGGCTCAACCGGGTCTGCCAGCGTTCAGGGACCAATCAAAGTGCAGAAGTGGAGCAAACACCTAAATATAACAAAAACCATTTGATGCCCCCTGATCAGACTGGTGCCTCTATTGGAGGCATTCTCAGCAAGCTAAATATCTTTGGAGTGCAACTGAATTAAGGGAAATATGAATATTGTAATATTGGTTCATATATTGTTTGCTTTTACTTGACACAGAGTTTCTTTTCGCTATGCGCAGCTGTAACCCTGCATATTGTTTGGGTGTTTTTTTTTTTCCGTCTATTACTATTTTTTTCAGTTAGTCTCTGGGTGATGTGTTCAGTGACTACATTAACCATTGAAAACATCTGCTTCATAGAAAACCTTCTCTGGCTCGCGTTCCTGTATGACAGAATAAATGTAGGCTCCTGCTGTGACTGAACGGTCATATTGCACAACTTTTGACAATAGGAGTAAAAAATGACAAATGCGGATGGCCAAGAGGATTTCTTGACAACTTACAAATCTTGAACTTCCTTGTCCCTCGCAGCCAAACTAAAAGAAACATGAGGATATTCATTTTGTGGATCAGCTAATCGCATACAGAGCAGAGCTTGAATACGGATTTCCAGGAGGGCTCCGAGAACATGATTTCATTTTCTAATTAAAATTTCATAAAGTAATGAAACGAACCAGAAGCTAAATAAGCTAGGGTCAAACAGCTAGAAGGTCAAAACTGTGTACTTTGTATTATGTGATATATTAAGTGTTGTGTCGATTGCTAACATTTGCTGCGCACTGATAGGAAGCTAATGACATGTTAAATATGAGCTTTGACAAGTATTGGGTAGTAAAGGTTAATATTTTCACAACACAACACAACCCAAAAACACAAATAGCGCAGCAGGAATGCAACCAAAAACTGTTAAACTGTTTAGTTAATCTGATGGACAAAAAAAGGTGAAGGATATTCCTGCAACCTACACTCAATGTGTGAGTGCGTGCGAGTTCTCAGCAGAGACAGGCTGATTTCCTCTGCATGCCGATTACCATGCAGCCTCTGTGCCCGGTCTACCGTAGGGTAAATGATTGCCAGTGAATTAGCTGGCCCTGAGACTTATGTTGGGAAACATTGCAGCAATCACCTAATGGTCCATATCCATCCCCTGCATTAATGACTCTCTCTCCTCTTTTCCTCCAAAACTGTCTGTCTTCACATTTCTCTGTTAATCCCCCTCCATGTTTTTCCTACATTTTTCTCTCTCTTCTGCACATTATTTCCTCTATCCATCAAACTCATTTGTCATTCTCTATAGATAGATAGATAGATAGATAGATAGATAGATAGATAGATAGATAGATAGATAGATAGATAGATAGATAGATAGATAGATAGATAGATAGATAGATAGATAGATAGATAGATAGATAGATGATAGATAGATAGATAGATAGATAGATAGATAGATAGATAGATAGATAGATAGATAGATAGATAGATAGATAGATAGATAGATAGATAGATAGATAGATAGATAGATACTTTATTAATCCCGGAGGAAATTGTATATATCCACTGCTCAGGCATTACATAACAAATAATACTGGAGAAAAACCAGGAGAAAAACAAACACTGACATCACAGGACATACCACAAGACATACACTACACTAACAGACAGACACATGCAGCACCAAACAGGACTTATATACTAAACTATAACTAAAATATTAACAGTATAAAACTAAAATATTAACAGTATAAAATTTAAAAAATATTACAGTATTAAAATATAAACAGTATAAATTAAATTAAAATTAAATTAAATTAAATCCATTCAACCCCGTGCTGACCTCGCCACCTCCCCCCCGCTCCTCCTGAGAGAGTCATTGTACCCCCTGATGGCACGGGGCACGAAGGAGGACCTCAGCCTCTCTGTGGAGGCGCTGTGTGACAGCAGTCTGCCGCTGAAGGTGCTTCTCTGCTGGGAGAAGGTGGTGTGTAGGGGGTGCCTGGTGTTGTTCATGATAGCCTTAACTTTAGACATGGTCCTGCTCTCCAGAAGCATATCCACAGAGTCCAGGCTCAGCCCGACCACTGAGCCCGCTCTGCGGATGAGTCTGTTCAGACGGTCCATATCTCTTTTCCTGGACCCCCCACCCCAACACACAATGGCGTATGACAGCACACTGGAGACTACGGACTGATAGAACATGAGAAGGAGCTTAGGACAGATGTTGAAGGAGGCCAGCGTCCTTAGGAAGTACATCCTGCTCTGCCCCTTCTTGTACACACAGTTTGAGTTGAGTGACCAGTCCAGTTTGCTGTCTAGCTGCAGTCCCGGGTACTTATAGTTTTCTACTACCTCCACCTCACTGCCTTTGATGATCACCGGCTGTGGAGAGGGAGGTGCCCGCCGGAAATCCAGAACCATTTCCTTTGTCTTGGAGACGTTGAGCTGGAGCTGGTTCTGTTGGCACCACTCCACGAAGTCAGCCACCAATGCCCTGTACCCCCCTCATCACCCTTCCGGATACATGCCACTATCGCGGTGTCATCGGAGTACTTCTGTATGTGGCATGTATCCGACTTTTGCTTGAAGTCTGATGTGTAGAGGGTGAAGAGAATGGGGGATAGAACGGTCCCCTGCGGCGCCCCCGTGCTGCAGAAGACAAATAGTCCCCCATACGGACGTACTGGGGTCTGTTCGTTAGGTAGTCCGTGATCCAGCTCACGAGGTAGGGGTCCACAGCCATGGAGGTCAGTTTATCCTGCAGGAGCCGGGGCTGGATGGTGTTGAAGGCACTTGAAAAGTCGAAGAAGAGCACTCTGACGGCGTCCAGGCAGGAGAGTATTGCGGTGGAGGAGGTACAAGACAGCGTCGTCAACCCCAACCTTGGCCTGATAGGCAAACTGGAGAGGCTCCATAGCACCCTGCACCTGTGGACGCATGAGCTCCAGGACCAGTCGCTCTAGGGTCTTCATTACGTGGGAGGTAAGAGCGACCGGTCGGTGGTCGTTGAGCTCAGTAGGGCGTCCTTTCTTGGGTACAGGGACAATGCAGGAGGTCTTCCACAGTGACGGGACCCTCCCCAGCCGCAGACTGAGGTTGAACAATTGTTGCAGGGGGTCCCCTAGTTCCGAAGCACAGGCTCGGAGGAGTCTTGGGGAGACCTTATCTGGTCCAGCCGCCTTGTAGGGACGGAGCCTCCTCAGCGTTGTCGTCACCAGGTCTGCAGTGATGACGGTCTCCGTCGTGGTGGGAGCAGGAGGTTGTGGAAAGGTTGGAAATCCAGTGGTTGAGTTGGGGCCATTGAGCTTCGCAGTTCTTGGAGTGGGCTCGGGAGAAGTGGCAGGGGTGGAAGGAGAGGAAGCATAGGAGGAGGGAGCATAAGTGGAGCGGTTTGCAGGACCGGAAGAGGCCCGGGACAAGGAGCCGGGAGTGGTGGGGGAGCTGAACCGATTGAAAAAGCTGTTTAGTTCATTCGCTCGTTCAATATTCCCCTCCACAGTGCTGCGCCCTTTCCCGTGTCCGGTGATGGTTCTCATCCCATTCCAGACCTCCCGCACCTGGTTGCGCCCCAGCTGCTTCTCCAGCTTCCTCCTGTACGCCTCCTTGGCTTCCCTCAGGCAGAGTCTCACTTCCTGCTGGGCCTTCCTCATCTCCTCCTCGTATTGCTCCTGAACGCCCGCTTCTTCCTGTTCAGGACAGCCTTGACTTCCTTGGTTACCCATGGTTTGTTGTTGGGGTAACACCTGATTGTCCTGACAGGGGCCACGGTGTCCACACAGAAGTTCATGTAGTCTGTAAAACACAGAGCTGCCCCCGCAATGTCCTCCCCATGTGAGCCCACAATAAAATCCCAGTCGGTGGTCTGGAAGCAGTCCCTGAGCATCTCCTCTGCTTCCGGGGACCACCTCCTGACCTGTCGTGTTGTTGCTGGTAGCCGTTTCACCAGCGGGATGTAGGTGGGCTGTAGGTACACTAGGTTATGATCTGATTTACCTAGTGGAGGGAGGGGGGTGGCGGTGTATGCCTCCTTAGCATTAGTGTAGAACAGATCGATGGTTCTGTTCTTCCGTGTGGGGCAGGACCATTGTGGGGAGAGATGAGTCCAAGGTGACATGATTAAAGTCACCGGTGATAATGACGAGCGCCTCCGGGTCCGAAGACCAGAGGTGGTCCCACAGATGGTCTCTCGTGCAGTCTCAGGGTCCGCCCGTGGAGGGATGTAGACGGCGATCTCTATCTCTTGCTTGCGTCAATCACCTTGTCATGCTTCATTTTGTTTCTCTGTGGATGAACGAATTGCAGACGAGAGGATGTTGGTGTCCATTTAGCGCCATCCTGAAGGTAAAGTATGCTATGTTAGACTAACAATCTCAAAAATATTAAAAATCTAATAAAACAAATGCCTTGAGATTAGCTTCGTCCCTTGGTTATACAGGCTAATATTGGCATATTGATTGGAAGGAGGAGTGAATGACCCAATTTATACAACACCATGAAATCACTTAAACCGAGATTGAGAGAAATTTGTGCTGGTTCCGTAACCCTGGACAACAGCATATTTTCTCGAAGCTACAGACGTAACAGGGAGGCTCCGCTGCTGCAGACATCATGGTAATCAGAGCATGTGAGATTGTCCTTTAATTCATTGGTTAATACATATGATCAGTCAGTAAAATAAAAACACTGCAGTTATATTATCAACCACTTTTGCTTTCACATAGTACTTAATAAATGTTTGTGGAACAAAAGCCTGAATATTAATATCCGTTATCTCAATAGGGGGCCAGGAATGGAGTCAATTTCCAATCAGGACATCAACATAAACCCAGCAGTTACTTTTATCACGCTGGAGCTTCACCAGAAAAGAAACAGACCAGTGCTAATCTGCTGGCTGTGGTCAAACGGAACTTGTTCCTGGGTTTAACAGTGTTTCAGGGGGAAACTCTGTATTGCGTTAAATGTGAAAGAAACTGTGAGCTCATCAGCTGGAAAACCTGCTCCTTTCTTCTGCAATAATCCACAGATTTACCAACCTGACATCTTTTCTAGCATTTTGAAACAAATCCTTGCTAAATGCACAGGAACAGCTCTCTCAGGTAAGATGCCAGACGCCATTACATGCTCATAATGGGGGGTCAGTATTGATGTAGGATAATCCCCTGTCCTATATTCAGGATTATCGCAGTCTGACTGTACAAACCACTGTTCACCAAAGACGACACAATGCATCCCAAAGCCCAGATTCATTTAATCAGACCAGCAAAAACTGATCTGTGCTAATCCTGCTAGTGACAGGGCCTATCGAGGATGTTGTCATGATTACTTCCCATCACGAGACATCGTGATCCTCGGAATCATTTGTATTGTTATTTTTTGAAAACGTAATGATTTCAAACCCTGTACTCTCAGCTGTAAAAATGAACTGTAAACTTGAGGATGAACTGTATTACCACCACAAATTTTGAAAAGTGGACAAAATAAGGCAAACATACAAAAAACAAAAAAATAAACACAGGCCCACACAGTCGTAGTGTGGGCACATCAGTTTATGTAATACATTATTCTGCTGTAGTCCCTTCGGTCAGCGATCTTGGCAGTGCATAGCAGGTACTACATCGCATGTATTTTCTGTGTGTGTGAATGGTGCATTGTGTGGAGCGTTACAGTGGAAACTCTGTCACTGTATTTCTGTTTTCCAGCCAATAATTGGAGTACCCTGGGAATAAGATCTACCCAATTTAGCTACAACACACACAAACACGCACACACACACACACACACACACACACACACACACACACACAGAGGTACAGGCGTTCAGCCTAAGTACATGGAGGTATGAAAGGTTTCAGAAATATGAGGTCTGATCGAGTGTGCATGATCGGCATTGAGCGTTATACAGTAATGTTTTTCCTTTTTCTTCATTTTCTGATTAAGTTGTATATCATTGTTGAAATAGAATGGAGAGTATTTCTCTTCAAGTTAATATCAAATTCTAATTGTTGAAACATCGGAAAATGGGCCTCAGCTGGTTCAACTCCAGCATCCTGGACTTGAACCAGGATGCTGCAAAAGGACTGCAAAAGGAAAGATTTTTTTTTTTTAATTTTAAAAATACACTAAAAAATTAAATTTTGTCAATAATGTTGGAAAGTGAAACAAGAAGTGAATTATTATCTCCATGATTTGATTTGAGTCGGTGACAGGATTTTTAACAATTTTTAAAAAATTATTTGGTGATACTTCCAAGCATCTCCAAAAGATGATTCCATTTTTTGTGATGATTCACATTAGGACAATAGAAATATAATTTAAGAACTATGCAAAGCACATGTCTATCAACAAGTAAGATAAATTTTCTCCACAAATCTTCAAAATTCTATGGCCTAAGAGAAGGTTTGCACACTTTGAGATTTCTTGTTTCTGGTTTACTTTATCGGTTTGAGACTTGGAAGTTGACAAAATTGTCCTATTATTGTAGAAGAGGGGTTTGAGTGTCCGTTGTGAGAAATGTTTGTCCGTTGTGAGAAATGTTCTCAGAGTCATTGTGCCATTTGGGGTTGACGTGATTTCGGCTTGAGTCAGTACAGTAAGGGGCATGTCACTGACCCTAGTAGGTGATGACCCTTCCTGGATTGCAGGGGGGCCAAGAAGCAAGGATGTCCAGGAAACAAGGTGGACATTTTGTGTGCAGTAAAATGTAAATCTGTTGTTGGGATGGGCTATAAAAGAACAACTTGCTGTAACAACTGTGGGAGCATCACTCAAGAGTGCTCTGCTTCCAATACCGGTATGTATTAAAGAGGAAAACTGATCACACTGTGTCCGTAACTTATAATTCTGAGAATTAGCAACTGTCATTTGGCAGGAAGAATTTCCCTGACATAACTGGACGCTTCGCTATTCGACACCTGAGCCACAAGTGAAAGTTTTCTGCAGTCAGGAGTCTCCAGAAGACTCAGGGAAAGTTCCGCTCCTATAAAAGGAGGACAGGATCCTGCCTGACGTCTGGACAGGTGCCGAACAAAGGACGCCCCATCCATTTTTTATATGGATGTACAGTGTTATGACTCATTTCTCATCCTAAATCATCATGTAATTCCTTAGTACTAATGTGAACATACACGTAAGTCTAGTAGTGTGTAAATCCAGTGTTTGGGAACCATAGAGGCATGGTGCAAGGTCCGTTTGGCAGCACACAAAGGTGGAGGCCTGGCTGGACAGATCTTGAGACAGAGCATGAGGCGAATAGATACTGCTAGATAAGGCTTAGCTAGAATCAGCTGAGGTGGTGGGGGTAGATCCAGGACATTCAGGCTTCGTAACCCATTGGTGAAGAAGAGCTGGAGGACGTGGTTGGGGTGTCGAAGGTTTGGGCGTCTCAGCTGAAGATCATGAATGGATGCATGGACAAGTTTTTGGGCTTATGTTGATTTTAGTCATGAAAAGTTTGGTTACCTCGAGCAAGGATGAAACTTCTTCACCACTGTTAGATGATCTATTTGGGTCAGGTTTAAACAGTACATGATGGGCGTGATACTGTGGAGACGCCTTTGACACAAAGAATAAAATAGTCAATTAAATTTTGGAGTTGGCAGAGTTTTGAATGTTTGTGTTTTTCTTTTTGGAAGATTGAAGATTTGGCTGACTGCATTGTCAATTAAATATTAAGTACTGGTAATTTTCATGAAACTGTATAGAATAATGGGGTATGTGCTACATAAGAAATCGTAAAATGTTGACGTGGATCTGGATAAGGATGAAGATCCACTCATTAATTTCAAGATTATTTTTAATCTCTCACTTTTTCATTATTTTTTAATTGATGGATTCTCATGAATTTGATGGGAAAGTGGGGAGTGAGCCAGAAACAGACCCATTTAATTTTTGATAATCTTGATATATGAGGAAGACACTTGATTTATTTTCACTTACTTTAATAAAGCCTTGAGTTTGACAAAACACATGACTTTGCTGGAATTCGGCTTCAAATTAATTAAAGGGACTGTTGGACCTGTCCCTGTTTACTTTGACTGTAACTTTTAATGCAATATGTGCACCCTATGATATTTCAAGAGCTCTTACCTGTCATTTCTGTCCATTGTAGGTTGATGAGGTTTGAAGGTCTCCAATGAGCAGCCATTGGTTCTTCCTCACACTAACGTTCTCTTAACCTACATATTTAAAGACAGAAAACCCAAAGCAGAGATTAAATGCTCCTTTCTCTGAAAATGATCTGTCATGGTTGGCTGACGTGAACATTGTTTCAATCATTTTGACTGGCGTGTGTCTGTCTTTGTGTTAGTACTGGCTCCAGTAATCATGGTTAGGTGACACTCCTTATCTACAGCTTCAGACAAGCACGTCGGAGCTCCAATGATTACAGAGACTAGTGGATTGTATTAATGATTGTACTCTGCTGCTGTTCATTCCTCTAAACAGACTCAATATATTTAATGTATGAGCGTCCAAAAAATGTGTAAGATGTCCCTCTTAAACAGCATGAGGAAGTAGTGACTTGAGCAGCCTAAGGGTTTAAGTTACCCAAGGTGCTTGATCACTCAAGTTGCAGCATGTGAGACAAGACAGAACATATTTCATGTTGTCCCTTTTTTGCAATAGAAATATGACGATGAAACAAAGACCAGGATGAGATTGGACAGAAAGTGTCTCCTGTCATGTGTTTGGTTTCTCTAATTAAGGAGGATGTGTTTTCACATCCAGTTTCACACAAAAGAATTCAAGTTGTTTTATTGATAGTGTTCCAAATGATTATGTCCAGAAGCACACTATAACAAATCATTATATTTGCGAGCCTCGGTATGTGCGGGTGTCACTGGCAGCATTTTAAATTGGAGAAAGTTTACCTCAGCAATCCCATTTACTTCAATGGAAGATGGTCAAAACATCCTTGCCAGTATTAGCCTTTCTGTATGCATCTTCTTCTTTTTCTAGCTTTTCACTTTATTGAAAAGAAATTATGTGTGAGGTAGCAGGCTCAGGTATTGTTCGTGCTGGGCCACTATTTCATACATACAAAAATAAAATCAATGTAAATTATTTTCTTTACATCACAGGCATCTTTGAAGTCCCACTCTGTTATAATAGGGCAGGCAGTACATAGTGGTTCCTCAGCTGTGGGTGACAACAGGCTTGCAGTTGTGTACTTACTTCCTGCCCAAACCGGCGATGATCTCCATGCATTCCCTCTGTGGCTGCTCCTTGTTATCACTAATACTATACTGTATTTGGTTTGAGGATATCGAGAATTATTAGTAAAATGGTACGTCATTACACTAATTTGTGTTGTCATCTTTTTATTGGGTGTGTCTGAATATGTGATTGGTTTTGTTTTGGATGGAAAGTGCCAGACTGTTTCTGCCTCCGGCGTCAATATACATGAATGTGTGACAATGGGTGGCAAAGGAAAAACACAAAACGTAGTGTGTTCAATGTTAGTGTGAAAAAACAAACACATTGCAGTGTTTTAGGTCAGTAATACACTGCGATTTTCAGTTCCTCTCGTGACATTTTCATCCTTTTCAAAAAGAAATGTATTTCTTTTCTTAGTCAGGACAACACAGTATTTCTGCTGAAATGCCACTATGCCACTACACTACACTCATAATAATGATAATAAAAATCATAATAATTGTGTTTTAGGTTAATTTTAGGTCCTATGAGCCTAAATTGTGGACAATTTAGCTTTCATATTTAACAAAAACTTAAAATGACACGAAACGTATAATTTTCTATGTTAGTCATGATGTGCAAGATGAAGATGACGAATATGTCCTAATTAGGCGTCAGGACCATGAATAGGGGCCGATCACACCGAACGGTCTGAAAAACGTAACGTGAACATCATTTCACATCATATCAAACTAACTCAATAAATCTCAGACTCAGTGAACATTTTGCTCTGATGTCAGACTTACTGTGATTTTTTTCTTCCTTCTTCTTGATGTCATCTGCAGCGTTTCCTCCTTCCTTTCTCTACATCTCTGTGAATTTCTGAGTAGGAAACGATTCTACAATAATACATTATGTTAATGGAGGCATTCACCAACATCAGGACTGAAGATAATTCAGGTCAGGTTGAAAGTTAGAGCAGCAATGAGGAACCCACCTGTAGGGGAACTCTGTCACAATCTGCCTGTTGTTTCAGATTTCTTAAACTTTTGATGAGATTGTCCTCCTGTAGGAGACAAATTTTGTGTTGGGTCTCCTGGGGATAATTGGTGGTCAGGATAGTAGGAACCAATGCTGGCTAGATTAGGTGTCTAGCCACTAGCATTAACTGCTGAACGCTGAATGTTTTTCTAGTTGATGTTAACTATTGGCCGAGTTAACTGACAAACTTAATGAAATAAAACAGTCATCAAACATAAAGGAGCATGTCTGACTTTTGATGACCAGGAAGTGACATCAGCACATCATTCGCATTGGTGTGGTGGAATAACTCAGTGGATTAAAGCTTGGCTTAGTCTCTACACCCCCAAAGAGAAAATTCATTGAGCAGAAGTAACACACAAATTACACCCTGGTTGTAATAAAGTCAGAGCAGCAGCTGCATTGGTAGGCAGAAGGTAAGGTGGGAAACTGGTACATTTTAAATAGTCTGGCAAATAGAGAGGGTGTGTTGAGGAGATGAGGCCTGTAGTATGTGTGTGCATGGAACTAGCTCACAGGCTACACATTTCTGGAGGTGCACTGGGAATGAGCCAATTTCAAGTTCTATAATTAATAACTTGACCTCTATCTTACCAGCCCAGGAAAGGGAAAGTTTTGCATGATTTTAGTCCTCTAACTAACATTGTGTATTGTCTGCACCCAGATGAACATTTGTGCTAAGCCTTAGCCACACAGAAATGGTTTTCTGGCAATGTGAATTGTTTACCTGCAGGGTAACAGTAGACTTAAAATGGAACTCAGTTAAAGGTGGCCTCATTGCAAGTGACTGAATGAATTGCTCATGCCTCCCTGACCAGCCAAAAGGAATGAATTTCTTGCAAAAGGCATCCACCTCCAGCACAGCTACTGAACCTTACCCCTTTTTCTTTTTGCACTCCTGTAACACAAAAACACACATGCATTCACACAACTAAAAACCCATAGACATGCCCTGTCCAAAGTTGTCAAATCTGGAGGACATGTCCACCTTGGAGTCTACATGGAAAATAGTCGAGCAGGTATGGAAGTGTGCCTGGACCTTCTGCTGAACAATAAAGAAGCAAACTACATACAATGGTAAGAAGGGAGATGGAACTGAGGCTGCAAATGGTGACAAGCACGAGATGACAAGTTGGAGAAATCATTTCAGACAACACGTGGCTAAACGTGCTTATCATACAGGAGAGATGAGTTCTCGGTCTCTGTCACTGCATTGGGGTTGGACAGTAAAGAACTAAAAGCACTGCAAAGGTTTTCTTTCCACATGAATGCTCTGCCTTTGCTGTCTGTACAGAATCGAATCTGACTCTCTGCTCATCCTGTCGCAGTAAATCTCAGCACTTGCCTCAGCAAATGCTCATAAACATGTCGCAGATGTTAAAAATGTGTGAAACAGAGAAAGACACAAGTCACACATGAATTTCTGAAGTATTGCCACTCGCTTAACGCCTCACACCGAACTGTGGAGAGGATGACCTTTACTCCATCAGCTGACCTTCTATCTGGAGCTTATCTGCTCTTAATGAACATGGCTACCCTTTAAATCCTGATAAATGGATACCAGCTCATCTAACGAGCACAGGGTTGCAGCCATTATCAGCTACACATACTCACCTAGCTAATGATGATGGAAGGACAGCATTAATGAGGGCTGTCGAGACATCTTGTACGATTTACTGGATGGTGCAGAATATAAAATAAGGCTCATATTTGATCTGCTTTCAGACTGTGTTCATGAAAAAAAAATGCATGTACACAAATGGTTCAAATTGAATCATTTCAAAAGTTGCTCAAACTGAATGCTAAAAAAATCAGTCTGAGACATACGCTGAAAGGAGAAATCAATGTTTGCAATTTATGCCCAGACCAGCAGCCTATCTGCCGTAATGCAGCGTTTTCATATTACCTAATTTACTCACGTGCTTCAATCTTGCATATCAAAACAATTTTCAAATTGTACAGCTTCACCCAAGTATTTGACCTGAGGAATTATTCAAGGTAGAATGGATTCATGCAGCTCTCTGGCACAGGCTTTAAGCAGCGAGGACAATCATCAGCAGTGAATGAGAGACTCAAGGAGGGCAGCAGCCGGCTGGAAGGAGGAGAGGATCCACGCTGAGTGATTCTTTCTCAGGGCCATATGTAGGATTCTGGACTGAATGGGCGCTATTATGACGAATCAGGACGTTTAGCTCCCTATGATTAACAGCTGCCTTCAGTCTTTCAATATTACTATCTCCATTGACCTGCACTCAGTGTGGACTAGATGAGGTTTTTCCACATCCTTCAGACCCAAACTTCAAAAAGTTTACAGTATTCTCTACCCAGGACTAATGCTAATGAGTTCCTCCAGTATTTTACATAAATATATGCTTTTCTTTAACAACAATGTTATTAAAATGTAGGTCACAGCTTTGATTCAACCTCATGAAGATTACTGACAACGTCATATTTTGTCAAATATTGAAATAAGCCCAATAAAGTAATACAGTTTTGGAAAGGGAAATATTAAAATAAGGTGCATTTTTATGATGTAACAAACTGTCTTAACCACAGGGAGTTATTGCATTTTTGGCCCAAATTGATTGTTGTTCAATGATATAATAACTCAGCAGTGTTAGTGTGCCAAAAATAATGTATTCATGTTTATGGACACATTGTTAAGATAAATTGGTATTTAAAGTTCATGTTTCTCTCTCTCAGTGTGTTGCAGTTTTTAGGTTCAAGTATTTTGCAGCACATTTTGAGGCATGATTGAGGCATATTAATGAGCTCTCTCATATTTCACCCCCCTCCCCCTTTTAAGTTTCGATCTTCAATGATCTGAAGATTGAAATAAAAAAATATCCTATATTTTGGGTTGGTTTTGTGGTGTCAGAGATAATTACACTTCACACACCAAAGCAGGCAGATGAGACTAACTGAAGACCGGATTCACATTGAGCTGCTCTGAAAAGCAAGTGTTCTTCTGTCAGCATTGAGCTGCTGCTGACTTCAATAATCATTTACATTTTTAGGATCTACTTTACTGTGAGCCATTAAATGAGGAAGTCACTGAAATATGTTTGTGTTTGACTCAGATTGCAAAACGAGCTGCATTTTCCCACAGAGCCATGCATTTAAAAGTGACAAAGAAAGCTTTGAGCAGTCTTCAGTAAAGTCGATATCACTGGCATCAGTGAAGCTGATGCCAGTGATAACAAGATGAATGTGGTTTAAAATTGGAAAATTAAAGTTTCCTCTGTTTGTTTGTCATTGGAAATGACTTCTGAACCCAAATCAGCTGTCTACTGTTGTGACACAGTCTGATTCTACAACCATGGGTGGTTCTGCACATGACCACCTAATCAGAGTCCTTCAGACTCAGAAAAAAGCTTGCAGGTGGGTTTAGCTGTTGCAGTATCACTGTGCCCTAAATGTAATTCTTAGATATTTCATGTCCTCCTTTTTTCTTGTAGAGTTGTGTGAAATATACTGTAAACTCCGTTGACAAGAATATACTTACACTAAATAATCACCTTGTGTGTGGAATCCATTGATCTGCAGGAGTCAGTCTGTACTGAATGCTTTGTTGTGACGACAATGTTCTACATCTCATACATGCCTGGAAAAAAAATAATGTCTGTCAAAAACATGTAATAGGAATGCCTCAATTAATTTTTGATACATCTGAAATCAGTAAATAACATGTGCAAAAGTCTCCAACTTAAAGTGACAGGTATTTTCATATTAATTCTTAATCTGATTCATAAAATGAGTCCTAGTTCTTGTCACATTTTTATTGTTTATTGTATTTTTTAACTTAAGGATAGAGGTCTATCAAAAGGAGCATGCAAAGCAGTATGAATCATATATAAATAGTCTGATGCCAAACGCCTCCCAATACTAGTTTCCTAGGCTTGCTAATCCAGGTTTTAATCGGATTTAAGCGTGGTGATCTGTGACACAGAAAGCCCGGACTCATACTGTAGATCAGTAGAAGTGATGTGCTCTATTGACTCAGCGATGTTATGAGATAAATATGGCTCCAATAAATTACCTTCAGTAGATAGTAATGAGGATGGACCATTACTCAAGCTTCACTGTTAGCATATCAATGTTGTCTTGGCATTGGCAAGTTCCTGGTGTTAAAACTATTTGCATAAACAATGGTGCATGAACTGGTGTCCTCTTATTAAATGGTAAATCTGGTGGTTCTTCTGCCAACAGAGGCATCTGTTATTCAGTTGCAGCCAACACCATTCCTGTAACGTCTGAATTGGGACTGATTTCCTTCCTGTAACTATAAAATATGATTTCCTGAATCAATTTTTTCTCTTCCTCTCAAGCGGCTGCAGAGCATGATTGAGGAGCCTGGTGTTAAACAATAGTCTTCACAAAGACATTAGGATTAGGCATAGCTGCAGAGCAATGAGACACACTAGAGTATTTGTCATTGCCCCAGAGGTGTGAGAAAACATTTCTTTGTTACTTTCTTTAATGAAATGTAAATGAAACAATAAACTTGCTTCATATTAGAAATACACACAGCTGTGTGGGAAATCAGGATTCCTGGTTGTTTCTTCTTTACAGATATTAGAAGCTCTTTCTTTCGGGTGTTGCCCAAGAAGACTTCTTGAATACTTTTCTTCATTTCCAATGTTTGAATGCTTTATCAACGCGGTTATGTGGCGCTTTTTTCCCAGACGGCCATTCATGAAAAAAAAAAATTGCAGCTGGAGCTCAGAGGTGATGTTGTCCCATGAAAGACTGTGTAAGGCTTTGAATGAAGATGACTAAATGCAACTTATAAATCAGCTGCAGAAACAGGGAAAAGACGAGGTTTGAACTAAGATCTTAAATTACGTTCCCTCACGCCTCTATGTTAAGTGAAAATGAATGCTTGAATTATGTTGTGATGTGTTTCTTTTACTTAATTGGCTCATCCCTAGTTTAATTATACAGATCAACTCATATTAAATGTCTGGGTCTGTTTCAACACAACCATCTGCTATGCTTCTCTGCCTTTACAGTGAAATCTAGTGTAAAACATGTTTACTGATTATATTTGTTTTTTATTACATTTGGAACATAAATTAATGTTTGCTTCTTGTTTTCCATATACACTAAATCATAATTACTAATGCAACATCTTCTAGTTAATTGACTTGTTTTAAATTGACACTGTAATTTATTTAACATGTATGGCAATAAGTTATTGTGATATGACACACACAGACACACACACACACACACACACACACAAACACACATACACAGAGAAAGAGAGAGAGAGAGAGATAGGGGGGCTCTGGAAATATTCAAATACCTCAAATAAAACTACAGTAGCAGAAACAAGTCATAATGGAACTGTTGGACCATGAAGGGAGGATTGACTTCAGGCTGCTAAGGGAATGAACAACCTCAGTTTGTACTGTGACTATTACACCAACCATTTGGACCTGCAGACAGTTTGCTTCAAAAACACTGTAACATAGACGCAATATACATCATTTTGTCTGTGTTCTTTCTGTACTTGAGATTTGGCAATAGTAGGAAACCACAAACTACATCAGTAAATAAAGAGAATATTAATCACGGAAATACTGAATAGAATTGAATTTATCATTAACTTTCATTTTTTAAATACTATGTTCTGATGTTTACGTTTAATGGGTTTTAAAACACTGTAACAGCTATTTTAGCAAATTAATCCCTTCATAATTAAATTTAAGGATTTCATTCTGTTTCTGTCTGCGTGGGTTCTCTCCGGGTTCTCCGGCTTCCAACCCACCTCCAAAAGCATGCACTTCAGGTTGATTGGCCATTCCAAATTGCCCGTAGGAATGAGTGTGTGTGTGCGTGGTTGTCTGTCTTTGTGTGTGGCTCCGCGGTGCACTGGCGTCGTGCCCAGAGTGTCCCCCGCCGCATGCCCTATCCCGCCGGGATAGGCTCCGGCTCCCCGTGACCCGCTGCGGCGGATACAGCGGTGGTAATCTGAAGATGACATGACATTCTGTTTCTATTTATGATCGTAATGTTTGCTGGAAGCTGGAAACTATTCAGAGCTAGAGACCAGACAGCATCAAACATACATTAAACGACTCTACCCAATAGTTCTGACCTCAACGTTGCAGGATGGAATGAGGAAAACAAAACACCTGCAATACAACTCATGAATATAGCTGAACTCCATATAACATATTAAGCATATTTTATTTATATTTATGTATACAGGTACAGTATATACTTTCATTTATTTATGTAATACCTTGTAGCACTATGATTATAATACATGTGATGTGTGATATAATGCACTGTGGTGTCTGTGATGTATCAGTGGTATTATGGTGACATAAAGGCTCCTAACCCCCCCCCCCGCGCCCCTTTCAATGAGGTCAGATGGGAAAATTTGTCCAATATGCTGCATTGGCTACAAAAGCTGGGCCTGATATTTGACTGGACAATGCTTCCCTTTGCAGCACATTCAATAATGTTTTTCTTTTGGCTATTGTGTTCTCTCGATGGAAACAAGCAGCAGACTGATGTTAAAACCTGATACAATCACACAGGCTTAGATACCACAGCCTTGGAGAGCAAAAGCCAGACTGATGCAGATGGGAAGGATGATAGCATTCTGGAAAAAGAGAACAAAAGAAATGTGTATTTTTCTTTTTTTACTGATGAGGCTTTCTTACCACTCAGTTTTCTTTCAACCACTCAGTTCTTACCACTCAGTTTGTTTTCTTTCTGCTGCTGTAGCAGCAGCAGCAGCAGCAGCAACAACAACAACAACAACAAACAATCTGTTTCTAACGAATCAGCCTAGCCTGAAAGTGCATTTCAAGATCATAATATAAAAGTACTATTTAAAAACAGGAACAAATGAAAATCCTACAACAATGGCGACTGCCAGTCAGATCTTTGTGCTGCAGAAGTGTTTAGTTTTCTGGTGAAAGTACAGAATCACCATAAAACTAAACACACAAGCCTGCTGTTTTTGACTTCAACCACCCACTGGAACGCAAGCTGGGAGTCATCAGAACTCTACCCCACTGGGCTCAAAATGTCTCTATAAAGGGAGAGGGGGAAAAATGAAGTACACTCATCTTAAGAAAGCCCTGAAGACATGTGGTTCTGCCCAACTTGGCCCTCTTCAAGTTGAAATTTTTTTTTGTAGAAGGAACATCTGACACGGAGAAAAGAAGGATTCTTATCCCTTCTATGGCTGGAGGGCCTGAAAAACTAAGAAGGTTTTTCTCCAAGAACATCCTGGTGCTCGTCACAGTCAGTAAGCCCCTCAAAAACGAATAACGCTTTCACCCTGAGGATAAACCATCCAAACCAAGCTACACAACAAATATTTTGTATGAACTTCAATCCAACAAAGGGAGCACTGATCTGGATATGTAGGGAGGAACCTGAACAATTGGCCCACAAGTGGACAACACGGCTCTTGGGGACGGGACTCAGTGGGCCACCTGCTTTTGCAGGACAAGGGAGAAAACAATGTTTAAAAGAGGACAGAGTAAAGCTAGCTTGTCCAACCGGAATGACGGCCTCAGTCACACGATGCAGCCTTAGCATCTCTCAGACCATCATTCACACTTTGATAATGACTTACATGACAGTCCAGTCCAGGTCACTGTGTCCAAGTGCTTGATAAATCCGATTAGTACCTCATAGGGGGTTTGAATACTTGATACTCCCATGAGTGACCTGAGGAAACCTCTTGGTGTGTTCACACATTTTCAGCGAGCTACTTATAAAATGACTGAGTCAATCTACTTAACACAAAAGATGCAAACTTTTATTACATCCAACAATTATGTATTGTCAGTGTTTGTGTGTTCGTCTGTCTGTCCGTCTGTCTGTCCATCTCTCCGTCCGTCCACCAAATATCTTCATAACCGTTGCAGATAGAAAAATGAAAGAAAAGCACATTTGTCAGGAGACAAAGGGGATGAAAAAGAGATGAAGACCTCGACCTTGAGAAAACTACTCAAGGTCAAATTTCAACTTTTGTACATTTATTTGCACATATCTAAGAAGAAGAAGTACACTTTAATGATCCCCGAAGTAAAGTATTGTTTTCACTCATGGTTAGTCTGTTTGTAATCATGCATATATATGTTATTTCTACAGACCCCTGAACCACGCACACACAAGGGGCCTGTAGGCATGCGGTGAATACAGGGAGTCTGACTGACGGACAACCCCATCTTTGGAGCGCCCCGAATCAGCAGCTTGTGGAGGGGATGGCGCCTTGCTCAAGGGCACCTCGGCAGTGATCGGGAGGTGTGTGAACGGCCGGCAGTGGGAATCGAACCGCTGATCTTCGATCATTGGACGACCCGCTCTACCGACTGAGCTACTGCTGCCCCACTATCTCAAGAACCGAATAAGATAGAAAGACGAAACATTCATTCATTAATTTTCTGCCGCTTCATCCGCCATAGAGGGTCACAGAGAGCTGGAGCCTATCTCAGCTGGCATAGGGCATGAGGCGGCGGACACGAAGCCAGTGCACAAAGAAGCGACACACAAAGGACAGACAACCATGCACACACACATTCCTACGGGCAATTTGGGACCGGCCAATCAACCTGAAGCACATCGTTTTGGAGGTGGGAGGAAGCCAGAGAAACCGGAGAGAACCCACGCAGACACGGGGAGAGCATGCAAACTTCACACAGAACGGGACTCGAACCCAGACCCGCCGTGTTGTGAGGCGACAGCGGTAACCCACTGCACCACCGTGCTGCCCAAAGACGAAATAAAAGGTGTTATATTCAGGGAGGCAAGGGGATGAAAATTAGATCACAACATTGACCTTGAAAAACTAGGTCAATGTCAAATTTTCACTTTTCGGACACCTGATGCGATGTAAACACAAAACAAAAAGACATTTTCAGGAAGCCAGAGGCACAAAAATGTGATGATGTCAAGATGTGTTGCTGTCTCTGACTGCCTTGTTTATTCATAAATATATTGAGAATTCTTTATCTTTACAATGTATGTTGATGTATCTTGCATAAACTCCATGAGCCCATGTCCTGAGTTTACTCTGAGTCCTGACAGTAGCTGCTGACAGCCAGCGTCAAGCACACTTCCAAATGATCTGGTGGAGCAGCACTTGGACTTAATGATCCTGATGTGAGAAAAGGCTGACTCACATAAATAAGTCAAGGAGGTAGCACAGTTGGGGTACTTTTCCTCTGTGAGTGAGTTCCAGAACTGTCCATGAGCTCTGGAATTCAGCTGAATGTCGGCTTATATTGTCAACATCTTCCACTAAGAGTTCAGGTGAAACAATGCTGCAATTGTTGTCGAGTGAATCAACCTCAACATCTTCCAGAAAAGGATAGCACATGAATAAAAGACTTGAAAGTGTTTGTCAAACTCTGACAGGTTTGTCAAACCTGCTCTGCGTAAAGTACACTGTCAAGTTACACACAAGACTTCCAGCTCTGATGCCAGCTTTTGGAAGTTCGCCAGACTTCCAAATCATGATGGTGCATTTTTTGTTTGAAAGCATTAACTCATGTGATCTACCCATGCTACTTTTGCGATCCACTGGTAGATGGTGATTGACTTATTGAACACCCCTGCTCTTGGTTGAGAAGAGCTGCCAGACTTTTTTTATCTGGCATCTTAGGATTGTCTCGATGCTAACCTGAATAAACAAACTGTTAAATTGAACCAAGAAATCTGGGCTTGTTTGTGTTTTCCCATTTGTGCAGTGGAACTCACTGCTCCACCATTGTTGGAGGTCTGTCTGTATATTATATGTTTTAAGGCTTGAAAGATGTAGAGGCTGCTTTCCTTTTAAAGTCTTTGTGTTTTCTGTATTTTATTGTGTTTTAGGGTGCAACACTTATACCGGTCTCCCGTGCTAAATTGTCTTTTTGACTGAGTAGAGAGTCATGGGTCAGTACAACAGATCAGTACAACAGAGTCACTTCAATATTGGGAGCTCTACAATTTTGGACACGTCAAGTATTTCATGGAACAGTCGAAAAAAAATCAACATTGATGTCAGAAACATGGATTAATGAACAAAAAAACAACAACAACAAAAAACAACAAAAAACCCCCCAACAACAACATGTATTTGTGATAACATGGGATAACATTAACTTTGAGACTTTAAAGAGCATGCTGATATCTTTTGACAATATAATACCATGTGAAACTGTTCAAGTGTCTGCAAGAAAGTGGTTAAATTCTTGTATAAACACTGTCTGCTGACAGTGGTTAATATGATCATTATATTCTTGTGGAGAACACTGGCAAGGTCAACTTCTTGTTTTGACTATCCATGATGTTAACAAACCTTGTGTAAACATGGTTATACTCCAGGGTAAAAGGCTAATATCTGGAAGAGGATAAGAGTATGAACGTCTGTCAGAATTCAATGTATGAGCTGGTTGAAGACTTTTAATGTCTGAGTTTGTTGATTACATATTCTAATGAGAGAGATGTTTTGTTGATAATTTAGGGGACGGGAATCTTACAAGCCAATGGCTTCTACCCGTTAACCCTTTTTTTTCTTTTCGGATGTTGTTGATGATGTTTCAACACTGATGAAAGTGAAATATGTCGTAATAAAGAAGAAAGAAGAAAAATTAACTGAATAAATAAATGGGTTATTCACACTGAGCCTGCAGCACTATCAGCAAGATGGTTAATTCAGTGAAGACCAACATTATTGGAGTTCACTGGACAGAGCACCAGACTGGAATCACTTTAAATTTAGTCACACCATAATCAGGTTGGGATTGAGTGTGGAAATGCTTCCATTTTTTATAGTGGTGTCTAGTCAAGAAACAGAAAAAATCAGAAGTAATTAAATAATACTGCTTCCAATAGAAGTTTCTATTCAGACTAGGTAGAGCGAGGAAGACCATGAATGAAAGTTACGAATGAGTGTTAATTGAGGCTGGTTGAGATTAATGCACTGGCTTTGAGCTGCATCTCTCTCTCTCTCTCTCTCTCTCTCTCTCTCTCTCTCTCTCTCTCTCTCTCTCTCTCTCTCTCTCTCTCTGTGTGTGTGAGTGTGTGTGCGCGTGCATGCCTTTGTCTAGTTTTCCACTGCATGGTTACTATGCAGTATTTCATCATGGCAGGTGCAGAGAGGTCACATTTAAACAGCACCATTACACTATCGTATCTTGTTCTTCCTGTTAGAAAATTGCCTGAAGTTGGAACAGTCACTCTTGGAGTGGGGGAAATTTGGCGCCGAGCAGGTTGAGAGTCTGATGTTCAAGATTGGCAGGATTGACAAAGCTGTGACTGGTGCTTGAACTGAGAATCCTAATAGAAAATACTTCCCAGTGCTCTGGTCAGTCCTGTAACAGAAGTGTGTTACCAGAGATACAAGACATTCTTAAATTGTATTTCATCTAAAATTCAAAGAACATGTTAGTGCATGCAGAAAAGAACTGGTTGATGAGAAAGCAAGAAAAGTGGCAAGATGAGAGAAAATAAGGAAGAGAAGATTTTTTTTGATTTTTGCAAAAACACTTTAAACACATTCAAACATTTCACAATTTTACATTAGATATAGCACTAAAGTGCTTCAGAAGATTTTTTGCAAAAAAAACCCAATCACATTTAGAACATTTAGAACATTTTACAACTTTTCATTAGATGAAACTTAAAAAACACTAAACACTCAAAAACACTAAACACCAATAAACAAAAGGAAATACAATATAAAAATGAGTACATTATAACAGGAAGTTTGCAAAAGTGATGTAACAGTAAGGAATGGGTAAGGTGTAGGATGAGGGTGAAAGCAAGAGCAGCACAGTAGTAAAGAGAATGAGGTTCTTTGTCAGGCAGTAGAGGTCCCACAATATTTCACAAACTTGTTTCAGCAACAGGGGAGGGAGCATGGGGAATTGTGAAGTTCTACTGTTTACAGAGACAAAGGGCAGCGCAGGAGTTGATAAAGTCATTTTTATGTGCATATATTCACAGTGACTGACATTCGGAAACAATATCCAGTGCAGGTAAACCAATGGAAAACTAAGGGTGAGATCAGGATGGTGGAAAGCAGCCAGTAAAGGGTTTATGTTCCTCTTACAATCCTGACACGATGGTCCAGTTATCAGTGCTGAGAGATTTTTTCTGTCTCCTTCAGACTGTGGCACAGAAGGCAGAACCTGCGTGAAGGTTAAACTATGGACATTTAGACAGCATAGTGAACTCACTGGCTTGCATCTGACTAAAAACATCAATGTATGAAGAAGAAAAAAGAAAGGAAACACTGCTGACAGCATGGGTTGAGGTCGCACAGTTTTGCATCAACTGAAGTAAGAGTCATTGAATGGAGGAAAGAAGATCAAGCATGAGTGGATTAGCTCATTTACCAGTTTCATGATTAGTTAGTTTTCTTCCTCCAGTTAGCCTCATCTACGGCTTCACAATACCCGCCCAGCGACATCCATGACTTGCCAACACAAAGTCGATACGTCACCACGTTGATTTTTGACTACGCTGGACGCACTTGGTTTATAATACCAATACATTTGTTTTCATATGTTTGGTATGAAAGTCTGATATTATTGTTTTATCATGGAATTTCCATGGATTCCCGCTAGTAATAATGTATATTGAGAAACCTCTCTGGAAGATGTTTGGAGATGATGAGTACTTAAAGACACAGTGCACTATGACTTTGCCTTTTCTGTAACTGTGAGGTGTAAGCTATTATCTGTCGAAAGAGACATTAGTCTGCTAGAAATGTGACATGAAATTACCCACAATCCCTTCTGCCCTCCCATCAATTTGGCAGTTCACAGTACCCCAGAGTTACAGGGTAATTTAGAAAGGGATTTCAAGCAAAATTTTGTGTGCATGTGTGTGTGTGTGTGTGTGTTGTGTATGTGTGTGTGTGTGTGTGTGTGTGTGTGTGTGTGTGTGTGTTTTAGAGAGATGGAATGCAGAGGAGATAGCAGGGTGGAAGGCTGACATTGAATAGAATGGAACTTTCTGTCTGAAGATAAAGACAGATTGGCTGCAGTCCAGCAGCACAAATCTCTTCCTGTTACTGCTTCATTTGCAAACTCATTATAGACCAGCTTTAGTGTAAGTGATTTGACACTGGAGGTAAACTCTTCGTCTCATCAACTGAGATATGAATGTCATCATCATTCCTTTCTCAATGTTTGTTCTCTCAACAGCACATGACAACCTCTGTTATAATTATCAGTCAAGTTTGCAAAGCTAGTTTATAAAAGCTTTGAAATTATATTCAGACTTCCCATCCACACACTGATGCCTCTGAAGCTCTGCAAAAGGCTCTTACTAATTTCGTCAGGGACCTGATAGTAACGGTGTATTCTTGAAGTAAGTTCTGAACACCTGTCGTTTTCCTCAGACTGGAGGCAGGCATCATCTACATTCCATCTGTCTGGCTGAGAGGCCCAGATGTGCTGATGAGGAAGAGTAATGAAGGCAAGGTAGAGAGAAAGAAGAATTCCAGGCATTACACAAGTTATATAGGAGTCAGCCCGTGTTGTACACACATTGTTGTGAATACATTTGTGTCAAAGCGAAGTTCTTAAAAGAACTTTAACTTGGTGGGATTCAAGTATCTAGGTTGTCACAGGAAAATAACTTCCAATACACCACAACAAATACTGACATGATCGGCTTTGCTATTTTTGAGGTTTTTGTGGTTGCTATCGTTTCCTTTTATAGTATGCCTTAATCGTTTGTTCAGTATTTGGCAAATCTAAAATACAAGTGCTGAAGCAGTGTTTTGCTGCTTAGAAAGGGGTTTTATTCATTTCTAAAGTTGATGGTTGTCAGAGGTCTCATCGCTCTCATTGTCCCATCTCCAATGTACTGAGAACATACCTCTTGATATTTTGTAATGTGTAAGCATTTTTTTTCTCGTAATTTCTTTTGCTTTTTAAGAAGAATTAAAATGATCCTTGATAACTGGAGTAATTTGCGTCTGCGTTTGTTCTGTCAAAACATGAACGCCTGGGATCATGAGCATGCCCTGCCAACTAGCCCATAACTGTTGTGGTACGACATGTTTGCTGTCATGAAATGAATTTCTTCTCTTATTACTTCGACACTGGCCCACATAGTCGATGTTGTAAATTATCTTGTAGAAATAAGTTGTATCATTACCTCACAGTAGTGGGCAATCTTTTCTGATAAGCCTGCACTCATTATCTTTTGTCAAAGCTGATTTATGAGTCCTGCCATTCGCAAGACTGGCAGCCATATGTTGGCTCATCCCTACACTTGGTACCATCTTATTAATGATTGTGTGATTCATCATCCAAAGACACAATAAACACACCAATTGAACTTTTAATGGTATCAACAAGCACTGGAGCTTTTCCTGTTTTCATCTTCCAACTTTGTTAAACAAACATAACACAAAGAGTTCGATCCAGGAGGGAAAATTCTCCATGCACAAATGTGGCTTGTGTTGCTGCCAAAAATAGAGTGAGAATGACCCTATTCCCATTGCCTATCAGACGGCATGTTATTAGAGAGAATCAAATTACCGTGCATCAAAATATGTCCATTAGATGACGGGTTATCTAAATTTGCTGTCCACTATGTTGACTGCCTGGTAATCTTGTTAGTGCTGTAATCCCATGTAAACGATCAGATACACACCAACAGCTGTCAGCTCAGTGGACTCCCAACTATATGAAATACATTTGCATGAAACAATAGCTAGCGGGTCTTAAATAATGAGACACAAGTGAATCAGAGATGTTTTCCCTATGAAAACAGACGATTATCCACAGAGATGAAAAGAGGTCAGTGGCAGTGTGTGTTTGTGTGCAGGTGTGTGCATGTGTTCTACTTCATATTTAATTTGCTCTGCTCTGGCAGGGAGGCCATGATAAATAGTGTGAAGGTGAAGAAGATGACAAAGTGGGTTAGTCACAGTTTGCCCCTTGTCAAGTCAAGTCAGCGCTCCCCTCCTTCTCCCAGAAGCCCGTTGGGTTCATGTGATGGTGGGTAACTCAGACATCAAATGGGACCAGGGAAGCCACATTGAACCTGTTGGACCAGAGCGTTCAGACAAAATGGTTTCTGTGTTATGTGTGATGACACATAACATGTTCAGAAGATAACAGTAATACAGTTAGGTCTGTAACGTAAAGTTCATATTCTGCAACAAAATTTTATACAGTAATGCTGTAATGCTGCACTGACCAAGTTGTTGATGCAAGAAAAATATTATAAATAACTAGAAACACATTTCTGAGCATGTTCAGCATCAAAGCAGGTTGGGATTCTTACCACTGGTTCCATCATCAACTAGCAAAGTGTTCATCAATCTAAACATTGGAAAATTAAGAGTAAATTCAAACTTTTCCCAGTAGATGATATCCACATCTTTGATTGGACCATTTAGGGCTCATTGATCTGCTCAGTTAACAGTCATGTTAACTGAGCAGACAGACTTTGCATCAGGCATTGATGATTCAGGCAGGGGAAAGGAGACGAGGAGCCACTTATCATGCATGACTAGACCCCACCCACCCCACTCCCACCCCAACTTTGCTGAAGACCAGAATGCTTAATTACATGATAAAATTGTCCTCTAAGAACTCTTTCCACAAAGGCATGTATATCCACTATTTGTTCAACCATAATCTGAATGGCAAATAAGAAAATTAGCCCTAGCTGGTAAAATGACAGTACCATTTCATTGGCAGTTAATGTTGTTATTATAGTAGTGGTCTTTGTTTTCCTGTTCTTAGTTCAGATTTTTTGGAGTGTTCTCTGGCTTATTTCATTTTAAATTTGTTGTATTTTTTAGTTGTTGGGTTTTTTTGTGCTACTTGCAGTTGAGTTTTTCAGTCACTTTGTGCTTTTTTGTTTGTCAATATCATTTGAACCTCAAGGCCAACGTACACATTTTATTTCTGTCTTGGCGGATCAGCCGATGGCATAACTTAAAAAATAAGTCAAAGCAAAAGTGTTGGACACTTTTTGGAAAGATGACTGAGTGATTATCAAGTCACATACTGAAACGTGCCAGTTTACCTGCAGATCAGATGAAATGATTAACTGATTTTCATGTTGACATCAACAAGTTTAATGATTCCATCTTAGACAACCTTAGGTTCAGTTTTATTAGAGCTACAGCACAGACTTAAGCTCTCGCTTTACATCATCAAACATTTCGGCAAAATATTTTCAGGGGTAGTAAGTCCTAATATTCTAATTTTAAGAAATATATTGCAGATTTGATATTAAAAATCAATAGTCTAATTTGTATCCACTCATCTGAGGAGGCACCATATGATTTATTCTTGGAGCTACTCTGAAACAAGAGCTTCTTAACAGAAATGCAAATACTTTTTAGTGTTTTGTAGCATGGTCAGCAAATAGAAGCGTGTAGTTGAAACAAATGAAACAAAACAGAAAGCACAGTTATGGTGCTTTAATGTCTTTGCGACACAAAAAACAGAGAGTAATTTCTTTGGAAAGCTGAGAACTGATCACAAATTAACCAGTCTCTCCTTTTAAGTCAAGCTAGCATTCAGCAGCAGAGGTCAACAAACCAAAAAGTCTGAAATGTTTCCTTCATTCTTTAAGATTAAACATTTTTGCTTCACTGAGAACTATGTAGGAAGAGGGAGGCACTGTGTGTACAGACCCAGAGCTAATCCCCGAGGAACAGGCAGAAATTATTGATTCTGGATTTATCTCTATTAGCTGAGTCCAAGGTCATTGAATTCAGTTTTTACCCATGAAATTTCACCCTGTGAAGAATATGATGAATGACATCCGATCCACGCAGACCTTCAGAATCTGGTAAACTGTAGTAACAGGTCAAGACACAACATTTGTAAAGATGATAGTATCTTCATCTACAACATACAAACTTTCACTCCTATGTTTTCCACCAGTCTTACTTACTGTGGCTTTGCATTACCTTCTTTTTTTGAATCACAATCTGCCTGCTGACAGTGATCAATGTCTGTGGCAGTGTAGAAGATGGAGAGAACGACTCAACTATCGACAGCAGGCAATTTAAGGCAAGCAAGTCAGTCCAATCAGTGACTGGTTGTGGTGGAGGCCTGTCGAAGCAAATGACTGTTTCATCCACTTTTCATTTTCTCTGAGCCGCCACTTTTCCTCTCTCCGTGATGAACATAACGCTGCTCAGATTGAGAACAGTGCACGATTATCTTTAAATGAAGGCAATTATTATAAACCCTAACAAACATCTATATTGCATGGGGTTTCACCATAAAATTTAAATACAGCTTTGCAGTCTTGTGACAGTTCACAGGAATAGGCAGTGTGAGCTGACAAGTTTTTTCACAGGAGTGTGTGATGTCCATCCATCCAGCCTTTCATTTTCCGAAAAAGTGGCTGAAGATAAGACGATTGCGATGTTTTGTGGTCTTCAGCGCTACTACTCACAGCAGCACCGCCATGTAAGAAGAACAAATGGATTATAGAAAAAGCAGCAGTTTACAAAACAGAAATGTCTTTTGGTTGCTGTGTAAAGAGAAAGTGCAGCAACAACAAAGACAGAAAGTGATTTACTGATTAAATGAATAAATTAACTGAGTGTGAAAATATATTCATCCCAGTGACAAAGTTTCTGACAGAATTTACTGTCAGTAGTTGTTTTCATGTAAAATATCAGGTACTGCATTTATTTGCACAGTTGTTGCTAAGCAACGCATATTATTGAAAGCCAGTGGGGCGCTGGCTCCAGCTGCGTGTAGATGGACTCAGACTGTAATTAATTCAGTTGGCCAAAAGACCAGTTTAGCAGATGCTGGCTTCTTGGTTGATCACTGGTATCCCTGGTGTTTCTCTTTTTGACTCACTTTCTAGTCCTCATCTACCAATATACCTGACAGAAGGCCTACAAATCAGTGATGGACGACTTTGAGAAATGTGATTGTCTCTTTCTGCTTTAAGGTACAATATGTATTATCCAGGAAGTTGTAGACCTGATCAAATAAAACACACACTGAATAAAACGGTTTCCCTGCATTTTAATACTGTTAGAAATGCTTGAGATAATTTAAGAACATAGCGTGTGAGTGGTTGTTTGTCTTTCATGCGGCTCTGTGATGCGCTGGCAACGTCTGGGGCGTACTCTGGCTCTTAACCATAGGCAGCTGGGATCCGCTCCAGCAGTACCCGTAACCCGGAGATTTGAAAACAGCTGAAGGTGAATTTAAGTTCTAATCATGCTTAGACATCTTCATGCAGATTTATACACATCTATTTATTGTGAACTGTAACTTAAACTGTAACCGTAGATGTCTGAAAATGAGAGATGCTCCACCTCCATACACTTGTTTGGAGATGAAGTCTGATTTCATGGGTGGAGATGTGGGATTTGATTTAAAGAGAAGGAAAAAGACATTGCAGGTCATCAAGATTTAGATGAGATACTGAAGATTCACCCTCAGCTGGATGAATAAATAAAAATGAAGAGATGTGGAGCAGATGAGTTTTTGTCAGTGTTTGGGAAATACAGTAAATCCCATGTGAAAGAGGCTCCGAGGCGTGGGTATTTTGGTTTAAAGTTGTCTACGTTTCTCTCTTTGATTTTCTCATACAGAATTCAGACCCTACACAAAGGATTACAGAGGTGATTTTAATTTTTGAAAAAAAAAAGTGATTCTCTAAATGAATACATAATGATGTATATATTAAAAATGTAACCGCAAGAGGACACAAGCCAGTGTCTTATTGTGCCGGTCCCAAGCCCGGATAAATACAGAGGATTGCGTCAGGAAGGGCATCCGGCGTAAAACTTTTGCCAAATCAAAGATGCGAATCAAACCTATGACTTCCATACCGGATCGGTCGAGGCCCGGGTTAACAACGACTGCCATCGGCACTGTTGACCTACAGGGTGCCGGTGGAAATTGGATTACTGTTGGTCGAAGAAGGAGAGGAGGAAAGTGCGTTCGCTCGAAGAAAGAGAAGAGGAACACCAAGAGTATAGGACTAAGAGTAGGGACGTTGAATGTTGGAACTATGACAGGAAAAGGTAGAGAGTTGGTTGACATGATGCAGAAGGAAGGTAGACATACTGTGTGTACAGGAGACCAGGTGGAAAGGTAGCAAGGCTAGAAGTTTAGGAGCAGGGTTCAAGTTGTTCTATCATGGTGTAGATGGGAAGAGAAATGGAGTAGGAGTTATATTGAAGGAGGAGTTTGTTAGGAATGTCCTGGAGGTAAAAAGAGTGTCAGATAGAGTGATGAGTCTGAAGCTAGAAATAGAAGGTGTGATGTTCAATGTTGTTAGCGGGTATGCTCCACAGGTAGGATGTGAGCTGGAGGAGGAGAAATTCTGGTCGGACTTTGATGAAGTGATGCAGAGCATGCCTAGAAGTGAGAGAGTTGTCATTGGAGCAGACTTCAAAGGACATGTTGGTGCAGGAAACAGGTGATGAGGATGTGATGGGCAGGTTTGGTATCCAGGAGAGGAACGCAGAAGGACAGATGATAGTTGACTTTGCAAAAAGGATGGAAATGGCCGTAGTGAATACTTTTTTCCAGAAGAGGCAGGAACATAGAGTGACCTATAAGAGTGGCGGTAGGAGCACACAGGTAGACTACATCTTGTGTAGACGGTGTAACCTAGAAGAGATCAGTGACTGCAAAGTAGTGGTAGATGAGAGTGTAGCCAAACAGCATAGGATGGTGGTGTGTAGGATGACTCTAGTGGTGAGGAAGATCAAGAGGGCAAAGGCAGAGCAGAAGACGAAATGGTGGAAGCTGAAAAAGGAAGAGTGCTGCATGACTTTTAGGAAGGAGTTAAGACAGGCTCTGGGTGGTCAGGAGGTGCTTCCAGATGACTGGACAACTACAGCTAATGTGATCAGGGAGACAGGTAAGAGAGTACTTGGTGTGTCATCTGGAAGGAAAGTAGATAAGGAGACTTGGTGGTGGAATGAGGAGGTACAGGAGTGAAAGAGGTTAGCCAAGAGGAAGTGCGACACTGAGAGGACTGAGGAGAGTAGACAGGAGTACAGGGAGATGCAGCATAAGGTGAAGGTAGAGGTAGCAAAGGCCAAACAAGAAGCTTATGATGACTTGTATGCTAGGTTGGACAGTAAGGAGGGAGAGACTGATCTATACAGGTTGGCAAGACAGAGAGATAGAGATGGGAAGGACGTGCAGCAGGTTAGGGTGATTAAGGATAGGGATGGAAGTCTATTGACAGGTGCCAGTAGTGTGATGGGAAGATGGAAAGAGTACTTTGAAGAGTTGATGAACGTGGAAAATGAGAGAGAACAAAGACTAGAAGAGGTGACTGTTGTGGACCAGGATGTAGCAAAGATTAGTCAGGATGAAGTGAGGAGGACATTGAAGAGGATGAAGAGGGGAAAGGCAGTCGGTCCTGATGATATACCTGTAGAGGTATGGAAGTGTCTAGGAGAGGTGGCGGTAGAGTTTCTGACTGGGTTGTTCAACAGGATCTTAGATAGTGAGAAGATTCCTGAGGAATGGAGGAGAAGTGTGCTGGTGCCCATTTTTAAGAACAAGGGAGATGTGCAGAGTTGTGGCAACTACAGAGGAATAAAGCTGATGAGCCATACAATGAAGTTATGGGAGAGAGTAGTGGAAGCTAGACTAAGGGCAGAAGTAAACATTTGTGAGAGTTTCAGCTAAAATGAAAGGAAAGGTGTACAAAACTGTGGTGAGACCAGCGATGTTGTTTGGTCTAGAGACAGTGTCACTGAAGAAAAGACAGGAGACAGAGCTTGAGGTAGCAGAGATGAAGATGCTGAGGTTCTCTCTGGGAGCGACCAGGAAGGATAGGATCAGGAATGAGTACATCAGAGGGACAGCACATAGAGGTTTTGGAGATAAAGTCAGAGAGGCCAGACTGAGATGGTTTGGACAGAGGAGAGATAGTGAATATATTGGTAGGATGCTGAGTTTTGAACTGCCAGGCAGGAGGCCTAGAGGAAGACCAAAGAGGAGGTTTATGGATGTAATGAGGGAAGACATGAAGATAGTTGGTGTGAGAGAAGAGGATTCAAAGGACAGGGTTAGATGGAGGAAATTGATTCGCTGTGGCGACCCCTGAAGGGAAAAGCCGAAAGAAAAAGAAGAAGAAGATGTAACAATTAAATGTGCAATGATTCTTCACCGAGGAGCAGAGTGTAACTCCTCAGCCCCCCCGCTTTAACCTGAGATATCTCACTCTGTATCTCTAGTGTTGTGTTATTTACCTATAAAGTGGTGATAATTATTACATCCCACGAAACGGTGATGTATTGTAATTATCAGTGTTTTGCTTTACTGTGTGTTCTCCTTACTGTACAACACAATAAAAAAAACGTCTTAAAATGTCAAATCTCTTAGTAGACTTTTTAAAAATAAATGCTAATAGTCTTTCCAAACACTTCTGCTGACATTCAATGACAAGTACTAGTACTGTAGTTGAAACCTCAGCTGACTACCGATGCATGAATTTGACCTGCATGTGACCAGCAGTCATTCCTCACGTTAAAAGCAAACACAGTAGGATTATTCCTCAGCATATATTTTTTCACATATCAGGAAAAAAAAATTGTCACTCCTGTAAATTCTGTTTCAAACTTGATGACTTCACAGCGTAGAACCTCAACTCTCTGGGAGCGAGATGGATGATCGCAGCTGTCCAAACTTCTGGATGAAGTCTGGCTGAGCCTGGACCAGAGCCTCCTGGTCGATGTACGCTGCCGGCCTCCGGGCTGTCACAAAGTACTGCACCTTCCTCAGGCTCCAGCCAACAACGTACATAAGCAGGCCACACACAGCTGCCGTCGACCTGCCCACTCCAGCATTACAGTGAACATAAACAGTGTGTCCGTTCTCCAAGAGACCATGAAGCAGGAACACAGCTTGGGGAAGCATCCTGATCCGACCTACAGAAGAAGACAATAAGATGCTTTTAAAGAGAGAATCTATTGGTACCATAAAAGTTACATGCCACTTAAATTTCATGAAACACAGAACAAAATTGTGAGGGTTCTGAAAACTTTTCTGAAGCTATTTTTTAACAGCAAATACTACTGCTACTATTATTATTATTATTATTATTATTATTATTATTATTATTATGTAGTATTTTGTCTCTCCACTGGAAAATGGACCTGGTGCAAGCACAACTAAATCTGCCTCTGATAGGAACGAGAGGCACTGTATTTTGTTTTGGTTGAAGAAACTGATTTTTTGTTTTGGCACAAAAAATTGACTTTTTTCCCTTCCAAAAAGAACTAAAATGATAACTACGTACAGTACATCAAACACAGGTGAATTTTCTTGTATTAATTCTCTCAACACTTTTATCTTGCTGATTTTCAGAGTTGTGCAATATTTGAATAAATCTGTCGATTCAGGCTAATTTATGCCGAATGTTTATGCTGGTTTCTTTTACATAAAAAATGAATTTTGGAGGTCAGAAACTGCAAAGCTTTGAAAAAGGAGCTCCAGAGCCAAAACATTTCAAACATCACAGCACCATGGCAGCGTTAACAGTCAACCTGAAGCAACCTGACACGTCCACACAGCTCCACTTCCATATGCCTTTTAGAAAAATAACCCTGAACCCTGCTGATTTTTTTAACACTGTATTTTGATTTGAAAGGCTGCACTGCCAACAACTGCACTTCAGTGTTTACAACCATTGTTTCAGGTCAGTCTGGTTGACGATGGTTTCCAACACACTATTGCATAACTCATGATTGTACTGTAGGGCACCGTAAGATATTGAGTCTCCAACGACTTCAATCTGTGGCTGCCTTCTTACTATTCACCTCTTTCAGCAGTGTTTGTACAAGACCTAAACCAGTTTGTTGCATACACTTTAAACAGTTTCACATGCTATTATATTGTCAAAAGATATCAACATGCTCTTTAAGGTCTAATAGAACTACTTTTTTCATTTCATGTGCCTCCTTACCCTCAGTGCTCATGTCAGGTGTTGGCAGCCACACATACACCAGTCCACAGTCTTTGTACAAATGCATCATGGTCTCTGGCATCATGGTTTCCTCACTATTGCGCCTGCAGCCACTGGAGTTGTTCACTACATCCCACTCCGTTTGGAAGTTCATTACTGCGGTAATTCCCAGTTCGTGCTTCATCCTTACCGTCACGTGTTGCACCTGCCGAGGACAGCTGCCCAGCCAAACACGCGGTAACACCCTAGGGGCAATTAAAATGTTTAAACTTTATATGCTGCACATGCCAGTATTCTTAACTTTACAAAAATATCTGCAAGTTACTGTTCAAATGTATATCACCAGATTATACAGAATCAAAATGAATTTGATTTATATGGCTAGAACTGCAAATACAGAATAGGGAGTAGTGATGACGGCTTAGTGCTGTATTGTATGATAGTGTTTTAAGAAGAAAACAAGAACATGAGAAAGAAATGAGTGAGACTGTTCACAAAAAGAATAGCTGGACAGTACTGAGTTAGTTTGTGTTCCGTATGACGCGAGAAAGAGGGGGAAAGTCTGGTTGGAGTTAGTGTGGAAAGGGACAGTCCATTCATTTATAATGGCAGTTATGTGTTGTACTGAGTCCGGGAGCTAAAAGCTTGACTTAGTTTATTTAGACTGTTAACAATGTCACTGAGAGAACCCACACACTCACAGCAGGCGCATATTTCTTATGTTATTATTAGTATTCCTGAACACATTGACAATTTAAAGACCTTAAAAAAAGTAGACCTGTCTTGTCTGCTTTATTTCTTTCATTTACTTTCTGCTATCTCTGTTATAGCAGTGCTTTATTAACATTTAATTTTTCTTCTTGACCACAGCAGTCAGAAGGAGACCACAGTCAGCAGTCAGGAACACGAATCAAGTCAACAACCAGATAACTTCACATGTAAAGAGAAGGAAGACGTACCAGAGAGGCACAACAGGGCAAGTCTCTGGATTGAGTTAAACCCACTGAGAGGCACTCAAGGTTAAGTTTATTCCAGATACAACACCCCCAACCAGATGAAGATAAAATATATGAAATTGAAGAAATTACCGTAGAAACATGGATGGAAATATGACATTTATGCATCATCCAACTGTTCGTACAGATGAAAAGAAATGATTACTACATTGTGATTTGGCATTTATGTAATAATTGTTCCAGGCCAATAATTATGTCTGTGAATCAACTTTCCTTTTTTGCAGTAAAGATTGTTCTCACAGATAATAACTATATTAAGCTGTGAAGCTGAATACAGACAAACTACTCAAGTCATGTCAGCTTTATCGTCAAATGTACCATATATGCACGACATACAGCACAGATGAAATTGCAGTCCTCTCTGACCCACAGTAAACAGGCAGTACAACAGACAGTACAACACAGGCAGGACAACACAAGCGGTACAACAGGCAGTACAACACAGACAGTACATCAGACAGTACAGCACAAAGTATTAGACGAAACACAAGGGATGGTAAACATCACTATATACTCCTTAATCCCATAGGGGAAAGTGACATGTGCGTAGTCCCTGAGTTGATGGGGGGAGAGAGAGATAGGTAGTCAGGTGCTGGGGGGAGGGCAGTGCAGTGTGAGGGTAGAGTTCAAGGCTATGGCAGGGGGCAGAGCAGGGAGGGAGTTGAGCCTCCTGACCACCTGGTGAAAGAAACTGTCCTTGAGCCTGCTGGTTCTGGCCTGACGTCAGCAGGCTGAAAAGGCTGTGAGAGGGGTGGGTGGGATCACCTGCAATGCTGATGGCTTTGCGGGTGAGGCGGGGGTTGTAAATGTCGATGAGGGAAGGGAGAGAGACACCGGTGATCTTTTCAGCTGCTCTCACGATGCGCTGCAGGGTCTTACGGCAGGAAACGGTGCAGGCGCCGCACCACACGGTGATGCAGCTGGTTAAGATGCTCTCAATGGTGCCTCTGTAGAAGGTGAGCATGATGAGGGGTTGGGGTCTCACTCTCCTCAGTTTGCGGAGGAAGTAGAGGCGCTGTTGGGCTTTTTTGGCCAGCAATGCGGTGTTGCAGTCCCAGGACAGATCCTCGGAGATGTGCACACCCAGGAACTTGGTGCTGTTGACCCTTTCCACTGCAGCACCGTCGATGGTTAGTGGAGCATGCTGAGTGAGTGTTCTCCTGAAGTCCACAACAATGTCCTTCGTCTTCTCCACATTCAGATGGAGATTGTTGTCCTTGCACCACATAGCCAGACGGCTCACCTCATTTCTGTAGGCTGTCTCATCATTGTTGTTGAAGAGACCCACTACAGTCATGTCATCTGCAAACTTGATGAAGAGGTTGGACCTGGAAGTCGGTGTACAGTCATGGGTTAGCAGAGTGAAGAGGAGGGGGCTCAATACGCATCCTTGGGGGGCTCCCGAGTTCAGCGTGATGGTGCTGGAGGTGTTGTTACTAACTTGAACTGCCTGTGGTCTCCCTTTCAGGAAGTCGTTTATGGATGAGCTGCTGGGGGATGATTGTGTTGAATGCTGAGCTGAAGTCGATGAACAGCATTCTGGCGTACGAGTCTTCGATCTCCAGGTGGGTGAGGGCTGAATGTAGGGCAGTGGAGATGGTGTCATCGGTCGAGCGGTTGGACCAGTAAGCAAAATGAAAAGGGTCCAGGGTTGAAGGGAGGGCAGATTTGATGTGGTGCATGACTAGCCCCTCGAAGCACTTCATGAGAATGGGAGTGAGTGCAACTGGGCGGTAGTCATTAAAGCCAGATAGGCGTGACTTCTTCGGGAGGGATGATGGTGGTGGCTTTGAGGCAGGTGGGGACAACAGCCTGGCTCAGGGAGATGTTGAAGATGTCTGTGAAGACATCTGTGAGCTCATCAGCACAGTCTCTCAGGATACGACCAGGAATGTTGTCAGAACCTGGGGCTTTTCGGGCGTTGGTCTTTCTGAGGACTTGCCTCACGCTTTCCGAAGAAAGCGTCATCGCCTGGTCGCCAGGAGAAGGTGGACTCTTCTGTGCCGGGATGCTGTTGTTTCGTCTCAAAGCGTGCAAAGAAGTTGTTCAGCTGGTTCAGCAGAGTGGTAGAGCTGTCATAGGACTGCGGAAGGGTCTTGTAGTCCGTGATGGACTGAATCCTCCGCCACGGGTTCCTGGTGTCTCTGCTGTTGCTGAAGTCTCTTGGCAACTTGGATTCCTCGTGACAGGTTGGCCCTCGCTGTCCTTAGGCCCACCTCGTCCCCAGCTCTGAAGGCCGCGTTCCGTGCCCTCAGGAGCCTGTGGACTTCCCCTGTCAGCCATGGCTTCTGGTTGGCTCGAACGTAGACTGTTCTGGTGACCGTGACATCATCCATGCATTTCCTCATGCTGGGCTTGCACTAGGAGGTAGTATGACTAAGCCACTGTGGCTCAGTGTAAAAGAATTGAGTAAGGCACAAAAAGTCACATTCTGTGTCCAAGACAGCGGCTTGCTATAATAGCAAGTAAAACTTACAAGTAAACATTGAATAATAGCAAGAATCAAATTTATTAAAATCAAAGTGTCTAAGTCAAAGTTAAAATGTCTTGTATCCAAGTAAAACTTACAAGTAAAGATTGGATAATATTTTGAATGACTGTATCTTGACATAGTGAATGCAAGTTTTCAATTGTTGGGTGGTGTAAAACCACTCGTCGTAGGAGGGTGTGGGGGGGCCCACGGGAATTTTTTTTTTAGAAAAAGGGGTTGTTTTCCTGCATTCTGAGGGCAAAATCTTCTGTTCAGTTTACCTACAAAGATACACTAAAGTCAATAGTTCAATCTTAACTATCTTTATTTCTGTCCTACTTTATGCAGATATAAATGTGAGATTCAACAGCTGATGATCATAAGCTCCACCAGAGGAGAGCAGTGTGTTCAAACCACAGCAGCGTCACGGCACCAAGCATCCCTGATCCCGCCGCGGGTCTTCCCCCCCTCGACGAGCGCTCTGTCAGCCCAGTAGCATGTTAGCCGGTCCAGCTGAATGGCACAGTCCGGGACGCTGTCAGTGAGCCATGTTTCCACAAATACAAAGACACATCACTTATCCACAGACTTGGCTGACGATCGGAGCAGGCGGATGTAGTCCAGTTTATTGTCCAGCGAGCCTACGTTGGCGAGTGTGATGGTCGGGATAGCCGGCCGGTGAGAGCTAGCCGCTAGCTTAGCCCGGATGCCTCCGCGCTTGCCCCGCTTCTGCTTCCGCATATTCCGCCTGTGGTGCTTCCACTGCGGGCGGGGAGCAGGAGTGGGGGTCGGTGGTTGAGCAGGCCTCCGGAGCAGGCCGCACTGCGTAGATCTGCGTCAGCTAGATCTAAGTCCAAAAAAGTTGTTGTGTGTATGTCGAGCAGAAACTCACGGCAGTATGAGCGCCTTGGGGTAAGTAGACATGACGAAGATGGAGACAAAGATGGACAAACACACTGAGACCAAAACACAAAAAACACAAAAAACCCGCTGTATCGGGAGAGACACGAGCCTCTGCGTGTGCACGCGCTGCCATCCTCAGCAAAAAATCTCATCAGACTCGTAGTCTGCATCACAGAAAAGTTTTGGATTTTCCTATTTTACATAAATTGAGTTCTTGTGAAGAACTATATTTTAAACGTTTGAAACACGTCTGATTTGAATGTGGATTTTCCCAAGTCAGTTTAAACAAATAAATGTTTCAAACTGCTGACTTGTTCAGTTCATCAGTCATGGAAACTCATTTGAAACAAAATTGCTCTATAACCCTCAGGCCTGCTCTTCTAAATATGGGAATGAAGACAGCTATGACAGTTGGATGGCAAGTTGAAGTCACTTTGAATCACAGAATGATTTACGGCAAAGGTAAGTGCAAACTTGAGCCTACAAGGATCCGAAGCCCAGGAGTCTAATTTGAAATGCTATTAATAGGCGAGATACAAGGGCAGCCTGCATCCTACTGAACAGAGGTCCTTGACATGAGCCTTGTAAGGTCTTTGGACACAAATTAAAACCTGATGGTGGCAGCCATACTTTCTCATTCTTATGCAAGGTGTGTGCTTACTGCTTCTGGGTTCCTGTGTTAATTTCTGCTGTGCCCAGCATGCCAGGGCACAGTGCTTTACTAAAGGAGGGTTTGTGAGGATGGGGGTGTACGTGTATGTTATTGGAAGTGTGTAAGTATGTGTGCATCAAGTAGACAGAGCATCCACTAATATACTGTATTTGGTATATAATTTTTTATTGTTTTTGTCAACACAAATTAATTTGTTGCTAATTACGAGCGAGATCACTTGCACAACTTCTCAATTTAAAAACTGTCTGAAATGACACCAATTAAAAGCTGCAGCTTCACATTGCACACCATCACCATTAGGAAGATGTACGAAAGCAGTTTGATCCTGAATGATGGACTCAATGTTGTTAAACTAATTTCAGTGAAATATGCGTGTTGAATTTTTCTTGTTCTAATAAAGTGATAAAAATGAGAATGTTTCTGGTGCTTTAGTTTGAGATACTGTCACTGATTTCTATTATGCCTTGTGAAGCAGGGAGAATGGTCATGTACTGGGTTGAACTGTCGTTTCACAGCACAGAGGCTGTACACCCCACTACACCTGAGATTCAAAGATTTCTGTGTGAGGAAATTCAGTAATGAATTTTGAAAGTCAGACATTAGGGCTATCTTAAATGACTCCGTTTTTATTACCCACTTTAGTTTAAGATACAATGCTGGTGTTAAGTGGCCAAACCTTTGTGTTTGTTTTCAATCCTAGCCAATCAAAGCCTGGTAACCTCACTGGCAATTTATTTGATTTGATCAGAATTAAGAATACCTGCTTCTCTGTAGTAGGGCTGCTTATTCAGTGTAAACAAGTCGCAATAGATTTTGTGAGCCTGTCTATCACCACTGTTTTAATAAGAGTTCAGAAAATGGCTTTCATGCCAGAGATGTGTGTTGATAACAGTGTAGCTAGAGATATGATAAAAATCAGTTTAGCTTGTTGGCTAACAAGTTTGAAGAGGTGATCCGACTGGTAGTGCCCTGCCAGATATTATTAAGTCACAAAAAACAATTCTTTAAATTGGAAACAGCAAGGTTAAATAACAAAAGAGTGATCAGGTGTGAAAATATTTTCATGTCTCCCTACACGAGAGTAGGAGTTCAAGAAGGAAGGATGTGCCTGTCCTGTTCCCTTTGCAAACAAGTTCTGGGTCCTTCCCGGAGTTTCTTCCTCAATGAGGGAGTTTTTCCCCGCCACCCTCGCTTATGCTTACTCTGGAGGTCATTGTTGGCTTTCCATCTGTAAAGTGCTTTGAAATGTCTTCAGATGTGATTAAGCGCTATAAAAATAAAAGTTGATTGATTGATTGAATTAGGTACACAAGTAATGTCAGTAGCATCAGCTAAAACCAGATGACAATCTTTTACAGAGAACATAGGTTAACACACAAGTTACACAAGACTGACTTTGTTTGAAACCATGTATAACATAAGGTTAGAGGAGCTGACGGGATCAACAGGGCCATGCTGCACACAATCACTCTTCAGCAGGAAAAATCACTGGCCTCAGGGGACCTCATTAATTTTTGGTATTATTAAGTGTGTTATATTACACAAGTCGGATTTCACATTACACAGGCAGAAAATTTTCACCGAGCATCACATTAATTACAGTCAGAAGTTAAAGTATACTGGAGCGGTCAGGAAGCTTCCTCTTTTTCCTGACCGCTCCAGCAGTTTGTAAACAAGCAAACCTTGATATAGCGAGTGAAAAGTGTAGAACACATGTGTCAAGCATTGCTGCAGAACATCGAAACCACATTTATGTAAACAAATCTATATACATGTTTAAGACCAGTGTTAAAATCTACTAATTTAAATTTAATTGTTTAATTTAATATACTGTTTTGATCCCCGAAGGGAAATTAAGAATGCACACTCCAGCTAATGATTCAAACGCATGCATATATATATTTGTGCGTACAGGCCCCTGTAGCACACACACACAGGGGGGCCTGTAGGCATGCAAGGGAGGTAGAGTGGCAGGGCCTTAAATGAGCAACTTGTAAAGGGGACGGCACCTTGCTCAAGGGCGCCTCGGCAGCTTTTTTTTTTGGGCGGGAGCGGGAATCGAACCGCCGATCTTGAAATCATAGGACGACCCGCTCTACCGCCCGCTTTACCACCAAGCCACTGCCACCCTTGCATTTCATTGTAATGTTTTACCTGGAGAAATGCATAGCTTTCTGACCAGCCACACCGAAGTAGAAGCTGGTGGTGTGTTTCATCTCATCGGTGTGTCCTGCTTCCTCTATCCAGTGATCAACTGGGTGGCAGTACACCCCATCCACCACGTTTCCCTCATTATACAAGCAGCATCTGTCGTGACTCGGACCGCTCCCTGGTGAAAAAGAAAATATCTTCACAGTTAGTGATCAAAAACCCATTTTAGAATGCTTTCAGACCAAGTACTCAGATTATATTTAAATATTATTTTTATTCCTTGTCTTGAATACAGGCAAATATCACCTAGTCTAGCATGATAAAAAGTCCCTATTTTGCAATATTTGGATTTTAGATTTAAATCATTATTCAATATGGACATCTTACATGTCGCACTGCATTGATTCTTTGGACCAAAAACCGCATTTACACAAGCAAGTCTTTCAAATGTGTTGACAAAATTGAAAGATATCAAGAAACAACTAAACATAAAATGACATAAAATCCTCCATTTTTCAGTAACAAAAATGTCTTTGTTCATGATACAGATCATTAAGACAACATTAAGGGTAGAGAACAGGATTTTGTCATATAATCAAAATACTCAGAGGATAAAGTCATAATTTTGCAAAAGAAATCCAGTAAAATATAATTAAATATGTAATAAAAATATATTCATAATTTTCTAAAGTAAAAAGTCTGGATTTCACGAGACTGGAATTGTATTTATGCAGTAAAAAAAAGATTATGTCAAAGCAGAGCAATTGATTCACAAGACAAAAGTGGTAATTTTGTGAGAGAAATATGAACATGAGGGGAAACAGAATATAAGAAGAATGAATTTTGATTAAAAGACTGCCAATATAAAAGTTTATGCAAAAAATCATGATATTACAAGAACAGAGTTGTTTAATTCTGTAGTATTATTTAAGAATTAATTCATAAGAAGGAGTAAAAGGTATACAATATACTGCAGTTATTTAAAGGTAAATATTTCGAGAATGACTAAAGAGGAATGTGAAGCGTCAGAAAGAAAGAATAACAAATCTTCTGACTCATCAGCGCCATATCGCCGTGCTTTGATCGGAGTGTGTGGGAGTCTGGATGTGAACCAAACTGTCCCATCCGTGGGATCAGACTTATATACTGTCGCACGTTCTCGTGTAGGTAAATGATATCCACGACCGAGCGTCTAATGACGTGACTTTACCCCCACCGTGCGACGGTCATCTGTCATTACATGCTACAAACAAACATGGCGCAGGTGTTTTCACAGCGAGACACGTTGTGTTTGACAGCAACTGATTCAAGGTATGAAGAAAAACTCGAGGCGACATCCACCGGAAGGCGGCTAAAGCCTGAGAAGATCAATACCTTCCCAGATATAGAAGCCTCGAACTCTCTTGACGAACTTGAACCACAGGGTGTCTCTGACCGGCTCTGCCAGCTGCACCTCTCCGACCCACAGGCACGGTTCGTGGGATGACACGAGCTTCTGAGAGGCTCTCATCCGGACCGCTCTGCTCGTGTCCCATTGGCCCATTTCCGCACGCGACCCCACGACAAAAAGCTCAACGTCCGAAAACTCTGGAGTGAGAATGACACCGAACCTGAATAACATGGTGGCTGGCGGAACCTCTCTTTGGACTGGCGGGGTCCAAAAATAGTCGGAACGAGTTTTGGATGGCGCCTCAAAGAGGTGATGTAAACAATGAAGTCCCACTCTGTCACAACGTTCTGGTGCAGTAATCCATTTTAAATTTGTGGCGTTATATGAGCAGCGACTCAATAGGTTTGAGTTGAACAAACATCACATGTTGAACAAAACGTGATGTTTGTTAATCATATTTTATTTTTTATTGTTTTGGGTGTTGTACTTCTACTTAGATTTCTTGATTTTTGCATTGTTTGAAGTGTTGTGTCTTGTGGACTAAAATATAATCTAAATCCTCACGCATGAAATCTGCCTGGCAAATAATTTATTTCTAATCTACATTGAAAATTTACATATTACTAGACAGTTTATTTAAAAGGATTAAATGGGAATGACGATCAATGCTCTAAGAAACTTAGAATGAATTTTTACTGTTTCATGTTTGTTAATCATCGGTCCACTAAGCCTGTGACTGTTAGCCTAGAAATACTGTCAGATGTGTACAATCACATACCAAACTGGAGTTTATTATTCACATTAGATAACGTGTAGCAAACCTGCTCATCACGAGTCACATCTGTATGCATCCGAGTGTGTCTGTGTGTGCATTTGTGTGAGCTATATCCTTGTATGAACTTAAACCCCAATTGTAAAAACTATATACATGTGTTATAATAATAATAATTCAAACTTTATTGATCCCCAGAGGGGAAATTCTCTTTACACTCTTTTTAGTACATGCATTTCTGTTAGTTTACAGCACATCACACACAGTGTTGTGAACAAGGCCCCTGAAACACACAGCACACTAGGGGCCTGTAATCATGCAGTTAGTCCAGGGAGGAAGAGTGACGGGTCGCGCTCGGAGGTCGCGCCCTAATGAGCAGCTTGTGGTGGGGACGGCGCCTTGCTCAAGGGCGCCTCGGCAGTGGCTGGGAGGTGAGCTGACACCTCCCACTGTCAGCTCACACTCCAAGGGATGTCATGGCGGGAGCGGGAATTGATCCACCGATGACCGGGCAATCCGTCTTCAAGACATTTGCTCTACCGCTGAGCCACTGCCGCCCCAATATAACCCCAGTATAACCCCTGTTATACAGCTATTTTGAATTTTCAAGGTCTTGTAAATACAAATATTAATATAAAAAAATCAGATGTCTGCCACATTTGTAATTGAATTCAGCTGCAAACACCTGCCTCTGTGCATGCAGTATTTAAAATCTTGTTCATCACAAGTTTATGACTTATCAACAAAAATCTAATTATTTTTAATGACTGACAAGCTAAGAAGTTGGAAATTTCAGAAGTAGATTAAATCCATTTAAGGACTCTGAATGCAAAAATAGATATATAAAAAAATAAATGGTTCATTGTTGTTTAGAGTATTGGTGTTGTGTTTATGGGAAATGGTAATTACGGTAGCCTGATCTGGAGAGTTATTCAAATATTGGAAGACAGGTCATGACCCTAAAAGCAAATTTCACAATGTCATGACTGATAACCTGTCCAACACCTGTTCTAAAATGTAAATCTGGGCCAGAAATTATACAACATTTGAAGTGATCTTGCTGTTGTCTGAGACAAACTCTCAATAATAATGTGTCTCCAGACCGCAAGTATGAAAGCAATCTTAACGCTATTGATTTCCTGCACAGCTCAAACACTGGTCACTGGACCAGTAGCACCACAGTGCTGGCCATCAGGGCTTAAAGACACAGCTTATGGTAGACAGATGAATGGTGCACTGCAGGTACTCTCTTGAGCAATCATCTAACCCTAACCCATCCATCTTCAACCGCTTATCTGGGGCCGGGTCGCATGGGCAACAGTCTCTGCAGGGATGCCCATACTTCCCTCTCCCCAGACACCTCCTCCAGCTCCTCCAGGGGCAGCCCGAGGCTTTCCCAGGCCAGCCGAGAGACATAGTCCCTCCAGCGTATCCTAGGTCTTCCTCGAGGTCTCCTCCCGGTAGGACATGCCCGGAACACCTCCCCAGGGAGGTGTCCAGGAGGCATCAGGAACAGATGCCCGAGCCACCTCAGCTGGCTCCGCTCGAGGCGGAGGAGCAGCGGCTCTACTCCGAGCTCCTCCCTGGTGACTGCAATCATATGCAATAAAAAAGAGCAGTGACTCACCCTTGTACCACTCAGTGATGTCATCCAAATAAATACTACAATCACGTACTGTACATTCACTGGCACCAAATTTGCCATTAGATGAAATGTAACGGTTGGAATGCACATGCACGCAAATATCACATTGTAAGCACAAATGAAAAATGGAACAATTCAGTCATGCACAATATGACTAAAAGGCTCATTAGTCACTTTGCCACACCATTGATTATAACAGATCACTTTATCACATGCATGCCACTTAATTGATCCTTGAATACTCCATTTATTATGGAAGTATTTCTCTGTTCAGCACTGAGAGGGACTAATGAGTCACAGAAAGAACAAATAGGAGTGTTTAATATGAGCTCTGAAAATTTGAAATGAGGAATATTATTACACCGTTCACAATGATATAACACACGATGGAATTTGCTGCAATTAAGCCAGGACCAACTTTGTCATAAAAGGAAATATTCTTATGTAGTAAATTGTATTCCAAAATCTTTTATTTGCTTCTAGTTATGTTGAAAAGACTCAAATGAAAAGGCTTATATGCGGGGAAATGAAAGGAGGTGGGTTGGAGGTGAACTGCCAAACAGCTTGTGGATGATGCAGAAAGCAGTTTAAGCAAGAAACTACAAAATTTTCCAGTTCCGTGCATAGAAGAGAATCGGCACAGCTGATTGTGGGTTAGATTAAAAGTTAACTGTTGGGGGGGGGGGTGTCATCCACTGTCTGGTTTTTACATCTCTATTTCTGCTGAATCACATCCTTACTCATGAACGCAACAGAATGAATGTGTCCACACTGAACAGTCTTCTTTTAGTTGTTGTTAATGGGCCAGACATGAGTTTATTCCCTGCTCAGAAGTTCACAGAGATGCGGATAAAAGGAGGACTAAACACTGCAGATGATGCCAACAGGAAAGACAGAGACCACATGAATATGACATCAGACAAAACTGTTCACTTAGTTTGAGATTTACTGAATTATTTTGACATGACATGACACAGCAGGAAAACAGTCTTAACCTCACCAAATGTATCAGTTTTGGAAAAGAATATTGGGAATTGAATAATTAAATCTTAGACAATTGGTTTGTGTAAAATTCAAATCATCCTTGAACAAATACATTAAAAAAAGTAATCTGCGCTGGGGGAATACAAAAGTGTGTATTAAGCACTATAATGTGGAATATTCCAGACAATGAAAAAGACGTGAATTCAGGGGGTAATATCAATTACAACGACCAATAGAAAAAGTACTGACAAGAAAAAATGACATTTGAAATGTATTGGGTAAAAAGTTTGTTGTTTTAAAGAGTAACAACATCTGTTATTAAACAGGATCATAACTTTAGGCGGGTCTCTCAGAAGAGACCCACGTAAATGATGTTGAATCTGACTTTCACCAAAGAGTGGGTTAAAAGAGAATCCAGGTGGAGTTTTGGGAGCGTTCACTCATCGGGGTGGAAACCTCCCCACTAGAGGGAGTACCAGTGACTGAATATTTTCCTTCTTCAACGAGCCAATGCACTTGCAGATTAAAAAAATTAAAATGACATTTAAAATTAAATCGTTTTGCCAAGTTGGAAAAAAATACTTTACTTTTTATTTTTACTGAGCAATAAATTTAGACAATTTTGCAAAAAAATGATGTTGACCAGATGTATGTTCATTGTTGAACACTTTGTGTCCCTGGCTGCTTTGGGAAAAATACAAGATCAAACAAAATGTTATTTTAGTGTAACGGACCTGAACAATGCGTTAAAGATGCTGTTACAAATGTCTCATCTTAAAAAGGAAATCAAGTGTGACACATCAGATGCAGATGTTTCTGAGCATGGGTATTACAAATTATTTCTTAATTTATTATTTATTTTTATAAATGAAAGATTCATGATATTGACTTGATGAGCGCAGCAGATCAGCGATGATTATAGATACACAACTCTACTTCACACACATTTACACACATTATGCCACAATACTTGCCATGAAGAAACACAATTATTGGTTGTCAGTCGTCACAGCTTCACTGAAGTAATGCTAATAGTTGTTTGTTTATGAATAGAGGAGGTTTTCTTTTCTCTGTGAATCTGGTGTTTCTTTCTAAATGACGACAGAAGTGCAGCTCTTTCACTTTCATCTCCGTGTGTGTGGCTGCAGGCAGCACCTTCAGCTCTCATTTGACACCTGCAGCATCACACAGCAGATAAGAGGAAAGGTCCGTCTGTAATGAGGGGTTTAAGAAGAAGGAGAAAAAAACCACACCTTTATTATCCATCTTGGTGAAATTATCTTTACACTCTTACTGATGCATTTTTACAGGCCCCTGAAACAAACACACAACAAACACCAGGAGCCTGTAAGCATTTAATACACATGCAGTGCGAGGCAGAATGAGGGGTTGCGACTTTCGGGTGTGCCCCAAATGAGCAGCTTGTAGGGGGGACGACGCCTTGCTCAAGGGCACCTTAGCAGTGACCGGGAGGTGAGCTGACACCTTTCGCTGTCAGCTCACACCCCGAGGAAGGCTGGCGGGATCATATTATATACTGTATTGGCCCGTATATAAGACGGTGATTTTTGCATTGAAATAAGACTGAAAAAGTCGGGGTCGTCTTACATTTGGGGTCTAGACATTATACCCATTCACAACGCTAGATGGCGCCAGATATCTTTAAAGCTGAAGGAAAATATAATCAAATATATTTTCAGGTTTTGTATTTACTTTGTATTTCACCTAATAATGATATAGCTAAATACATTATGTAATGGGCGTCCACCGTTTAGCGGCGGACGCCGGCTGTGTAATTTGTTTGGCTCTCTGTTGTAGCTGGAGACTGACACTGGAGACTGATACTGGAGAACCGTATAAGGGAAAAACAACCAGCCAGAGAACAACACAATGTATATGTGCTAATGTATAGTGGCTCATCCTTAAGGTGGAGCCTAGAGACGGGCATAATAAATATCTGAGATTCTCTGGAATGTGTTGTTCCTGCCCCCTGTCACGGTTCATGCAACACCAGATTTTGTGTTAGGGACAGAGAACCCAGATCTGTTTAGAAATATTGTACTAGGGTAAAATTATATATTTGATAAACGAGATGATTTGTTTCTTGTTCTTCCTTCCGGTTTTGAACACGCACAACTACTCTGGGTGGACTTCGGGATAAAAGTCAGTTTACCTAACAGTTAATTTGGTGACCCCGACGTGATGTGCAGCGGAGGAAATCTCGACGACAACTCCGTTTGACAATAGATCGATCGGTACCAGCGAAACGATGCGTATGACTTCAAGGGGAAGGCGCGGTTAGCAGAGAATTCGGCTGAAACAGTCTTCACGATCCTACGGCGTCTCCCGGGGGCCCCTGATTCAAAAGGTGAGCAGAACTCCTGTTTGATAATTCACAAAATTTCTGCTATTGGATTGACTAAATTGGGGAGACAAAGTAAGGGTTGTGAATATTGCTAAATTAATAGGGATGAAGAGTAAACTGTGAAAGAGAAAGATAATAAATAAGACTAAATGGTAAAAGAGAAAGATAAGGGTAAAAGAGGAGAGAGTAATTAGTACTGGTCTCCGAGTACAATACGTTTAATCTTTCTGTGGTTTTGTGCCTAGTCCTGCAGCCTTAGGACGTAGAAAATTTCTATGATTTAGATCCCTTATCGTTGAAAGGAAGAGCTATTATAGGAAAGATTAATTATTGTGCATCGCGCGTAACGGTAATAGAATTACTTTTGTACATTACGTGCGCACTGCTCCGTGGTGGCTGCATGAACCGAAGGGTTCAGCAGAAAACTGAGTTGATGCATTCTCGTGGGAGGATTATGGCCCCGTAAATTGTTTAATCAATTTTGTTAAAGACCGCTTAAAAGTGTGTTCAAAAGAGGAGAACAAGAGTAAATTCTAATTTGGACCTATACCGTGACACTGTGTGATTGTGGATATATCCTGGTTGTGTTTGTTGTAACCGCGGGTGTGCTTGGATTTTATTGGGATAAAAGTGTGAAATGACTGACGGAATGGATGAGGAATTCCAGCGTGAGTGTGAGGAGTATGGTTGTGATAAAGAATGGATGAATATGTATGCTGGGGTGGCGACACAGATTTTGAGGCCCCGTCCACACGATAACAGATTTTTTAAAAACACAACTTTTTTGTTGCGTTTACGCCTTCCATCCACACGACAACGCAGATATCCGGAACGAAAACGCAAATTTTTGAAAACGCTGGCCGAGGTGGATTTTTTAAAAAAACGCTGGGTCTACGTTGTCATCTGGATGGCCTTTTTAAAAACGCTGACGTCTTGCCTGCGACGAAAACCGCTGTGACGTCATATTTATGGGCTCATGTGTTGTGACAACAAAACGCTATTGGATTAAATTTGACTCAATACTGCCACCACATGGTTTGGCATGCCTATAGCTGTCTTCGAAAACGCACTGGTGCGTTTACGTGTGGATAGAGATTTTTTTAAAAACGCTGCCGTGTGGACGCGAATCGTTTTCGATGAGTTTTTAAAAAGTTCAGTTTTTTAAAAAATCCGTGATCGTGTGGACGGGGCCAGAGTGGTGTCGCATTGAAAGAGTTTGGGAAAGTGAAAGACAAACTGCAGAGAATGTGGTTAAATTTAAATAAGAAAAGAGTAGTGGGAGAAAAAGGAGAGTATGGTTTTGGTGAACTCGCTCGACGTCTGCAACAGGTTGAAGCCCGGTTGGCAGAAGAGATAGATGCGAGAAAGAAAGAGGCAGAAGGAAAAGGCGTGTTTAACAAGCGGAAAGAGTTAAAAGAAATTGAAAAAGACACAAAAGAGTTTCGTGTGTTGCATCAGATGGTTGTGGCGGCCACAGCGTTGACCACTACAGACTGACAAAGGAACAAAGGAGGAAAAGAAAAGGGCGCGGTCTTCTCTGCTGAGAAGTGCACGGTCGTGCAGCAAGGGCGCTATGTGTGTGATTTGGGACTACCAATTCCCCAAACTAGGGGTGCGGAGTTTGTGCCTCCTCCCCCTGAAGCGCCTCCTGCCTACACTCCTCCTCCGACTTCGACTTTGTACCCAGTGCTCCATCTAGCGGGGAAAGTGGCAATCGACATTGAAGGAGATAAAGGAGATGCAGCAATACCAAACCAATCAAAAGAACAGATTGCACAAACAGTATTAACAAACCATAACTTGGCTGGCTCCGGTGTACCGCACTGTACAACAACACCCCCTAGTGTTCCAACTGACGTGCCATTCGCATCACTTTCAACGTCAGCCATCCCCACAACGCCACAAACAACGCAACAGGGACCATATGCATCCGTTCTAGAACAAACCAACTTAGATGTCTTTGCTATGCTACAGGAACAAAAAGCACGCATAGATAAAGCACAAACGCAGATACAAGAATCTTGGGCAGAATGGCGGAGTGTTCTAGCGGCCAAACCAAAAATACAATCCACACCGGAAGAACATTCAGGTAACAAGAAGAGTAAAGACAAGGGATGCCATGACGACTTATGGGATGCTGCAATGGAAGGAGAATCAGGCACATCGGCTTCAGAACAAGATGAAGATTATGAGGGTTATGGAGTTTCTGCTTCACACAAAACACACACAAGACCTAAAAAATTGACTACTCGTACACATTCGATGACTACACGCCGACAGGCTAAAGCGCAGATTTCACATTCTGACTCTGAAGATGAAGAATATAAACAGATGTTATTACACCAAATGACATTGGTAGCTACACCGGGGGGAGACAATTACAAGCCATTCTCTTTGACAGACTCAGCACTTATGATTGAAAAATTGCCAAGACTAGCACAAGTGTGTGTGTGTGTGTGTGTGTGTGTGTGTGTAATCCGCTCTGACTGACTGATGTAGCAGATAATAAAGATGAAGGAAATCTAAGAACTAGTGTTTTTAATATAAAATCAATTAAATTATTAAATTATTAAATCATACGGATGTTTAGTTTAGGAGAAACATATGGAATACTGGAGCTACTATTGAGCCATACATGAGACATTCGCCCCCACCCCTCATGCCCGCACACACACACACACCCCTGTGGCACTTAATAATAATAATAATAATAATATAAGGAGACATTTAGTGATGAATAAAATCTGAATTTGCAACTTTATTCAAATTCAACACAGTAGTACTTAGTTTTCAAGTAAAATGACTGGTTATTTAGAGTATTTCAAGTAGCTGTGATAACATTAATAACTATAGATAGATAGATAGATAGATAAACAGTAACAGTGTGTAACAGTTAAACAACATCCAACAAGTCTTTCAAGTTAACATGGAAGTTTTTGAGCAGGATTTTTGAACAGGATGATAAAAAAAGTCTCAGTATTTACAGCATTGCGGCCCTCATTTGTTTATGAAGGATTTTGAGTTCACTCTTCTCAACCATCCAGTATCCTGCAGCGCATGATGGAAGCTGCAAGGATAAAAGACAAATTACAGATTGTATAATGTAACACCAGTTACCACAACAGCATTGAGAACTTTATCTTTGATATGACTGAATTCACACTGTAATATCTCTACGGTTCACAAATAAGGACATTCAGTAAAACTGAAGGAAATGAAACAATTCAAACTTTTTCTTTTTTTAATTTCCAATCAGTGTTATCACAAGTATTTATAACATAATTATATCTGTAAAATGTCTCAGGCTGAATTAATCATTATGAGTATCAGTTTGAGGAGAAACATCACAGATTATATCTCATTTTATCGTTCTAACCATGTTAATATATTTTAGCGTTTGTGTCACGGCTAGGACACGACTGGCAAGGGGAACCCAAAAGCACGACAGAGTAGTGGGCAAGTGGAGTCTTTGAAGAGCTTTAATAATACAGGCCGGGGTCACGTACCAGGTAATCAGTCCAACAAACCAAACGAAAACAGAACAGGCAGAGTCCAAAAACCAGACGGGGTCATACAAAGGAAGGCAATCCAAAAACCAGGCAGACAAATCCGAAGAGGGGTCGACAAAAGGCAGGGTCCGGGAACAGGCTGGGTCAATAACAGGAATCAGAACACCAGGCAGGAATCAAAGGCTGGAGAGTCAGGGCGAACACTAAACAATCTGGCAGAGAGCAGAAGGCTGAGCCGGCATATGTAGAGTGGAGACAGATTGGGGAGTGGCTGCAGGTGTGTGGGGAAACGGCAGGTGCAGGGAATGAACTGAATGAAGATGAGACAGGATCTGTAATGATATGAGATGTTAGCAAGAAAACAAACTATTTGACCCGAGATGTGACAGTTTGACCTTGCTGCACCTCACACACCTGCAGGTTGAAACCTATCAACAATTTTGCAGTATTTCTGTTTTGGCAGATCATAAACATGATTAAATCCTTCACGCTTTAATATCATCATATCACACACCCCTAAATACCTGATTAGTTGAATAGTTGTAAAGTAAAATTATATTCTAGATTGACCAATCTAAAACTGGCGTAGCCATCTGTGCTGAAAAGGAATAAAAAGATCAAGTTGAATAACTGAATGACCTTAAAAAAAACAAAAATATCAAATCAAGTACAGGTATTTGGAGTAGGGTGACACATACTGTATGTACAGCAGAAAACAGCAATAGACAACTTCTGATCTGATGAATTGTGTCATGAGTTACATGTTATGTTTGTTCATTTATTTCTCTACAAAATGAAACCTGATTAAAGAAAAATAAGTCAGAAAATAGCAAAGGGAAAGTTAGTAAACTAAATGTCTCATCTTTACACAATACAACATGTTTGGTAGTCTGCGAAAACCTGTCGGAAGTCACTGACGTTCATTTATTGCTTACAGTCAAAATAAAGATTTTAGCTATTTTGATATTTTTATGAGTTTTGTACTTTCAACCCTGTTCCAAATTATCATGGTGAATACATATTTCAAGAAAACAAAACGACAAAGTACTTATTTTAAAATTTTGCATCCTTCTGTTCAGCTATCCATCGGCAAATCCATTGAAAATGATCGCACATCCAATCATGTTATTCCTGGGTCATATTATGAACTTCATGTATACAAAAAACTTCATGTATACACAGCCGAGGAATCCTGTAGAATGTTCAAAGCCATTTTTCTCACTTTTAACCTTTTGACCTATGGCAGATTAAAATGCTCATGACTTATGATCGAAATCAGTCTCAGTTATGATTAGCTGAGAACTTTTATATATTAAACTTAAAAAAAAATTGTATCAACCTTGCTGTTTCATTCACAAATATATCTTAGCTGGTGTGTTTGTGCAGCAACTCCTATTCCTTTTCAGCTGGGAAGCAAAGAATGAGCCAGGCTTGATCTACAATGTGAATCTGACTAAATGTCCAAACGAAACAAGCGTATGGTATTATGTTAACGCTAGCTTCAGCAGCTCTGGGTAGCATGAAGTTACTTGGCAACACTTGGGAGTGTAGTAATTGTAAATGTGACTTTAATTGTAAAGTTATATATGAAAATGGAAAATGCATAATTCATGATAATTTCAACGGTATCAAAAAGTTTAGATGTCTCATGCAGTTCACAGCCATAAACATTTTTTTTATTCATAACCAAAGTCCAAAGGATCCACTGTGAGCATGACCTGGCTCTCTATCATAGCTTCCCACACATATTTATGAAAAACGTTTCTGTAACAGTTCCATAAATCATTAACTATCACGACCAATATACTTACTTTAGAGTCCCTTCGACTTTGACTTTATCCAGCACCGTCTTCCCATCTGGCACTTTTCCTTGTTTCCCAAACGCCACAGCATTCCGGCACTCCTCTGCAGTGAAGAATTTGTCTCAAAACAAGATGGAATCAGGGAAGGCAGTCTTTTTTTGCTTCTACATGGATTGCAGCCAGGCGAGTAGAAGACAAGTAGAAGCCACTTTCTGGATACAGCTATTGCTTCCCAGATCTGTTTGTTGGAGCCAAAACACCAGCCTGAAGTTGCATCTACTCCATTTTGTCCACAAAGCATTCTAATGCCTCAAGGTGCTCACCACCTGGGACACAAAAGATAAATGACCTCACAGGGATACAGCAGTAATCATAAAGTCAAGAGAAGGAAGAGACATGTTTGGTCAAAATCTTAACCCATCTTGAAATCTTTGGATTTAAAAAAAAAAAGGTTTTAGCTTCAGCACCCAATAACTACCAATGTCTAAAGTAACGATTTTTTTTAGACCTTTACAAATATCTATAATTATAATTTTATTTTGCACAATTGATCACTGCCCAGATTATTTTACATTATAGTTCATTTTACACTGCTTGGGCATATAGTACTGAATAGCAATTGGGTACCTTAGGAAAACTGTGATTGAAAAAAGGACTAGTGATAAAGGAACAATTGATATCAACCAGAGACAAAACAAACTTACTTATACCAGACAGCACATTCTGGAGTTTTGCTTTCTCCTCCTCTAAGTTTCCCACCTCTGCCCTGCATGCCCCCACATATCTTCCATAATCTGTTTTCTGTTGATTCAAATTCAAACACGGTTCTCCACATTCTGGAATTGGATCACGTTCCAGGATTAAAGTATCTGAAGATGAGCTTGAAGATGTCTCATGTGTAGACATACTAGTTTGAATCTGGTCCTCAAGAACAGCAGCTTGTTGTTGTGTAACAGGACTCTGCAGCATTTTGAGAAAGCTGTCTTTGGCTGTTCCAGTAGGAGATGGTGGCATTCTTTGCTGGTCCAAATCTATCAAAATAGGCTGATGTTTTGATAGGTCTGTAGGTCTATGATGATGCTGTGAAGGGTAGCATTGATGCATATGTGCAGATGACTGAGAAACTGGAAGTTGGCACTGTGGCCAGGCAGTTATGGGCTGATGTGGCTGGACAGGTAGAGATGATTCGGAAGATGGAGGTTGGTACACTGGCCAGGCAGTTGGAAACTGGATGACGCCGTGTTCCACAGCATGTGGGGGATCCTGTGCAGAGATGGACTGACCTGCTTGAGGTAAGGATGGTAGGTTGTAGAATCTTTGAGCTGCTTGCATCACTTTTTTTAATGTCCTTATTTGTGCCCTTTTTTTTAAAAATCCACTGTCTTGTGAGGTTTTCCGATGAAGTCCACGGTGGCACTGTAGAATCTGTTGTCAGACCATCATGCAAGAACTTCTTCTCCTGGCTTCAAATCTCTGAGGCAAGCGATGGGTTCATCATCTTTGCTTAGTATATCACAGACATTAAAATTTTTTGCCGTGTATCCATCCTCAAATGTCAAAAATACTAAATGACCTAAAAATCAACACAAAAATAAATAAAGGAGATTTTGAGTAAACCAGGGCTGGCTAAAAATCAATCTTACTTAAACATACAACTATATCTTACTTGTCTCATTTCTAATCCTTTCAGACCTTAGCAAAACCAAAAATCTATCTCTTCACATTTGTCTTTAACTTTATTCTTTTTTGCATTTGTGTCACACTTCTTTTCTCATACAACTTTTTTGAATTATGCACTATTCTTTAACTTTGCTTTTTTTCTCATTCAGTATTTACAGATTATTTATTTTATTATATTTTTTACAAATGTTCTATGAAGCACTTGGTGCTGGAATTCTTTGTTGTAAAGCACTTTGAGCTTCAGTTCTGGTATGAAAGGCATTTTATTAGGTAAGCATTATTATTAATTTATAAATCAAAAATCTGCTCAGTTGGGTAGGGTACAATAAGGCACAGTTGTGCGCAGTTGTGCTGTGGAGAGTATTTTATCACTTTTTAGTATTTTACTATGTTATTAGAAGTGTCAGGTTCATGCAACCTAAAACATTTAAAACACAGACAAAAAAGGAGAAGACAACAGTTTATATTTTTTACTCGCGAGAAGAACGGACAGAGATGTGCTCGCTACAAATGTCTTACCGCTCTGAAGATTTCTCTGCCGAACCCTCTTTATTTAGGGCAGTCCCTGTTTACATGTATTTTTTCTAAGGGATGGGGGGCAGAAAAACAACAGTAAAACAACACCTGGCATGATGCAATAAAAAAGTGACACAGTCATTCTAATCTGTTTAAGACATCCTCTCCTACTGAAGATAACCACCATTGTCATTCTTATTAGCATTCAGAGGTTGCATCCTACTCAAATGGCTCACACTAACACTCTGGTGATCCCCCTGCTGATTTCGTCTGCCTGGAAAAGAACTTAAAACATAGCAATACACTTACACACAGATATAAACATGTGTATGGTCATGGGATGTAATACAAAGAATAAAGGAAAAATAAAAGAGTAAATATGAGATAACTTATATACATTATTCTAACAAGAAGCACTGTTGAAACATCCGTATGATTTAATAATTTATTTAATAATAACTTAATTGATTTTATATTAAAAACATTCGTTCATCTACTACATCAGTCACTCAAAGCGGATTCCACACACACACACACACACACACACACACACACACACACACACACACACACACACACACACACACACACACACACACACACACACACAAACACACACATACACGCACACACACCCTTTCCCACACCCCACAGTGTGACAATATAGTACTTGTATGACACACACACACACAACTACCCCAACCACTACCTAACTAATTGATTTTCACCACGAACAATCACTTGGGAAAACCCCTTGACCCCCTTGATTCACTAACTTGACCCTCTCGTCGCATGATCACCTCATGACTGACAAAACCAACAGTTTCAACGCAACTTTCTCATTGTACCTCCATACGAAACCCCCATCATAAGAAATGTGTGACACTAACCCATTGCATCATACGAACACCACTCGATCAGCACATGATCACGGCATGATCACCACATGATTGACAAAAGGGAGGGAGGGATATTCACCGGAAGGGGGCGGGACATTCACCGGAAGGGGCGGGACACACACCGGAAGTGGGGCTGGATATACACCGGAAGGGGCGGGACTTGATACGGTCAAAGAGGTCAAAGTCAGCAATCAAACGATAATTGACAGAAGGTGGGTTAGATATTCTCTGTCAGAGAAACGCTTAAGACTAGACTACAGTTAGACTTAACTTTGATGGTTAATGCAGTTATTGCAATTTTGTTGTTTTATCACAGTAGATTGGTTTATTTACATTTCAAAAACCAGAGGCTATTCATTTAAAAATGTGATTGTACTTTAGTTTACATATTTAAATGTTCAGATATTAAGATGTGATAGACAGTTTTTGAATGGTTTGAATGAGGCAAAATAACATGCTTTTTCTCTCGAATGTATTGTTATAATCATTGGTTTCAGATGTACTGTAATTACTTTCTGCATAAAAATTAAATTTGGTGTTCAGAAAGTCTTTTTTCAAACTTGAGTCTTGAAAAAGAGGGGGTCGTCTTATAATCAGGGCCGTCTATATACAGTATATACTGTATATAGTCATGGAAAAAATTATTAGACCACCCTTGTTTTCTTCAATTTCTTGTTAATTTTAATGCCTGGCTCAACTAAAAGTACATTTGTTTGGAAAATTATAATGATAACAACAAAAATAGCTCATGAGAGTTTAATACAAGAACTAAGAACTATTCATTTCCCATGGCTTTCTTGATAATAACCAAAATTACTTAATTCTTCCATCAATAGCTATGGCATTGTACCACCAAAAACACTACTTTTAAGCATTCCATGTTTTCTTTTCTGTTTGCTTCAAACACATGATACACACAAGAGTTAATACTTGATTGCATAACCATTGTTTTTGATGACTGCAGCCATGCGTCTTGGCATGCTCCCCACCAGCTTCTGACATTGTTCTGCTGTCACAGCAGCCCATTCCTGTTGGACAAATTCAAACAAATTGTCTTTGTTTTTGGGCTTGTGGTTCTCCATTTTGAGTTTGATGATTTTCCACAGGTTTTCAATTGGATTAAGATCTGGTGATTGAGCAGGCCAAGGCATGGTGCGAATGTTGTGGTTCTCCATCCAGGCTTTAACTGACCTTGCCGTGTGGCAAGGGGCATTGTCTTGTTGGGAAATCCAGTCATTCGAGGCAGGAAAGAGTTTTCCAGCTGAAAGAAGAAGACTGTTTTCAAGGGTAGTCCTGTACATGGCCTGGTTCATTCGGCCTTCACACAACTGCATTTGCCCTGTTCCACTCAGACTGAAACAACCCCAGATCATGACTGATCCACCCCCATGTTTTACTGTAGGGGCAAGACAGTCTGGATTCTAAGCTTCTCCAGGCTTCCTCCTAACCATAAGTTGGCTGGAGTGGGCATCAATTCAAAATTGGATTCATCACTGAAGAGAACCTTAGCCCAATCATCAACAGTCCAATCCTTATGGTCTCGAGGAAAGACTAACCGGGCCTTCCTCTGCCTTTCATTGATGAAGGGCTTCTCACATGCTCTGTGTGACTTCATACCAGCTTCAACAAGTCGGTTTCGAACTGTCCTTGCCGAACAAGTCACATTTCTCGACAGTGCCCACTCATTTTTAAGGTCCCTGGAGGTCTGACTACGATTCCTGACACAGGAACGGATGAGTGTACGGTCATCTCGTGGGGTAGAAAGACGTTTCCTTCCACGGCTAGGTAGCACTGTGGTAGTGCCATGTTCAGCTTGTTTTTGTTTGTTGTAATGAACGGCTGTCTTGGAGATCTTCAGTTTTTTCGCTACCTGTCTCTCACTCATGCCAATTTCCAGCAGTGCCAAGATGGCTGCCTTTGTGGCTTCACATAATTCTTTTGTTTTAGGCATTATGTGAGAGCTGACAACTTCTGAGTTGTGCTACAGATTGAATGTAAGCAGGAAACCACTCTAGGCCTTTGCATGTGCAGTGCTGCTTGTGACATGAAATGGCCTCTTATACAGTATACCCTGGGAATCAATTAAGCTTAAGAATGTCAAATAGGACATAAAGTATTATGTGACCATCTGCATTTTTTGTTGTGTTCATTGTATTATACGTTTAGTGGTACCAGATATTAGAATGAACAAGAAATTGAAGAAAACAAGGGTGGTTTAATAATTTTTTCCATGACTAATATATATATATATATATATATATATATATATATATATATATATATATATATAATGTCCCTCTCACCCTTTCAGGGTGGTATCTGTGTGTCATCCTCAAGCTCGGGTCCTCTACCAGAGGCCTGGGAGTCTGAGGGTTCTGCGCAGTATCTTAGCTGTTCCTAGGACTGCGCTCTTCTGAACTGAGGCTTCAGATGTTGTTCCAGGAATCTGCTGGAGCCACTCTTCCAGTTTGGGGGTCACTGCCCCAAGTGCTCCTACTACCACGGGGACCACATTAACCTTAACCTTCCACATCTGTTCCAGCTGTTCTTTCAACCCTTGATATTTCTCAATCTTTTCATGTTCCTTCTTCCTGATGTTAGCATCAGCTGGAATTGCCACATCTATCACCACTGCTCTCTTCTGCTCTTTGTCCATCACCACTATGTCCGGTTTGTTAGCCAGTAGCTGTTAGTCGGTCTGGAAGCTGAAGTCCCACAGGATCTTAGCCTTGCTGTTCTCAATCACCTTCAGTGGTATGTCCCATTGGGATTTGGGTACTTCTAGTCCATACCGGGTACAGATGTTCCTGTACACTATCACAGCTACTTGGTTGTACCTTTCCATGTATGCTGAGTTGGCGAGCATCTTACACCCTGCTACCACATGCTGGACTGACTCTGGGGCTTCTTTACATAGCCTGCACCTTGGGTCAGATCTACTGTGGTAGATATTGGCCTCTATTGCCCTTGTACTTAGGGCCTGTTCTTGTGCTGCCATGATCCGTGCCTCTGTGCTGTCTGTCAGTCCAGCTTTATTCAGCCATTGGTAGGTCTTCTTGATATCAGCCACTTCCTCTATCTGATGGTGGTACATGCTGTGTAGGGGCTTGTCCCTCCATGTCGTCTCCTCCTCCTCCTCTTCCTCCTCAGGCTTCTGCTGTCTAAGGCATTCACTGAGCAGTTCATCTGTTGGGGCCATCTTCCTGATGTACTCTTGGATTTTTGATGTCTCATCCTGGACAGTGGCCCTGACTAGTGCTCACTAGTCCTCGGCCTCCCTCTTTCCGCTTAGTGTACAGCCTCAGGATGCTGGACTTGGGGTGAAACCCTCCATGCATGGTGAGGAGCTTTCTTGTCTTGATGTCTGTGGCTTCTATCTCCTCCTTTGGCCAGCTTATGATCCCAGTGGGGTATCTGATGGCAGGCAGTGCATACATGTTGATGGCTCAGATCTTGTTCTTGCCATTCAGCTGACTTCTCAGGACTTGCCTTACTCTCTGGAGGTATTTGGCTGTGGATGACTTCCTTGCGGCCTCCTCATGGTTGCCATTAGCCTGTGGAATTCCAAGGTATTTGTAGCTGTCCCTGATGTCTTCTATCCTGCCCCCTGGTAGGTCGACCCCTTCAGTTCTGATCATCTTGCCTCTTCTTGATACCATCCGGCCACATTTGTCTAATCCGAATGACATCCCTATGTCGTCGCTGTAGATCCTGGTGGTGTGGATCAGTGAGTCAATTTCTCGCTCATTCCTGGCATACAGCTTGATGTCATCCATGTAGAGGAGATGGCTGATTGTTGTCCCGCTTCGGAGTTGGTATCCATAGCCACTCTTTGTGATGATGTGACTGAGGGTTCAGGCCTATGCAGAACAGCAGTGGTGATAGGGCATCCCCTTGGCATATGCCGCACTTGATGTTAACTTGGGCAATTGGCTTGGAGTTAGTCTCCAGGGTTGTCTTCCACTTCCCCATTGAGTTCTTGATGAAGGCTCTTAGTGTCCTGTTGATCTTGTACAGTGTGACGGGTTCGTGCATGCCGTAAAGAAATAACTTGATGGCACAGCCGCAAAAGTTCAATTTTTGGTGGGGTTTTTATTCACACCACAATAACCAGTGAAAAAATATTTACCGTGGAAATAAAATGTCCCAAACCAAAAACCCAGTGCAACAAAAAGAAGTATATACAGAGGAAATCCACAACAATGACCATTTACAAACCGCTCCACTATAGCTCCTTGCAACTCTAACTCTCCGACTCTTACCAATGCCAACTCCAACTACCACCTACCACTAGTGATGGCAGTTCGACACTGAAGCTTCGTTACACGTTTCAAACCCTAGAACTACAATTCAATAGAACCACTGCTTCGGAGCTTGCTTTGGGGCGGAAGATAGTCACGTGACAATGACGTCCAAAGCAGCAACTGCTTCGTTTCCCAAGGGAACCACCTGACTGGTTCGCGGTCCAAGGATGTCATTCATTGACACGCCTCCTCACCTGTGACAGTTTTGAATGTTAGCGCCAAAAGTCCTTTATATACGCTCTGGAAAATGCACCGTTTGTGGGTTTTTGTCGGAGAGTTGTTGTTGTTGTTATTGCTTTGCGTTGCTTTTTTGGATCATTTGACCATTATGGAGCCAGCCAGGAAGAGAGGTCGTTCTGAAATGTGGGAACACTTCATTCTGATCGCTGCAGATAAGGTAGGTGTACTGTCACATCTGTAATGAAGGAAGTTACATGTCTAACAGTAACTACCTACAGCTATGGTCTACCATCCGTGTATATTGATTAATGATAATAAATTATGCTGTTAATGTGACAGCTTTATAGAGTCAAACTGTATTATTATTAACAAATAACTTTCTGTCCAGGTCCAGTGCTTGGTGTGTTCTGCTGAGCTGAAGTATCATGGGAATACTTCCTCCATGATTAGGCACTTCACTGCCAAACATGGAGCTGCTGGAAATCAGGGGACCGCAAATCAAGGTTGGCTATATTATTATATTATTAGACACACTAACACAATGTGGTCTGGCTGTGTTTCATGAGTCGTAGGCCAGCTTAACTTAAGTGAAGTTTCACATCAATCTTCTTGTATTATTTTAATCATTTACTTATTTCTATTTGTCATAGTGGACCGGAAGCGAGAGCTGGATGAAGCTCTGGTAAATATGGTGGTGAAAGACTCGCAGCCTTTTTCCATCGTGGATGACTGTGGCTTCAAGGAGTTTGTGGGATTGCTTGATCCCACATACGTTCTTCCATCCAGGCGAGCTCTCAAGAGCATGGTGCTTCAGAGATATGAGGAGGAGAAGACCAAGGCCAAGGCTGTCATGGCGAGGGTGGAGGCTGTGAGTCTCACTGCTGACATGTGGACGTCCATTAACATGGAGGCCTATCTTGCAGTGACCTGCCACTACATGGAGGACCCCATGAAGCTGGACACAGTGCTCCTGGGAGTGGTGCCGTTCCCTGAAGCACATACTGCAGCTAACATCAGTGCAGCCACAAGATCTCTGATGGAGGAATGGAGCCTTGAGGGAAAAGTGACCTCAATTGTGACTGACGCAGGAGCCAATATGCTTGCTTCTGTCAGAATGCTTAACTTGAGACATGCACTCTGTTTTGCACATTCTTTGAATCTGGTCGTTAAAAAGTCTCTGGATGCAACCCCTGGCCTCAACGAACTACGCACAAGGGCACGGAAGGTGGTGTCTTTCTTTAGAGCCAGCACAACAGCCAAAGAAAAGCTGAAAGAAGTTCAAGAGCAGAGGGGCATTCCTGTCAAAAAGCTCATTCAAGAGGTGGACACACGCTGGAACAGCACCTTCCTCATGCTGCAACGCTTATACGAAGAGAGACAGTCAGTGGGTGCAGCTCTGGCAACACTAAAAAATGATGTCATCCCACTGTCTTCTGATGAATATGACACGACAGCAACATGCCTCCAATTACTTTCCCCCTTTCACCAGGCAACGGTCGAACTCTCTGAGGAAAAGAGAGTGTCAGTGTCCAAAGTGATCCCAATGGTAAAAATGCTTATGTTGTATTTGTTTGACACTACGGGAAAAACAACCCATGAAACAGCGAAACAACTGGGACAAAACTTAGTGTGTATGATGCAAAATTAATTTGAGACCGCGGAAAGCCAAACGGCACTGACAATGTCGACGCTGCTGGATCCAAGATTTAAAACTATTGGATTCTACAATCAAGGACAGGCCCAGGCAGCAGTGAGGCGACTGACAGCACAGTGCTTCGAATGTATAAGGAACAAAACCACCCTCCCCACAGTCTCTGAGGAACAGCCCTCCACATCGGCTCAACCAGCAACTGCTGAAACTCTAACATCAACAAGTAATATTATGAATAGTATTTTTTTTCTAATAAGTTAAAATGCTGATGATTGTTGTCGTGTTTGTCTCTCAGATAGGAACCTTTGGGAAACGCTGGATCGAGATGCTTCGGATGCAAGGAGGGCAAGGAATGCGACTGCAGACGCAACTGTGGAGGTGCAGCGGTACTTGACCGAACCACCACTGGCCAGGTCAGAAGACCCAGTGGATTACTGGAAGAACCACCAGAGTGTTTATCCTAATTTGTTTAAACTGGCGAAAAAATTTTTATGCACACCTGCTTCATCTGTTCCATGTGAACGAGTCTTCTCCAAATGTGGAGAAATTGTCACCAAGAAAAGAAACAGACTTAACCCAAATACTGTTGAAAAAATTATGTATCTCAATAAAAATCTTTGACCACCCTCATCCCAAATTATCAGCCCTTCCATAGTTGCACAAGCACACCCAACCAATACCAGATTTTCCCTGCATTCTCTACTCAACAACACTCCACACATTTGTCAATTATTATAAGTGCATAGAATATAATATTTAGTCTAGGGTATATCAACATTTAAAATGAAAGATACTTTAAGTGCAAGCAAAAAGGAGGTGATTGTGCATGTGTGTAGCTGAAAGCTTCTTGTCAAACGAACTTGCAGTGCAGGGTTTGAACTTTGCCAGGAGAGGTCACTATAACTGAAACTTCGATGAATGAACCCATTTTCAAACCAGTTGGCTCAAGTGATTCAGTGCTTCACAAAAGCTTCATTTGCCCATCACTACCTACCACCATGAAACAAAAATGCAGCCCTTAAATAACCCCATGCCCCTCCCCTGGCATAAAAACATTAATTGAACGGGGTTGTTTTTACAATAGCTAATATAATAAACTAGAAACAGAAAAACCTCTTACAAAATAAAACCAGAACAGAATAAAACATAAATGCCCCTCATATGGCTGTTTACATAAAGCAAAAAGTTGACAAAATACAAAACAGTTCAACAACGTACCAAATGGTATATATATATATATATATATATATATATATATATATATATATATATATATATATATATATATATATATATATATATATATATATATATATATAGAGAGAGAGAGAGAGAGAGAGAGAGAGAGAGAGAGAGAGAGAGAGAGAGAGAGAGGGGGGATATATGGGGCGGATGTGGGACCAATGGATGCTTCGAAACCCACAATCAAGGCTAACAAAGAAACAGCTGTTAGCCCAGTGTTCCAACATCCGTAACCGAAAACTGCTGTCACAACTAGAGATCGATGAAATACAACAACAATGCTACGGCAAGGGGGAGCCAGGACGCCAGGTCAGCGGGGGGATATCACCCCCCCCACAATCCATGATTGGGTACCAAGCCCCAAGAGACATAGACAGCCTCAATACAAGAGCTGCTGACCTGCGAAGGAAGATCGTGACCCAAATGGAAACCTGGAGCCTCCGACAAATACCGAAGCTAAGTTGTCAAGTACCTTAAGAAGATCTGCTAGAAGATGTGAATGCTGCAATAAGAACCATCCCCACAGGGAACATAACTGAGACCAACAAGCTGATCCACAGTACAGCAACAGTAATCCTCGAGATGCTGGGATACAAGATAAACACAGGGCATAACAAACAATACCCTCCATGGAAGAGACGGTTAGAGGCCAAGATAAAGGCGACACGGAGAGAAGTCAGCCAGCTAGCCGAGCTACAGAAGGGGAACATGGTGAATAAAGGGGCACCCAGGAAATACAGCAAGCTCTCCATACCTGAAGCACTCGAAACTGCCAAACAGAGACTAACAGCTCTGGCTACCCGACTGAAGCGATACACCAAGGAGATTGAGGCCAGGAGAATAAACAAGACCTTCTCCACTCAACCAGCAAAGGTGTACTCTCAGTGGCAGGGAAATAGCATCCGGCCAGACCCACCAAGAGCTGAGGTGGAGAAATACTGGAAGGGCATATGGGAAAGAGTAGCATCACACAACACCGATGCCCAGTGGCTAGAGGACCTAAGGACTGACCACAGCTGCCTCCCAGAACAAGAACCAGTAACCATCTCAATGGCAGACATCCAAGAAAGAGTGTCAAAGATGAAGAGTTGGTCAGCACCGGGCCCCGATATGATCCATACATACTGGCTAAAGAAGCTGACAGCACTCCACGAGCATCTAGCAGCACAGATGAACCAGCTGCTAAGGGATGGGACGCACCCAGAATGGTTGACTGAAGGCAGGACAGTCCTGATCATGAAAGACCCACAGAAGGAATCTACCCCATCCAACTACCGGCCAATAACCTGTCTCAGTACAACATGGAAGCTCCTGTCAGGCATCATGGCCGCTAAGATGAGTAGGCACATGGATCAATACATGAGTGGGACACAGAAAGGAGTTGGTAGTAACACCAGGGGAGCCAAGCACCAGCTACTGGTGGACAGAGCAGTACACAGAGACTGTAAGAATAGACAGACCAACTTGTGCACCGCCTGGATTGACTACCAGAAAGCCTACGACTCAATGCCACACACGTGGATACTGGAATGTCTGGAACTGTATAAGATCAACAGGACACTAAGAGCCTTCATCAAGAACTCAATGGGGAAGTGGAAGACAACCCTGGAGACTAACTCCAAGCCAATTGCCCAAGTTAACATCAAGTGCGGCATATACCAAGGGGATGCACTATCACCACTGCTGTTCTGCATAGGCCTGAACCCCCTCAGTCACATCATCACAAAGAGTGGCTATGGATACCAACTCCGAAGCGGGACAACAATCAGCCATCTCCTCTACATGGATGACATCAAGCTGTATGCCAGGAATGAGCGAGAAATTGACTCACTGATCCACACCACCAGGATCTACAGCGACGACATAGGGATGTCATTCGGATTAGACAAATGTGGCCGGATGGTATCAAGAAGAGGCAAGATGATCAGAACTGAAGGGGTCAACCTACCAGGAGGCAGGATAGAAGACATCAAGGACAGCTACAAATACCTTGGAATCCCACAGGCTAATGGCAACCATGAGGAGGCCGCAAGGAAGTCATCCACAGCCAAATACCTCCAGAGAGTAAGGCAAGTCCTGAGAAGTCAGCTGAATGGCAAGAACAAGGTCCGAGCCATCAACATGTATGCACTGCCGGTCATCAGATACCCCGCTGGGATCATAAGCTGGCCAAAGGAGGAGATAGAAGCCACAGATATCAAGACTAGAAAGCTCCTCACCATGCATGGAGGGTTTCACCCCAAGTCCAGCATCCTGAGGCTGTACACTAAGCGGAAAGAGGGAGGCCGAGGACTAGTGAGCATCAGGGCCACTGTCCAGGATGAGACATCAAAAATCCAAGAATACATCAGGAAGATGGCCCCAACAGATGAACTGCTCAGTGAATGCCTTAGACAGCAGAAACTTGAGGAGGAAGAGGAGGAGGAGGAGGAGACAACATGGAGGGACAAGCCCCTACACGGCATGTACCACCGTCAGAGGAAGTGGCTGATATCAAGAAGACCTACCAATGGCTGAAAAAAGCTGGACTGACAGACAGCACAGAGGCACTGATCATGGCAGCACAAGAACAGGCCCTAAGTACAAGGGCAATAGAGGCCAATATCTACCACAGTAGATCTGACCCAAGGTGCAGGCTATGTAAAGAAGCCCCAGAGTCAGTCCAGCATGTGGTAGCAGGGTGTAAGATGCTCGCCAGCTCAGCATACATGGAAAGGCACAACCAAGTAGCTGTGATAGTGTACAGGAACATCTGTACCCGGTATGGACTAGAAGTACCCAAATCCCAATGGGACATACCACCGAAGGTGGTTGAGAACAGCAAGGCTAAGATCCTGTGGGACTTCAGCTTCCAGACCGACAAACAGCTACTGGCTAACAAACCGGACATTGTGGTGATGGACAAAGAGCAGAAGAGAGCAGTGGTGATAGATGTGGCGATTCCAGCTGATGCCAACATCAGGAAGAAGGAACACGAAAAGATTGAGAAATATCAAGGGTTGAAAGAACAGCTGGAACAGATGTGGAAGGTTAAGGTTAATGTGGTCCCCGTGGTAGTAGGAGCACTTGGGGCAGTGACCCCCAAACTGGAAGAGTGGCTCCAGCAGATTCCTGGAGCAACATCTGAAGCCTCAGTCCAGAAGAGCGCAGTCCTAGGAACAGCTAAGATACTGCGCAGAACCCTCAGACTCCCAGGCCTCTGGTAGAGGACCCGAGCTTGAGGATGACACACAGATACCCCCCCACAAGGGTGAGAGGGACATTTTTTTTTTATACATATATATATATATAAAGCCTATGACTCAATGCCACACACATGGATACTGGAATGCCTGGAACTGCATGTGACGGAGCGGTAGAGACCGCTCCGTCCATCACCGTTCATCTTCGCTCCGCGCGCCTCTCCCTCGCGCAGGAGAGTGGCTGCAGCGGAGCTGTCTTTTTTTTTCTGGCAGGACCGCAGGAGCGCGGTCCCGCTCAGACTGTTTTACATACGGAACATTCGCGATTGAGTTATCCACCAAACTGTCGCGGTGGTGCGTCGGGGGAGCACACCCGGCGCCCATGCGTGCTTCCCAACTACAAACGCTCACCTGTGGATGCGGTGTTGCTCCGCCTCTGGAGTGGGCCAAACCGAGGCTCTACTGAGGTGACTCTTAAATAGCGCATTGTGGCGCGCTATTGGGGCAGGACTGTACCATTTGGTACGTTGTTGAACTGTTTTGTATTTTGTCGACTTTTTGCTTTATGTAAACAGCCATATGAGGGGCATTTATGTTTTATTCTGTTCTGGTTTTATTTTGTAACAGAAATGTTTCTAGTTTATTATATTAGCTATTGTAAAAACAACCCCGTTCAATTAATGTTGGTATGCCAGGGGAGGGGCATGGGGTTATTTAAGGGCTGCATTTTTGTTTCATGGTGGTAGGTAGTGATGGGCAAATGAAGCTTTTGTGAAGCACTGAATCACTTGAGCCAACTGGTTTGAAAATGGGTTCATTCATCGAAGTTTCAGTTATAGTGACCTCTCCTGGCAAAGTTCAAACCCTGCACTGCAAGTTCGTTTGACAAGAAGCTTTCAGCTACACACATGCACAATCACCTCCTTTTTGCTTGCACTTAAAGTATCTTTCATTTTAAATGTTGATATACCCTAGACTAAATATTATATTCTATGCACTTATAATAATTGACAAATGTGTGGAGTGTTGTTGAGTAGAGAATGCAGGGAAAATCTGGTATTGGTTGGGTGTGCTTGTGCAACTATGGAAGGGCTGATAATTTGGGATGAGGGTGGTCAAAGATTTTTATTGAGATACATAATTTTTTCAACAGTATTTGGGTTAAGTCTGTTTCTTTTCTTGGTGACAATTTCTCCACATTTGGAGAAGACTCGTTCACATGGAACAGATGAAGCAGGTGTGCATAAAAATTTTTTCGCCAGTTTAAACAAATTAGGATAAACACTCTGGTGGTTCTTCCAGTAATCCACTGGGTCTTCTGACCTGGCCAGTGGTGGTTCGGTCAAGTACCGCTGCACCTCCACAGTTGCGTCTGCAGTCGCATTCCTTGCCCTCCTTGCATCCGAAGCATCTCGATCCAGCGTTTCCCAAAGGTTCCTATCTGAGAGACAAACACGACAACAATCATCAGCATTTTAACTTATTAGAAAAAAAATACTATTCATAATATTACTTGTTGATGTTAGAGTTTCAGCAGTTGCTGGTTGAGCCGATGTGGAGGGCTGTTCCTCAGAGACTGTGGGGAGGGTGGTTTTGTTCCTTATACATTCGAAGCACTGTGCTGTCAGTCGCCTCACTGCTGCCTGGGCCTGTCCTTGATTGTAGAATCCAATAGTTTTAAATCTTGGATCCAGCAGCGTCGACATTGTCAGTGCCGTTTGGCTTTCCGCGGTCTCAAATTAATTTTGCATCATACACACTAAGTTTTGTCCCAGTTGTTTCGCTGTTTCATGGGTTGTTTTTCCCGTAGTGTCAAACAAATACAACATAAGCATTTTTACCATTGGGATCACTTTGGACACTGACACTCTCTTTTCCTCAGAGAGTTCGACCGTTGCCTGGTGAAAGGGGGAAAGTAATTGGAGGCATGTTGCTGTCGTGTCATATTCATCAGAAGACAGTGGGATGACATCATTTTTTAGTGTTGCCAGAGCTGCACCCACTGACTGTCTCTCTTCGTATAAGCGTTGCAGCATGAGGAAGGTGCTGTTCCAGCGTGTGTCCACCTCTTGAATGAGCTTTTTGACAGGAATGCCCATCTGCTCTTGAACTTCTTTCAGCTTTTCTTTGGCTGTTGTGCTGGCTCTAAAGAAAGACACCACCTTCCGTGCCCTTGTGCGTAGTTCGTTGAGGCCAGGGGTTGCATCCAGAGACTTTTTAACGACCAGATTCAAAGAATGTGCAAAACAGAGTGCATGTCTCAAGTTAAGCATTCTGACAGAAGCAAGCATATTGGCTCCTGCGTCAGTCACAATTGAGGTCACTTTTCCCTCAAGGCTCCATTCCTCCATCAGAGATCTTGTGGCTGCACTGATGTTAGCTGCAGTATGTGCTTCAGGGAACGGCACCACTCCCAGGAGCACTGTGTCCAGCTTCATGGGGTCCTCCATGTAGTGGCAGGTCACTGCAAGATAGGCCTCCATGTTAATGGACGTCCACATGTCAGCAGTGAGACTCACAGCCTCCACCCTCGCCATGACAGCCTTGGCCTTGGTCTTCTCCTCCTCATATCTCTGAAGCACCATGCTCTTGAGAGCTCGCCTGGATGGAAGAACGTATGTGGGATCAAGCAATCCCACAAACTCCTTGAAGCCACAGTCATCCACGATGGAAAAAGGCTGCGAGTCTTTCACCACCATATTTACCAGAGCTTCATCCAGCTCTCGCTTCCGGTCCACTATGACAAATAGAAATAAGTAAATGATTAAAATAATACAAGAAGATTGATGTGAAACTTCACTTAAGTTAAGCTGGCCTACGACTCATGAAACACAGCCAGACCACATTGTGTTAGTGTGTCTAATAATATAATAATATAGCCAACCTTGATTTGCGGTCCCCTGATTTCCAGCAGCTCCATGTTTGGCAGTGAAGTGCCTAATCATGGAGGAAGTATTCCCATGATACTTCAGCTCAGCAGAACACACCAAGCACTGGACCTGGACAGAAAGTTATTTGTTAATAATAATACAGTTTGACTCTATAAAGCTGTCACATTAACAGCATAATTTATTATCATTAATCAATATACACGGATGGTAGACCATAGCTGTAGGTAGTTACTGTTAGACATGTAACTTCCTTCATTACAGATGTGACAGTACACCTACCTTATCTGCAGCGATCAGAATGAAGTGTTCCCACATTTCAGAACGACCTCTCTTCCTGGCTGGCTCCATAATGGTCAAATGATCCAAAAAAGCAACGCAAAGCAATAACAACAACAACAACTCTCCGACAAAAACCCACAAACGGTGCATTTTCCAGAGCGTATATAAAGGACTTTTGGCGCTAACATTCAAAACTGTCACAGGTGAGGAGGCGTGTCAATGAATGACATCCTTGGACCGCGAACCAGTCAGGTGGTTCCCTTGGGAAACGAAGCAGTTGCTGCTTTGGACGTCATTGTCACGTGACTATCTTCCGCCCCAAAGCAAGCTCCGAAGCAGTGGTTCTATTGAATTGTAGTTCTAGGGTTTGAAACGTGTAACGAAGCTTCAGTGTCGAACTGCCATCACTAGCTAACACTAGACTGCTAACGTAGTCAGCTCTAGATAAACAATAGCCAACTGATGCTAGACGAGCTTTTGCTGCAACACAAAATGAGACATGGTGATGTCATGTATGCTACCGCATATTCCATACGTTTTACGTGAATGATGAATGAATAACTATATAAACTTTATGAGTCATAAAGAAATAGACGAACAAATATCCAACTGTAACGCATGTTTATCAACGCGTCTTTGACGTGGAGCTGTTATATGTCAGAAAATAGCAGGTTTTAAAAAACTCCTTCCATTGTGTGTGTTCATGTAGACACGGGTCAGACAAACTAACTGCAAAAAAGCATGCGCTTCAGGTTGATTGGCCGGTCCCCAATTTCCCGTAGGAGTGAGTGTGTGTGTGTGAGTGGTTGTATGTCTTTGTGTGTGGCTCCGCAGTGCACTAGTGTCGTACCCGGAGTGTCTCCTTCCTCACGCCCTATGCCACTACGATAGGCTCCAGCTCCCCGTGACCCGCTGCGGCGGATATAGCAGTGGTAATATGAAACTGACTGACTGTTTATATTTTAATTTTATACTGTTTATATTTTAGTTATAGTTTAGTATATAAGTCCTGTTAGTGCTGCATGTGTCTATGTCTTGTGGTATGTCCTGTGATGTCAGTGTTTCTTTTTCTCTTGGTGTTTATCCAGTATTTATTCGGTATGTAATGCCTGAGCAGTGGATATGTACAATTTACTCCGGGATTAATAAAGTATCTATATTTCTATCGATCTATCTATCTAGCACAGGTAGGCTAATCGATGTGGCATGATCACCTGCAGCGAATGATGGCTAAGGGGGGCGTGTCATCACGAATTGACACAATGGGCCCGTTTCACAAAGCCGGTTTAGTGGAAAACCTGGGTAAGTTAACCCTGAAATCAGGGAAACCAGGGTTTTCGGTTTCACAAAGGGAGGTAAGTTAATCCAGAGTCAGAGGAGTAAACCTAGCCCGTTGTCACGAGGAGAGGTAAAGTAAACCTCTAGGTTTGTTACCACAGTAACAGACTCTGAAGCTAGCCTCACGAAGCAGGTTCAGTGGAAACTGGGTAAGTTAACCCTGAAATCAGGGAAAACCAGGGTTTTCGGTTTCACAAAGGGAGGTAACTTAACCCAGGGTTAGAGCTGTAACCCTGGCCTGTTTCACGTAGCGAGGTAAACTGAACCTCTGGGTTTGTTACCGCAGTAACAGACTCTCTGAACATAACGTGGTCGGGAGCAGGTTTTATTCCACAAACCCAGGGTTTCTTTTGACTCCGCCCCCTTTCACCGCCGCTCGCGCGTCTTCATTTCCTGGTTCTGTTGGACAGAGAGTCTGACCGACGTAAGGTTTAATAAATAACTCCATATTTTAGTGTTTTTTTCAGAGGCAAACATAGCATGTTCGTTTGACATGGAGCCCCTTGATGGATTCACAGAGAATTAAATATTTTTGTATCGCGTTCAGATGTCCAGTCATATCCAGACAGTTCTCTTTGTGATCGGTACCGATTCACGTCCCAACACACACACACACACACACACACACACACACACACACACACACACACACACACACACACACACACACACACACACACACACACACACACACACACACACACACACACCTGATCCATCTTCACGTCTGCAGCAGCGCTGGGTGTAGCGCTCCGTTCAGTTTTTCATTTTTTATTTGCAAACGGTAATTTTCCTATATCATGTGGGAGATGCTCAGTGCGCCTCGCCTTCAAACTTTTACCTCAGTTTTTTATTTCCCTGGAGAGAAAACCGTCAGAATCATCAAGGAGGAGTTCCACAGGACTGCAGGTGAATGATGTAGAAATCTCTCTTAATGATATTGTGCTGCAATGTTAGTAACATTAATTTTCTTTTCGGATGTCCCAATGTAATTTGCTGCCATAGAGGGAACCCATATTCACATCAAGGCTCCCTCACATAATGAAGGTGATGTGAAGAGGATGACAATTCACAGAAAATATATGCAGGTACAAGTACATTGACTACTGTTTCAACATGTTAAAGACTGCATGATAGATAAACTAACATCTGTCCAGATCACATGTGATGCTGCAAACTACATTTTCCGCCATTGTTTGTATAGCGCCTAATCACATCAGCAGACATTTCAAAGAGCTTTAACAGACTGACACCCAACAGAACCCTCCAGAGCAAGCATAACCAACAGCGGTGGGGAGGAACTCCCCTCAGCACTGATGTGGAGACGGAGCGGTCCTGATCGGTTCCTGACTCACGGGTGTATGATGAGTCTCACCTGAGCAACAGACTAATGCAGTAACTAAAGATTAGCACAATAATTCATTTGTCTACATTGTTTAATCCACTCTAATGAATCTACTTTCCATCACAGGAGAGTCTGATTGTTTTCTGGGGGACAGGGGTTACCCATGCCAACCGAGGCTGCTGACCCCTTACTAACCCAGGTCCCCAACAGAACTTCAAATGGGTTCACTGCAGGACGAGAGCCCGGGTGGAGATGACCATAGGCTACTGACAGGCCGTTTCCAGTGTCTATGACACCTCAGGATGATTCCTCAGAGGACCTGTGATGCAGTTCTGTTCTTCATAGTAGTATTGCCACTATCAGAGTAGACACCCAACACCCAACCCCACAAACTGAACACCCCGACATGACCTCGTCCACCTGCCAGCAATCCAGGGTGGCAGAGCAGTGACTCCATCTGCCAGAATCATTCCAGAGTCACCATCACCACCATCACAGCGGGCAATAAAAATTTACATGTCATTTGGTCATCTTTATTACTTACAAATACAAAGTCATTTCTTAGATCGTTCCAGTGGTGAACATTCTAATATTCAACATGATTCACTTGTGAACAACACCCACCTCTAACTTGTGCTCCACAATTTGTATGTTCAAATCTGCCCTCCTAATCTGAAGGTCCAAAGAAACCATTTTTTTATCTGATGTCTGTATTTCATAGAAAGTGAATTCGATAAACTTTAACAAATAGCTGGAAATACATGAGGAGGACATCAAAACATACAGTTACATATGAATTCCACTGAATGAACCGCTGGTGTTCACTGAGCGTCTATCTGTACATTGGATGTGATGGACTGTCCAGCTTGCTCTGTTAAAAAAGGATGAGAAAGTGTTGATCCTTCAGTGGAGGCTAAATGTCACTCTGTGTACACCAGAATGTTAAGCAATAGGAACAATCGATAACAGAAAATATTTGACCACCTTTCTTTTCTTCAATTTCCTGTTAATTTATTTTTGTTTTCATCAATTATGTATTATTTGACTAAAAGACACAGAATGAAACATGGAATGCCTAAGAATGAGAGCACATTTATGTGTGTGACAAGAGCATTCTGTTGGCAATAAAACACCTGAAAAGCCGAACGTCCACTTACTATTTACTGTACAATGTCATTTTGTTATAATGAGGAAGAGGAGGATCCCTAATAATATGATGCAGAAGTGCGACCTGTGTGAACGATGTTTTTAAACTTTGTTCTCAGGTGTTGACGTGTGCTTCTCCCCCACTGGATTGCATCTAATAAAATAATTTAATAAACCATTATTCAAGCCGTTTACCTCCGTAATTTTACCGTGAGTCAACGGGCTACGTTTAGACGTACGCATCAACTTGAGTAGCAGTTTCAAGTCATCTCTCTCTTTTTTACATCTGCAACGCTGTTCCTCTTCGCAATATATCCTCAAAGTCTTCATACACGTAGATTACAATCTGTACCTCAGCTGCGTGAAGTAACGCGGAGCGCATCTCGTCCGTCGTCATGGTGAATCGTCGAATCTGGGCTCCACTGGGCTCCATTTGACGAGGAGCCCCTTGATGGAGTTTCCGCATTAATTCAGAGATTTAAAAAAAAAAATTGTATCGCATTCAGATGTCCAGTTTATAGCCCGGCCAGTTGTCTTTATGATTGGTACCGATTCACGGCTATCCATCACACACATCCACTACCTGATCCATCCTCACATCTGCAGCAGTGCTGTGTGTAGGTAGTGGTTCGGTCATTTTTTAATTTTTAATTTGCAAACGGTAGTTTTTCTATACAATGTGAGAGATGCTCAGTGCGCCTCGCCTTGAAACTTTTACCCCAATTTTTCTATTTCCCCGGAGATAAACCCAACAGAATCATCAAGGAGGAGTTCCACAGGATTGCAGGTGAATGATGTAGAAATCTGATAAATGAATTTCAAATGATATTCTTAATGAAATTGTGCTCCAACCTCAAAATTATTAACTTCAATTTCTTTTAGGATTTCCCAGTGTAATTGGCTGCACATGTGGTACCACATCCCCATCAAGGTACTTGTAGACTGAACATTGTTTTAACATGTTCAAGACTGCATTATAGATAAACATCTGGCCAGATCATGTGATGCTGCAGACTACATTTCTGATGTGGAGGTCTGGGTTTGTTCCTGACTCTTGGATATATGGTCTTACCCGAGCAGCAGACTGTATTGTGGTCAGTAACCTAAGGATTTGCACAATAATTCACTTGTCTTCATTGTGTAATCCAGTGTAATGAATCCACTATACATTACAGGAGAGAGCCAATGACACCTCAGAATGATTCCTGCTATGCAGGACAGCAGAACAGTAACAGACACCATATGCCAGAATCATTTCAGAGTCACCACCACCACCATCACAGCAGGCAATAAAAACATACAATACACACTTCCTGTGGTCATCTTTATTTCTGACAAATACAAAGTTAGTTTTTGTATCGTTGCAATAGTTAACATTCTAATAGTTAACATGATTCACCTGTGACCATTACCCACCTCTAACTTGTGCTCCAGTATTTCTATGTCCAGATCTGTCCTCCTAATCTGGAGGTTTTAGTAAACCATTTCTAATTTCTGTACTTTTTTAGAAAGTTAATTCTATAAAATTCTTCAGCAGATAGATGGGAATACATGAGTAGGACATTAAAACATAGTTGCATCTGAATTCCACAGAATGAACCACTGGTGGTCACTGAGTGTCTATTTCACCGTGATAATCTGTGCATTTGGGACCCTTCAGCTACTGTCCATCCATGCTGTTAAAAAAGGATGAGAATTTGTTAATACTTCAGTAGAGGATAAATGTCACACTCTGTATTACACCAGAATGTGAAGCAATGGGAAGAGAACAATCAGTAACATAAAATATTAGACCACCTATGTTTTCTTCTATGTTTTGTTAATTTCTTTTTGTTTTTATCAATTATTAACTCCTGTGTATATCATGTGACTAAAACAGGCAGAAAACAAAACTTGGAATACCTTAAAGCGGTTCTAAGCAGTATAATGCCACAGCCACTGATGTAAGAACTACAGCAGTTTTGGTCATTACTGTATCAAACGAGCTTCGTCAGCTCGATTTCAGTTCTTATATATTATACACAATAGTGTGAATATCCTTATCAACTGTTTTTGTAACGTGCATATGTTGATTTACTTTTTTATTTACACGACAATAAAATGTTTAAATATATTTCCTTATTGAACAGAACCTGATATACAGTAGATGAGAGCGCATTTATGTGCGTGAAAAGAGCTCCGACTGTTGTAAAGTGCTGCGGAGTGCGTCACTTCCGTCGTCATGGTGGATCGTTGAATCGGGGCTCTATTGATGATGGCTTTTTTCCCCCGAGTTGTCGTGTCTTTTAAACTGCGGGTCAACTTACTCTGGGTTAGAAAAACTAACCCTGAAGCCCGTTTGTGAAACCAAAATCCCTGGTTTTTCCAAGTTCAAGGTAAAGCAACCCAGAACCACAGGTTTACCTCAGGGTAGGTTAACCCTGCCTTTGTGAAACGGGCCCAATGTGTCAAACGTACAGTGTTTCGTGTATGTTCTGCAAAAACACCCAACACATCGTGTGGGTGTTTTGTCGTGACCTCGGTCTCCGCCAAACCCCCAGGGTTCGATCGAACCCAGGTTAAGACCCACTGCCTTACACCATACTGTTCCAGTGATTCCTTCTGGCAGATAAGCCATGACTGGTTGGGCACTTGATTGACAGGGAGTGGGTGGAGTTCAAAAGCGTGAGGTTTTCAAGTGAGCTTATTGAAATATATGGGTGGGGACACACACGCCCGCATGTGGGCAGGGTGTGAACAAAAAAAATATAGAACTAGACTGTAAAAACTGCAGAGACAAAACTTAGAATACATCTATTTTTTTATTTCCATTACTTTCAGGATCACACAGCAAGCTTACTCTACTGTTCATACACACTTCTGCACATAAAGAAAATGGTTTAGGAAGTCAAAACATCAGTTTACACTGAATCGGATCTTTAGGTCACTCCAGAAAGTCTTGAGCAGAACAAATGTCCCGACCATCAATACTGAACAAATCAACTTCCGATTGTTGTAGAGCCCTGAAATAAATACAATCAATCAATCAATCAGACATCAAGTATAATTTACAATCCCCCAAATAACCCTAAAATGTTTGGGTCCACAATCACATTTGTAATAGAAACATCTGTCCTTAATGATTTGGTCCATTGATGAAAGCGACAACATTAATACTGAAACAGATTTCTCCCAAAGCAACTTATTTTGGGGAGACAAATGTGATAACACTACAAATGGCTACAAAAATTCCCCATTGAACTTAACTGTGTGTAAATCAAATTTATGAAACACGTTCGGTAGTCATTTTAATGTAAGACTTGGTTTATGTGTTACATTTCAACAAACCACAGAGATGAAACCTGGTCAACTACCTAATAGTGTGCTGCCCTCCACCTCAACATGTTTAGGAGCCATCAGAGAGGTGGGTCAATGAGCCCTGTTATTTACAGTTGGTGATTAGTTATACTCACATTTTCTGGTGGTTTGGAACAAAGACATCTGAGGAAAAAGAAAAGAAAAAAACATGTTAATTCACAGAAAATAAATCAAAGTTACAGGTTCATCACACTCATACAAACATAGTAAAGAGATTCACACAAACATAAAAAACAAGAACCAATGCAGTCAGAGACTGCAACATCCTGCTACACCCCTGAATCCAAAACTTTACCCAGACCTACTTGCATTGGTCAAAGATCAAAGCTAATGTTCTGACCTACTTTCAGATGAACACACTAGCTTTGAGCTACGGTTTTACACTGGCCTTCTCCTCGAATTTCTATCTATTCCAGTTCCTGAGTGTGCAAAAGTTTAAAATTGACCTTGACCTAGTTTTCTCAAGGTCATCATCTTATTTTCATCCCCTTTGCTGCCCAAGTAATGTGTTTTTGTTTCATCTTTTTATCTGCAATGGTTGCGAAGATACATATGGGCGACTAACTGACAGACGGAATGACGAACGAACGAACACACAAACGCTGACAATTACAATACATCACCACTTTGAAGCGGGATGTAATAATAGAGAAAATAAATGAACAAAAAAATTCACAAATTAAACCAACCAACGACTAAACACAAGTTACTGACTGAACACAGAACAACAAGGTGAAGACCATGGTGAACCTTTCATGATGTGTCAGCAATCTTTAAGTTTGTGTTTCTTTAAAAATGTTACCATCGTTTACCGCCACTGAGGCTGATCGGGTCAGACACAGAGTCATCACAAGTAGGATATAAGCTCTCTATAGAAAGGACCAGTGTCTTCTGGATGGAGATCGATCGATCGATTGATCGATCGATAGATAGATACTTTAATAATCCCTGAGGAAATTGCACATATCCACTGCTCAGCCAAACACCAGGAAAAAACAAAAACAAAACAGGACATACCACAAGACATACACTACACTAACAGACACATGTAGTATTAACAGTACATATACTAAAAAAATTAAAATATAAACAGAATAAATTAAAATATAAACAGTATAAAATTAAATTACATCTATTTAACCGCGTGCTGACCTCACCACCTCCCCCCCGCTCCTCCTGAAAGTCATTGTACCCCCTGATGGCACGGGGCACGAAGGAGGACCTCAGCCTCTCTGTGGAGGTGCTGTGTGACAGCAGTCTGTCACTGAAGGTGCTCCTTTGCTGGGAGAAGGTGGTGTGCAGGGGGTGGCTGGTGTTGTTCATGATGGCCCTGAATTTAGACATGGTCCTGCTCCCCAGAACTGTCTCCAGAGTCCAGGTTCAGCCCGACCACTGAGCCCACTCTGCGGATGAGTCTGTTAAGATGGTCCATATCTCTTTTCCTGGCCCCACCACCCCAACACACAATGGCGTATGACAGCACACTGGAGACTACGGACTGATAGAACATGAGAAGGAGCTTAGGACAGATGTTGAAGGAGGCCATCCTGCTCTGCCCCTTCTTGTACACACAGTTGGAGTTGAGTGACCAGTCCAGTCTGCTGTCTAGCTGCAGTCCCAGGTACTTATAGTTTACTATCACCTCCACCTCATTGCCCTCGATGATCGCTGGTTGTGGAGAGGGAGGTGCCTGCCGGAAATCCAGCACCATCTTCTTGGTCTTGGAGATGTTGAGCTGGAGCTGGTTCTGTTGGCACCACTCCATGAAGTCAGCCACCAATGCCCTGTACGCCCCCTCATCACCCTCCCGGATACATGCCACAAATCGCAGTATCATTGGAGTACTTCTGTATGTGGCATGTATCCGAGTTGTGCTTGAAGTCCGATGTGTAGAGGGTGAAGAGAATGGGGTAGAGCACGGTTCCCTGTGGCGCCCCCGTGCTGCTGGTCACCATAGAAGAAAAACAGTCCCCCATACGGACGTACTGGGGTCTGTCCATTAGGTAGTCCGTGATCCAGCTCACAAGGTAGGGGTCCACAGCCATGGAGGTCAGTTTGTCCTGTAGGAGCCGGGGCTGGATGGTGTTGAAGGTGCTCGAAAAGTCAAAGAAGAACACCCTGACGGCACAGCCCCTAGTGTCCAGGTAGGAGAGCACATGGTGGAGGAGGTACAAGACAACGTTGTCAACCCCAACCTTTACCTGATAGGCGAAATGGAGAGGGTCCATTGCACCCTGCACCTGTGGATTTAAAAGACCTGTAAAATAAATGTTAAATCTCTGTTGCTGTGGGGTGAGTTAGGTGCTCCATTATCTTTCAGAGTTCCACGAGGTATTCAAATCCATTTTTTCTCCACCTGAGTTTATCTGGGAGTCGGACCTCCTCCGCCCTGTCTCCCATCATTACAGATTGACTCTTCCCTCAGTTGACCTTGATGGATAAGTTCTCACTAAAGTGAGAACGGTTTGTTCTAAAAAGTCCACATCATTTAGTTTTTTCATAGCAACACTCCGCATATGCAGACCCTAACCCCTAACCCTAACCATAAATAGAACTGGTAAGAATAAAACCAGTGTGGCCTGCTCTCAGCTGTATTAAAAAAGGCTCCAGGGCCAGAGAATACAGCATCCCTGAGAAGGGGACTTTAAAAGGAGTGCTTAGGCCAACGTTAGCCTTAAGTACACTCTCAATATCTCTATCCAGGGTCTGAATCTTAGCAATAAAGTTAGCTGAAGCCAAAACTTTCCAGCGTGTGCCACAAGAACGTGTGTCCACTCTATCAAAAGTCTTTCCTTCCTCTGTGGAAATAAGTCCTGTGCCGAATTAACTTGAGATACAGTATTTACATTATCTGTGATTAGCCTGCCTGGTACACACAGTGAGTCTGGTCCGCATAAACAACCTGCTCTATCACTTTTCTTAGTCTGTTGGCCAAGACCTTGGAGAGGAGCTTGTCATCTGTGCAGAGGAGGGACACCATCCTGTAAATTTCCCTTTTCTTTGGCAGGAGTGCGAGAACCACACTCCTACAGCTCAGGGGCAGCCAACTTTTTGTCAAGCTTTCCCTGAGCAAGGAGAGAAGGGCCTTGCCAAACTTCTTAACATTTATTTAAATAAAAAGAGTCTCCTTTTTCTCAATGTTCCTCGCTCCATTAATAATCAGTGTGTCCAGTTTAAAACTGCACATGTTAAAGGGAGCAAAATACGAACAAGTATCTAAAACACAAGTTTAAAAAGGCAGACATAAATTTTTAAAAATGATTTTCCATAATTGGGGTTTTTACCTTGGCCATTCTTTTTCGAGTCTGTCAGAATATTTAGCAATTACCTTTTGATCAGAAGCTCCGAAAAACTTCTGGATCTCAAACCATGCAATGTCATTGGTGACACACTTCAGGAGGTGGCCTTTATCAAAGAGACAGCTGACAGTGAGTCGGACGTTATGGTTGTCCACCTCATCTCTGATGTAAGGCACAGTGTAGTCCTTTCTGAAGGTGGGATACATCACCACTAGAATTATTGGTTTACCACCTGTTGGTAGAGATGAGAGATCCATCAGTCAAGAACAGAGACAAATATCGCATTTCACTAACTACTCTGTACTATTACTAACTACACTAAACTACAATATCTGCGCTAACTGCACTACAGTAATAACACTACACCAATAACACATCTCTGCACCTACTAGACTACACTACACTAACTACATTATACCAACTACACCATGCAACACATGTCCTGTTATTGTTTCTGGTCAGTGTTAAGGAATAGTACTTTCGTATTTAGAATTGTAATGACATTTAAAGGACGTCAAAAGGCAATTACACATTGAAATATAACAAATAATGACTTAGGAAACAATGTTTGCAGTTTGAGGACTACCTGTACGCTACACAACTGTATTCTTTGGGCTATAAGCAGCTGCTGTTTTCACACAAGTGTGAGAAAAACAGATGTAAGGGATGATGCACAGGAAGACGCTACCATAGCTAGTTTAGAACAGATGCATGCATGCATCTGCATGCATGCATGATGTGCAAAGTACATCATGCATCTGCATGATGTACTTTGCACATCATGCATACCCCTTATGATGGAAAACACGCAAACAAGATATATGATGCAGCTTTTTTATGATGCAGTTAAAAGGCACTCAATCTGGCTGTCAAAGTAGTAAAGCTGCTGCAAGTAAGTTGGCATCAGTAAACTGATATCAAGACGTTGGACACGGCAGCTGTGTCACGGGCAGTGTTCGGAAAATAATTAAAATGTTTAAAAATCTTTCAGAGTATCATCTTTCTGTGTAAATATCTCATGTTAAAAATACCTCAATGCACACATCTGTCTATGAGACAGGTGCGCTCAATAATTCGGAAATTATGGTATTCATCCATTTTCTTCCGCTTAATCCGCCGCAGCGGGTCACTGGGTGCTGGAGCCTATCCCAGCTGGCACAGAGTGTGAGACGGGGGACACTCTGGGGACAACACCAGTACGCCGCGGAGCCACACACAAAGACAACCACGAACACACACACTCACTCACACGCACAATTTGGGACTGGCCAATTAACCTGAAGCGCATGCTTTTGGAGGTGGGAGGAAGCCGGAGAACCTGGAGCACGCAGACCCATGCAGACACGGGGAGAACATTCAAACTCCGCACAGAGCGGGACTCGAACATTGTTGTGTGCTGCGACAGCGCTACCCACTGCGCCACCAATGTGCCTGGAAATTATGGTAAATACAGTAAATTTCCCAGTTTGGGGTCTGTTGGTTGCTCAGTCAGTATGTCCGTCTGTCCATCCATCCAACTACAGCTCACACAACTCTAACAATTCAACAGTACCTAAAAGCTGACAAAGATGGGTAACTAGTTTTCTCTGTTAGATCCCTTTATGCAAATTCTACTAGTATTTAAGCCTTTGACAGTTGACGTGTGGTGTGGAGACTGAACCATAGCTGACTGCTAGCATTAAAAATCATGTCTATCAACAATTTACGAGTTATTAAAAAGAGTGTGCACATGGCAAACTGGATCTATTTTTACAACTGCCAAGATTGGCAGTTACATTTGACAGATAAATGAAATCCATTTAACCGGCACTGAATCTGTGTTCCATTGATAACTTTTCTGCATATCATTGTTTACAATCACGAAGTGCATTTTCTTGCCTAATTTTAACTGATCAGTGTGATGTTAGCCAAATGAAGGCAGAAGGAATTTTCTACCTGGAACGTCCACCAGGGCCTCGTTGATGTCTGTTCCAGCTCGTGACACGACAGGACAGAAAACCAGAACATAGTCACTTCCTTCAAGCGTGTCCATCTGATGATGGCCAAAGCCTTTAAGCTTTTTAACAAAATCAAGATGAGCCCCAGATGTGTTTCCCGTCAACTGAAGAAAGAATTGATGCCAAGTTGCTGGAAATAAAGAAACATGCTAGTCAATAGTATGATATCAAACAAAATTATGAATTAACATTATTGAGCACATATTAATCAATTAAATTCTGTTTTATATATATATATATAGTATACATAATAATATCAAAACGTTCAGTATTATAACGAACCAATGCAGTCAGACTGCAACATCCCTCGACCAGTAAATCCCTCTGAGATTAGAAATCTCATTTAAGAGAAAGACCTGGTCAAGGCAGCAGCCAGAGAAGATCAAATGCGATATAAAACAGGTACTTGATACATAAATTAACTAGAAAACAGTAAAAACATAAACACAATAGACCATAGTGAATCCTATTCAAGGACAGCCTCAAGAAAAACAGTGACATTCCCTTTTCATTGAATCTTCATGATACTCTTGAAATCAACGAACACAAAGCTGTAGGCCCTAATGACATCCCTGGATGTGTGCTCAGATCATATGCTGGGGAGCTGGAGGGGGTCCTAATGGATTTATTCAACCTGTCTTTGGCCCCTGCTGTTGTTCTAGCCTGCTTCAAATTCACTTCCATCGTGCCAGTACCAAAACACTCCAACCAAAACTCCACTCCAAAACGTCTACCGTCCAGTGGCGCTGACTCCCTTCATCACCAAGTGGTTAGAGCAGTTGGTTCTGGCACACCTCAAATTCGTCTGCCCCCCACCCTGGACCCCCACTAATTTGCCTACTGCAAGAACAGAAGCACAGTCTCTATAGCGCTGCACACTGCCCTCTCACACCTCGACAATAATGACACATATGCCAGGATGCTGTTCGTTGACTTCAGTTAAGCATTAAACTCTGAAACACTCATCTGCGCTACGCTGATAGCCAAACTCACAGATCTGGGCATCAGAGCCCCCATCTGCAACTGTTTACTGGCCCTTCTGAACGACAGGCTGCATCATATTCGGTTAGAGCACCACTGCTCCTCCATTCGCACCATAAACACTGGTATACTACTAGGCTGCATCTTGAGTCTGTTCCCTCTACTCCAGTGCTTCTCAATTATTTTCTGTTATGCCCCCCCTAGCAAGAAGAAAACAATTTGTGCGCCCCCCCCACTCCTCTGCGACTATAATATCAACTGTCAGTAAAATTGTTACACCTCTGCATAACATTGTATCCTTATTAACATTGTAAAAAAATATTGTTCAATTTATAATAAAGAATCATTTTATTAACATTTTTTAGTCTATAACAGAAAAGATTTTAATTGCATCAATATGCCTGAAATTTAAAAGAACTTTTTTGCCAACTTGTTGCAACCTTTGTTACTGAAAAATAAGATTAAATAAAATCAATAAATTATAACAAATTAAAATTCAGTTCAGCAACATTAACTGAGGATCACAATATATAAAACACTTTTAACCTACAAAAAAAAAGTTTACAAGTAGCATTCACTAAGCGGGATAAATGCTGGCAATATTTAGCACGTTTTCGCTGAAAAAACTCCAGCGGTTTATCATCGTGATTAGGCTTCACGCTGTCCGTTGCCAGCACTTTTAAACAAAGTAAACACACCAGCCTCTCCTTATCTCCTACTGCCGTCACAGTGAAGCGCTACAGACGCTTCGTCATAGTTCCTCGTCTTAACTTTCGGGTGACTTGCTTTTGTGTCTCTCCGCCTTTCTTTTCATCCCTGTTAAAAAAAAAATTCATGTCGTCTCTTGAGGGTTCATTTACTGCATTTCATTTTGCCTAATCCTACACCGTAGAACTACGACCCCCTGCACACACCTGACAATGAGAGCACCACTGCTGACTACTGTAGTAGATATGCAATTGCACTTTATTTTAGTACAGTAAATATACTCAACAAAAATATAAACGCAACACTTTTGTTTTTGCTCCCATTTTTCTTGAGATGGACTTAAAGACTATAATTCATTCAAGATACACAATTATTACCATTTCTCTCAAACATTGTTCACAAATCTGTCTAAATTGTGTGCTAGTGAGCGCTTCTGCTTTGCTGAGATAATCCATCCCACCTCACAGGTGTGCCACATCAAGATGCTGATCTGACATCATGATTAGTGCACAGGTGTACCTTATACTGCCCACAGTATAAGGTGAGGTGGGATAGATTATCTCAGCAAAGCAGAAGGGCTCACTATCACACATTTAGACAGATTTGTGAACCATGTTTGAGAAAAATGGTAATATTGTGTATCTGGAATTAATTATAGCTCTTTAAGTCCATCTCATGAAAAATGGGAACACAAACAAGTGTTGCGCTTATATTTTTGTTGAGTGTAGTTGATGAGTGTGGGAAAAGAAACTCTGCAACTCTGAAATGGATTCATGCTCTCATCTGGACAAACATCCCCACAGCCCACGTCCTTATAGTTCACTGACAACCCTTAAAACCTTTTTTGACTTCTCCTGCATAAATTCAAATAAACACGGAGATCACATAACCTCCTGTAAGTGTTTGTGACAAAGGTCATCATGAGCAGGAACTCTGCTGCTGACAGGTTAATGTTTCAACATGAGCTGCTTTCACTTCTGAAAACATTAGGATGTTCTGAGTGAATTCTGCAGCATCTGGTTCTATCGTTTAGGCTGTGAAATATTTCAAAATATAAAATATTTTTTAAATTATTGATCTTATTGACTAAAAGTGGTTTACATTACAAACAAATGATCAAACCATGTCACCAACGCTTTTCCTCTTACAGGTTGCTGCTTCGTTGTCCATGTCTCTGAGGAGGAGATAAACACAGAAACATTCAGTCAGATTGAATAAGAATAAAACAGGAAAATAAAACAGGATGTTTTATTTTCTTTGCTCCAGCTGCTCTCCGGGAACTTGTTCCCATTCAATACATTTAAAACGAATTTGTAGGTAATTTCCTCCGATGCTCATTTGCTATTCACAACCTCACAACATTTATTTGTCGTTTTTCAAGCCTACTCACTTCATGGCGGTCGTCTTCTTGCGGTGTTTCAGACTGCAGCGCTTTCACTTTCGTTTTGTCAGGAAATAGGGATTCAGAAAATGCGCACAACCATCCTCAGTGAGAATAGACCACGGCGATCACATCCGTTCGATATCAGGAAGGAACCCGACTCCAAACACACTAAATGTAGCTCTTTTCCATAAGTTCTCCTAGAAAGAGGCCGGAAGTGTTTCTGCCAACAGAATAACACACCCTGTAGCCGTCATAATAATTGGACCGGGAACTACTCCACTTCTGCGTCCTGTTTTCAGAACATCATACGTCGTCAGAACATCCGCGAAGTTAACGTCTTCAACCTTCGGACCAGCATCCGCTTCCTACTCAGCTCCTCCAAAATAAAAGCCTCTCAAACTCGCTCCATTCAATACAAGATCCCTCAGAAATAAAAGCTTCAAAGGGTTAATTGGTTCTCAGGTATGAGTGGTAACTATTGCTGGCCGGGTTAGGTTTTTGTCCGGAAGCATTTGCCCGGAAGCATTTGTTTTTGACCGCTAAAGTCTGATTATTTTGGTATTTGATGTTAACTATTGGTTGAGTTAACTGAGAAATGGAAATAAAACACAGTGATCAAAAATAAAGTGTCGTGTTGGACTTTGATGACTAGGAAGTGCATCACCGCATCATTCACGTCAGTTTGGTAGAATACCTCAGTGGATTAAAGCTTGGTTTAGTCTACACCCCAGAGGAGAAAATTGACATAGAAATCTAAATACCAGAGGGAGGATGACCCCCCCCCCAACAAATCGTACCCAGGACACACTATTTTACACACATTTCAATAAAAGCATATGTAATAGTTTTTCGGACCAGAACTCAGCAACTCACAACATTTATTGAATAGACAGAATGAAATGAATTATAAACTCAATAGAGGGCTCTGTCAAAGGTATCAAATCTTACCAAGAAGAAGAACAATCATCGAAGAACCCTGAGACTTCATCCTAAATTCTTAAAGGTTTTTGACAGGTATTTTTATATGCAGTTCACAACCTTGGCACATTTTGGCCTTTCTGATAACTGGTTTCTGTCAGCAGGCATAAACATTTCAACACCCAGAGTAGAGATTTCTTGGCCAGACCTGGATAACAGTTTCAAACATGCATGAATTTGAAGCAGAAAACACACCTGTCATCAGCTTTAAACATACAGTATATGATTATACCCAGCTCCTCTTTGGATATCCATTATCCTCTTTGGAATCAATTACAGTGGCTTCATAGTTGTATTACATTCTTTAGTAACATACCTAGTACAGTAGTAGCTTAGCAGCTTGTAAATAAGTGGAGCTGAATAATGGAGTCGAGGTAACACATGTCCTCATGTTGGGGTACTGTTCCTCTGTGACTGAGTTCCAGACCTGTCCATAGGCTCTGGACTTCAGCTGAATGTCAACATCTCATCTTCCTCCCCAGAAGAGTTCAGGTAAAACAGTGCTACAATTTTTGATGCAACGAATCAACCTCAACATCTTCCTTAAAAAGAATAGGGTCTGCTAAACTAACCTATAAGATTGGTTAACTAGATATGTGCCATACGACCCTTGCAAAAGTTCAAAGGTGGGTGTCCCCTGAACTTCTGCAAGGGGACATGCAAGGGGACATGCACTATCGACACCGCGATAGTGGCATGTATCCGGGAGGGTGATGAGGGGGGGTACAGGGCATTGGTAGCTGACTTCGTGGAGTGGTGCCAACAGAACCAGCTCCATTTCAATGTCTCCAAGGCAAAGGAGATGGTTCTGGATTTCCGGCGGGCACCTCCCTCTCCACAGCCAGTGATCATCAAGGGCAGTGAGGTGGAGGTGGTAGGAAACCTGGGACTGCAGCTAGACAGCAGACTGGACTGGTCACTCAACTCGAACTGTGTGTACAAGAAGGGGCAGAGCAGGATGTACTTCCTGAGGAGGCTGGCCTCCTTCAACATCTGTCCTAAGCTCCTTCTCATGTTCTATCAGTCCGTAGTCTCCAGTGTGCTGTCATACGCCATTGTGTGTTGGGGTGGGGGGGGCCAGGAAAAGAGATATGGACCGTCTGAACAGACTCATCCGCAGAGCGGGCTCAGTGGTCGAGCTTGAGCCTGGACTCTGTGGATATGCTTTCTGGAGAGCAGGACCATGTCTAAATTAAGGCTATCATGAACAACACAAGGCACCCCCTTACACACCACCTTCTCCCACCTTCAGCGGCAGACTGCTGTCACACAGGGCCTCCACAGAGAGGCTGAGGTCCTCCTTCGTGCCCCGTGCCATCAGGGGGTACAATGACTCTCTCAGGAGGAGCGGGGGGGTGGGGGTGGCGAGGTCAGCACGGGGTTGAATGGATTTAATTTAATTTAATTTTAATTTGATTTTATTTAATTAATTTATTTAATTTAATTTAATTTAATTTAATTTTAATTTAATTTAATTTAATTTAATTTAATTTAATTTAATTTAATTTAATTTAATTTAATTTTAATTTTATACTGTATGTATATATATATATATATATATATATATATATATAAATTTTAATTTTTATACTGTTTTATACTGTTTTATATTTTAATTCAATTTTATACTGTTTATATTTTAGTTATAGTTCAGTATATAAGTCCTGTTAGTGCTGCATGTGTCTGTTAGTGTAGTGTATGTCTTGTGGTATGTCCGGTGATGTCAGTGTTTCTTTTTCTCCTGGTGTTTATCCAGTATTATTTGTTATGTAATGCCTGAGCAGTGGATATATACAATTTCCTCTGGGATTAATAAAGTAAAAAAAAAGAAAAAAGAAAAAGGGAGCTCCCATAAGGGGACTACCAGTACTACGTGTCGTCGCACCGGCTGCTCTACAGCAGCGACGACCAGCAGTGGAATTTTTACAGTGAAGCTAATTCTGCACAAAACAAGGTTTTCCAAGATATTGGAGTCTGAAGGTCCTGACTTATTATCGACACCACTTTGTAAAACCAGTATACACAGTAACACCCTTGCAGGTAGACTCACCACCCGCTGAGGAAACCATAGGGGACGGGTGCAGTGTGGAAATAGCTCTGATGACCTCCGATCATCAAGACCTCTGACCGCGTGTGTTGGACACTCACTGTGGGGAGCTGGAGAATGCATTTGCATCCTTTTGTTTGCTGCTACAACCATGTGTAGTATTGAATTAGTGGTCGTTAAGACTATAAATACAAAGTTCAATCTACCCACTGGATACACAGGTCAGTGTCCAGAACAAACGGGACAAGGGGTTGGGTGTTAAAAAGGAACTTATAATTTAATGAAACAAGTTACTCCACCCGAGTACCTGAGACACCTTATCGTGGTGGGGGAGTTTAAGTGACTAAAATGTTGTCAGGGGCTTTATGCTCCTGCTCGGGTGTCCCTTGGAAATCAGGTCCTGGGTGATGGGCCAGACTAAGAGCAGTAACAAAACCCCTATGACATGTAAAATATGAAGGACTGTGACGTTGCCTGGTATGCTATAACTGAGGCCCCACCCTGGAGCCAGGCCTGGGGTTGGGACTCGTATGCGAGTGCCTACTGGTCGGGTTTCTGCCCACGGGGCCCGGCCGGGCTCAGCCTGAAACGACGAAGTGGGCCCAACCTTCGGTGTACTCACCACCCGCCGAGGAAACCATAGGGGGACAGGTGCAGTGTGGATTGGGTGGCAGTCATCAGCATGTGGTTCGATGACCCAATCCCCAGACAAAGAGCCTAGCTCTATGGACATGGAATATCACCTCACTGGGGGGAAAGGAGCCACAGCTCGTAAGGGGGGTTGAGAGGTACCGCCTAGATATACTGTAGTCGGGCCCACCTCCAACCACAGCATGGGCTCTGGAACCCAAACCCTCGAGAGGGGCTGGACTCTCCACTTTTCTGGTGTCGCCCAAGATGAGAGGTGGTGGGCTGGTGTGGGCTTGTTTATAGCTCCACAACTCAGCTGTCATATGTTGGAGTTCACCCCGGTGAAAAGAGGGTCGCATCCCTGGGCCTTCGGGTTGGGGACAGGTGTCTCACTGTTGTTTCGGCTTACGGGCCAAACAGCAGTGCAAGAATACCCGGCCTTCTTGGAGTCCCCAGGAGGAGTACTGAATAGTGCTTTGACATGGGAATCTATTGTTCTCCTAGGGGACTTCAATCCTCACATGGGCAATGACAGTAAGGCATGGAAAGGGGTGATTGGGATGAATGGCCTCCCCGATCTGAACACAAGTGGTGTTCTATTATTGGACTTCTGTGCTAGTCACAGTTTGTCCGTAACGAACACCTTGTCCACCCACTACCTGTCAATCAACCACCACCAACCATGGCGCCCAACCAATCACGGCGCATCTGCCAGAAGATATAACGTGAACAATACGGCATTAAGGCATCGGGCAGCGAGGCTTTTTGTTGCAGTTACGCCTTTTGTCCACACGACAACGCAGATATCCAGGACGAAAACACTGGCCAAAGTGAAAATTTTTTATTATATGCATTATATGCATTGTCATTTGGATGCTGTATCTGAAACTTTTTCCATCCAGGGGGCGTCTCCCTGCCCGTACAAAGGAGTAAACCATTGTGACGTCATGTGTGTGACCCATGTTTACATGTACACACACAATGGAGGGAGTTAATACCGGTTATTTTCTGACGTTTAACAGCTCCACGTTGAAGACACATTGATTGCTTTGATTGATTGATGCTTGACATGTTAACATAGGCAATTGGCTTGGAGTTGGCCTCTATGGTTGTCTTCCCACATTTCCATTGAGTTTTGATGAAGTCTCAGTGTACTGTTGATCTCATACAGTTCCAGACATTCCAGTATCCACGTGTGTAGCATTGAACACTATTTGCTGTGAAAATGACATAAGAGTAGCACTTGCCAATGTGAAGCCACGCATGTCTGAACTGGTCTCTCAATAACAACAGCAGAAGTCACACTGATTTGCAGGTAGGTCATTTCATGTGAGTTCATGCACTGTCTTGGTTTTGTTCTTTTAAAAAGCTGACTTTAATGCACAATTCACTAAATACACCTAAAATCCTTTAATTTTCTCAATTTCTTATGATCCAATGTGCCTCATAAATGAAAAAAGTTTTAAAATAGACCATTGAAGATGAGTTCTATATGCGTTTTATAATCCAGTGCGCTTTATAATCCAGTGCACTTTACGTATGGATTTTTTTTTTTAAAAAAAGGCTGTTCATTGAAGGTGCGCCTTATAATCCAGTGTGCCTTATAGTGCGGAAAATCCTTATGTCTTAAATTTTAAAACAAAAAAAGATGTTTTAAAAAAAGAAGGGTTCAGTGGATGAGCATATGAAACCGGCAGGGATCGGTACCTCCAACAAGGTTAAGAACCACTGAGCTACACTAAGGGCACAAGTGAGCATGTGTGAGCAGCACTATGGTTTCTTGCCAAAAAAGAGTACTACAGATGCAGCATTTGCTTTGAGGATGTTGATAGAGAAAGTACAGAGAAGGCCAGAGGGAGCTGCATTGTGTTTTTGTAGATCCAGAGAAAGCGTATGACAGGGTGCCCAGAGAGGAACTGTGGTATTGTATAAGGAAGTATGGAATGGCATTTTTGTTCTTAAAAATGGAAACCAGCACACTTCTCCATTCCTCAGGCATCTTCACACTGCCCTGCCCTCCCCCCAGCACCTGACTACCTATCTCTCCCTCCCCCCGTCAACTCAGCGACTGCGCACACGTCACTTCCCCTATGTGATTAGAGTGTATAGAGATGTTAACCATCCCTTGTGTTTCGTCGTATACTTCGTGATGTACTGTCTGACGTACTGTCTGTGTTGTACAGCTTGTTGCAGTGACTGTGTTGTACTGCATGTGTTGTACTGCTTGTTGCACTGCCTGTGTTGTACTGCCTGTTGTACTGTCTACCGTGGGTCAGAGAGGACTGCAATTTCATTTGTGCTGTATATCGTGCATATATGGCGCATTTGACAATAAAGCTGACTTTGACTTTGATCTTCTCACTATTCTCACTTCTCACTAAGATCCTGTTGAACACCCCAGTCAAGAAACTCTACTTCCACCTCTCCTAGATACTTGCTAGATACTCTAGATACTCTACAGGTGTATCATCAGAACCGACAGTCTTTCCACTCTTCATTCTCTTCAATGCTGTCCTCACTTCATCCTGACTAATCTTTGCTATTTCTTGGTCCACAACAGTCACCTCTTCTAGGCTTTGTTCTTTCTCATTTTCCTCCTTCATCAGCTCTTCAAAATACTCTTCCCATCACCCTACTGGTACCTGTCAAACTTCAATCCTTATCCTTAATCACTCTAACTTGCTGCACGTCCTTCCCATCTCTGTCTCTTTGTCTTGCCAACCCATATAGATCCGTCTCTCCCTTTTCCAGTCATGCTTCCAACATTCAAAGTCCCTCAGTCCTATATTCTTGGTGTTCCTCTTCCATCTATTTCTACGAACACACTTCCCTATTCTCCTTCTTTGACCAACAGTAGTACAATTTCCACCGGCAACCTGTAGGTGAACAGTACCGATGGCGGTCGTTGTTAACCCGGGCCTCGACCGATCCGGTATGGAAGTCATAAATTCACATGTTGGTTTGGCAAACGTTTTACGTCGGATGCCCTTTCTGACACAACACTCTGTATTTATCCGGGATTGGGACCGACACAATGAGACACTGGCTTGTGCCCTCTTGCAGCTTTATTAATCAGACAGATAATAATGGAAATGGTAATGTAATAGTAATGTGTACCAAATTGAATGGTTTATGTGAGGTCTTCAATTTCTAATGTCTTTCACTATATGTAATAGTTTGCATAAACACTTCTTAACTCATGTAGACTGTGCAGCTGAATACCTCTATCATGACACTGGGTTCTGCTCCACGCTGTGTGCTCCAGTAAACCTGCTGTGATATCTGTGAGCAGCATATTTTTTCAGTTATGATTTTTCTCACATTCTTACAAAACTTTTTATTATGTTTTAATGTACACAAAATATATATTTCTCCAAAATTTACAGCTGAAAGTTTGTTGAAGTGTTCAGTGACCACTTTAAATTATCTTTAAATTAATCCATCAACCTTATCAGATGTTATGACATTGAGCACACTGTCAAACTAGTGCTCAATGACATTATTGTAATAATTGAAAGTGAGATCTGTCAAAATGTCATACATTTGAGGTGTTCAATGTCTAGAACCTGGCTCTCTGACAGACATAAGTAATGCCTCACTTACAGTATGTGAGGATAACAAAATGTCAGACCTAAATAGCAGGAAACAAGTAAATCTGTCACGACAGAATGTGGTATTCCTTCACTACCACAGAGTGACATATCCAGGGCTTAAGACAACAATTATGCATATGAATGTGGTGTTGTCTTGTGTTGAGTCTACTGTTTAAATGACCTAAATGATTTCTATACTAAAGGATGAATTGCAAATAATATTACCTTATTTTGTGTTAGGTTTTATCCCTCTGACCTCTGTTTCTGGCTTTAACTGAAACCTTGTCAGTCTAAAATAAAACACAGGCCAAGGACCCCCTGCTTACATGTGTTTGCTGTATAAATGTAAGATCAACACTGATGGCTGAACAAGAGATCAGATTTTCTCATTTTGTATTGGATGGAAGTGTAGAGGGTTTTTTTTTGCCATAAAGGGAGGGAGGAGTTCCACAAAGCTACGGTGCTTACAAAATATGTCATGCAATACTTTCGCATTTTTATATTTACAATACAGCATCTCAATGGGAAATAGACGATATGTCACAGGTTGATGCAATACCACAAGATACAATACAATACAAGATACAATAGCACACCCCTGTAGCACACACACACACACACACACACACACACACACACACACACACACACACACACACACACACACACACACACACACACACACACACACACACACACACACACACACACACACACACATACACAAGGGGGCCTGCAGGCATTGCAAGGGAGGTAGAGTGGCAGGCAGCTCCTTCTTGGTGTGCCTCAAATGAGCAATTTGTCTGCCTGCTCTACCACTGAGCCACTGCCGCTCCAATTGATTTTACTTCCTGCACTAAACAGCACAAATCGCCTGAAGCAATATTACTTAAATGCTCAGGTGAGTGAGATGGGCATATATCAATAATGTGATAATAACAGTGAGGAGCTACATGATATCTGCGAGAGAGTAAGAACTTACACTGGATCAAACAACATTTGTGTGCTGCAGGAGAAATAGATTTTTATAAATTTACTGCAAAGGCCGGTGTTTCTGGTTGTCCGTTGTCTTCCATGTTGTTATTTTTAGCTGGAATCTATCACAACTGAGGGAGTCACCCTGGCAGGCTCAGACATCAATGACCATTGCATAACCAGAACCATGCTTATCATTTGAATGATGACTGGAAACTGAACTTGTTTGTGCTACAGATAAAAGCAGTACATGACAGCCACACAAGGATGTAACATCACATTTCTACTATAAAAGAGATGCTTGTCGAGGAGATAATGTCATTGACAATGGATACGGTATGGTTGCTGGACTTACAATCATAGTCAAATTCACTGTTTTCCATAAGTCCACAATTTGTAAACACTGTAAACACTGAAATAGACAGATCGCAGACTGTCAGAGACAGATAGCAGACTGTCAGAATACACAACACCGTCTCCTCCCCGATCACCCTCAGCATCGGCTCCCCACGGGGCTGCGTGCTCAGCCCCCTCCTGTTTACCCTACTGACATATGACTGCTCTGCGAAACACCCAAGCTGTCATATAGTAAAGTTTGCAGATGACACAGCAGTGGTGGGACACATTCAGAATGATGATGAGTCCAAATACAGAGAGGAGTATTGAGCACCTGGTGCACTGGTACAGACGCAACAACCTCTGCATCAACGTGGGGAAGACCAAGGAGATGGTGGTGGACTTCAGGAGGAAAAGACACTCCCCTCCCTGCACATCGGAGGAGCAGCTGTGGACGTGGTCTCCAGCTACAGGTACTTGGGGGTTCATCTCACTGAGGACCTCACCTGGAGCTGTAACACCTCCTACCTGCTCAGGAAGGCCCACCAGTGGCTCTACTTCCTCAGGAAGCTGGACTGGGGAGTCCTGTCCTCAAGGCCTTCTACAGGGGTGTAGTGGAGAGCATCCTCACCACCAGGATCACTATGTGGCATGGCAGCTGCTCTGCAGCAGACAATAAAGCGCTGCAGAGGATCTTGAAGGCTGCAAAGAGGACAGTAGGGTGTGGCCTACCTACCACCACAGAAATCTACATGAATAAGTGTAGAAGGAGGGCCACCCACATCATGGCAGACCCCCCACCCACCCAAGACACAGTCTGTTCTAACCTCTACCCTCAGGCAGGAGACTACGGAGCATCCGGATCTGGACCACCAGGCTGAGAAACAGCTTCTTTCCAGAGGCTGTTAGACAGCTGAACTCCTGTGGTGCTCTGTAGTCACACTCACGGCACCCCATATACAGTACCACCACAAACAGACAGGGATTTGGTGCAATATGGTGCTTCATCAAGTGCAACAGACTGAGCACCCACACACTTAAGCTGCTACCTTGTAAATAAAACTGCTGGTCAGACACTTTACACTTTAGACTTTATATACCTGCATATTTAAGTGTTTCTCTGTTATTCTTATCTTATTTATCTTATTTAATCAACTGGGCTTTCTTGGACCTTCAGAGAGGTATTTCATACTGTCCCATGTGGAAACGTGTCAGCATGACAATGAAGACCTAATTCTGATTCTGAAATTGCCAGTAGTACTCAGCAGGTTTGGACATCTTCCAAAGTTTGCAGAGCATACTAGTTACTTGCCAAAAACACAATCAAACTTGCTGCAACCATTACTACAAATGGTATCCTAAATAGTTTATATGACACAACAAAAAATTTCCACAATATATAATTGTAAACACATCTACAATAGTTGGATCTGGTTATGTGTAAAAACTGCAATCTGCAAAAGGATCATCTTGGGCTTAGGTTATGTGTTGTGGTTGTTTATGGAAATTTACGGTCAAGTGAATGCTAGTTTGATTGTTCACTTTGTAGGCTTTCCAATTGTGACAATTCTGAAATTGTACAGCAAGAATAAACCAGTAACAAAATTGTGAAATCCCTATCTGTGCTCAGTTTTGCTTGACACACAATGAGATTTATTGTCACACCCTACACATAAAGTAATGTGAAACAATATTATCATGTCATGACATGAGCAATATACAGGTTTTTGATGCACCCTGAATCTTTTGTAGCGTATCTAATCATTGACAGGCATCTACAGCTTCCTCATTTATTTATTAATTTACTTGCATGTTTATCACACTTAAATGTTTCAGATCAGACAATTGCAAATATTTGAAAAATATAACCCAAATAAACACCAAGGGAGTTTTTTTTGTTTTCTTTTTTGTCTGCATGTATTCTCATAGTTTTACCCATAAAAGCGGGTCAACTTTTTATGAGATCAATACTTGTTTTAGTCTTTCAGCAAAATCTTTTATAGATAGATAGATAGATAGATAGCTAGATAGATAGATAGATAGATAGATAGATAGATAGATAGATAGATAGATAGATAGATAGATAGATAGATAGATAGATAGATAGATAGATAGATACTTTAATAATCCCAGAGGAAATTGTACATATCCACTACTCAGGCATTACATGGTAATAAATACTGGAAAAACACTAGGAGAAAAAGAAACATATCACAGGACGTAACACAAGACATACACTACACTAACAGAAACATGCAGCATTAACAGTACTTATGTACTAAACTATAACTAATATATATATATATTTATATATTAATGCATGCATGTGACCATCACCAGTCCTCTCTGGGAACTATATTGTCAGTCTTTATTAGAATTTCCTATTGTGAGCCAGAAAGGTAAGTGCTGTGAGTTAAGGGGGAAAGCAAAATGAGACAGGGAGAGAAAACACGAAAAAGGTAGTGGATAGACAGGCAGTGCTGTTGGAGTGAAAACTGTTTAGGCTGTTTTATATTTTAGAACTGATGCCTTAATCCGAATGTTATAAAACACCAGATTAGTGGAGGTCCTGACAGTATAAAATAGGCCAATTGGGCCTAGGAATTGGGCATGGTTGTGGTCGGGGGGCTCCTGTGTGTTGGTTTGCTTCGGTGGGCCTCTGATAGGGCCTAGACAGGGTGTCTACATCCTAAACCCGGGCTGGGGACTATAGTTTCATAGGATAGGAGCTCAATATAATTTCAAATTAATATATCAGATATCTACATCATTCACCTGCAATCCTGTGGAGCTCCTTTTTGATGATTCTGACGGGTTTATCTCCAGAAAAACTGACAAACCAGAGTAAAAGTTGTTTCAAGAAGAAGAGCTCTGAGAATCTCGTCCTTTGTATAGAAAACTACCATTTGCAAAAAAGCAACAACCAAACATTAAACACAGCGTTACACATTATGCCTGGAGGATGTGAGAGCATGATCGTGATTTGTTATGAAGCAAATGTGAGGATGGATTAGGTCCTGGATGTCTGTGATGGATCGGGACGTGAACCAGTACCGATGACAAAGATAACTGTCTGGATATGACGGGACATCTAAATGCATACCTATAAACTCCGCGCTATACTGAATCTCACAAGAGTTGTATTTGCCCTTAGTTTTTGTTTTAGCGCGATGCACAAGACTGAGAATCTCGCGAGAGTGAGCAGATGATGGTTGCAGTAGCAACAAAGTACAAATCCATTAAAAAAATATGGTGGCAAAAGAGTTAACATGATAAAATTGACAGTGACTGTACAGATTTGCGTTCGAAAGTGTACATGTTCGAAAAGGTGTTTCCACTTGTACAAATTACACCAAAAGCGTACAACTTCACAGGTATCTAAACGCGATACAATAATATTTAATTCTCTGTGAGTTAATGCTGAAACTCCCATCAATTGGATCTTTGTCAAATGGACATGCCATTTTTCCTCTAAAATACCTCTAAAATGTCTGTTGATGTGATTAAGCACTTGATTGATTCGGGTAAATACCATCAGCTGGGCCATGCTGGCACTGTCTACCGACTCGTCACATTAGACTGTAAACCACCTGCAGGCAGCGAGTTCCCAGTCCAGCTGCTCTGTTAAATTCGCAGACGAACATGACACTCATCTAGCCATCGTACTATCTCCAAACTGGACATTGGAGAGTGAAGTGATGACATCAGGACCATGTTTCTCATCTTTGAATAATGTGTTAGCAATGTGCATCACAGATTCTTTAAAAACCTCACCATCCGAAAAATGCTCCTTGTTCTCTATCAAAAGATACTATTTTCACGGCTTTGTGAAGTTCTTTGTCTAAAGTTGCCATTTACCCACAGACTTTTTCTGTTCGCAATGCGCTGCCGGGTGGGTAGTTCACATCAAAGTTTTTGTGGCAGGTTTGGAAATGCCTCTCCACATTCTGCAGCTTTGGTACTCCAGCAGTCATCCCTCAAATAGGGCACAGACATTTCTCTTTAAATGACGTAAAAAGAACACTTCTTCCCAATCACTGTAAAAATAGTAAGTTCTTTTTCACTTTTTTGCCATGTTTTTCAGGGCAAAAGCATGAGCAGCCTAACTCCTCAACACCACTTGGTCTGCGTGTCAGGAAAACGGTATGGCAGCTGCATACAAATGTCCTTTGACTTAGAAGGAGACAAGTTTGATACCAAATTTTTTTATTCAAATTTTTCAAATTTTTTAAAAACATTTTTAAAAATGCAACCTTTATATATAGTATATTGAGTTACAATATGAGCAGTGCTATTTTTAGATCATGCCTTGTGGGTCCCATAAGGGATCCTCAGGGGCGCGTGTTACCATACGAAAGGACTCCTGTCATAGCATCGCCCACAAATTACTTCCTTAACATCAAACATGCAAAGCCTCACTGTCTCTTAAATCTCAGCAATCACACGTTATAGTCAAAATATAACACATCATGTCTGCAAACACCCAAGACATACTGAAAAATCTATGGGCAAAGTTGTTTAATACAGACTGCTTCCATCAGACTGTTATTATCTAGCTATGCTGTTCTCTATATTAGCAGGATGTAGATATGTGTATGGTATTTCAAGCTGTGAGTTTCTCATTTGAATTGCATCACCAAGGTGCGACAGCTCATTTTGAAATTTCTGAACCATATGTTGGAAGGCAGGCTCTTCAAATCGCTCTTCAGGGTATCTACCAAGGAAAACCTGCAAAAAAAATGGTTATATGAAACAGTAAGTCACATTTAGTTTTAATTTGTTGTACAATACCCCCCCCCAAAAAAAACAAACAACAACCAAAAAACTATTATTTTGTGTGTGTTCATATGACCAAACTCACCATATCACTGAAGTTCTCAGAAAGCAGCTTAGCCATAGCTGCAAAGCTGACTGCCTCTGTAGTGTTTGGTAGGGTTTCCAAAATTGACTCCATGCTTGACTGCCCCTTGGCAGTTGGAGGAGGTTTACGCAGAAGGAGAGGGGCATTGGGTATCCATGAATAGTAGTCAAACTGTACACAAAAAGAATGTGATTAACTCCAGTTTAATGTTTAATGATGTGTAAGTATATATATATACAGTGATACCTCTGTACTCGACCATAATCCGTTCTGAGGTGGTGGTTGAGCACCGATTTGTTCGACCACCGAAACCAATTTTCCCATAAGAAATAATGGAAAGTATTTTAATCCGTTCTTACCATTTAGAAAAATACCTTAAATATTATAAGAACGTGTATCTAAACAACAATGAATACGTAAATGTGCACAAGCAGTACATGATAAAGATAAAGTATTATAAAGCATTTTGTATAATTTACTTTACGTTTTGGAGAGTGGTTGATGGCACTAGCGTCATCATGTAAGGGGAATCCCCTCCATGATGACGCTAGGTAACGCGCCTCCAGGGGTTTTCTCCCTTCTCTCTCTCTTCCGTGGAGGTGAATCTGGCTGGGCAGTAGCCTTCCTCTTTTCTTTAAGAAGGAACCTGTCCATTGTCAGTTGCTTCTGCTTCAAGATAGTGGAAATGGTTGACTTTCATTTCGTACTGCGACACGAGGTCGGACACTCGTATACCACTTTCATATTTTGCTATGATTTCCGTACGTCTTTGCGTACGTAATTTGCGTACGTAATTTGCGTACGTGTTACTCCGCTGGCGGTCTGAGTCGAACTGACGCTTACCCGCTGGCCGAGGAGCGCAGCCGAGGAGCACGTTCGGGTCGACTCGGCTCGTCGAGTACCGAAAATCGGTTCGGGGTCCGATACATTTTCTACTCGAATTTTTTGGTCGAGCACCGATTTGGTCAAGTATAGAGGCGGTCGAGTACAGAGGTATCACTGTGTGTATATATATATATATATATATATATATATATATATATATATATATATATATATATATATATATATATATATATATATAAAGTGCTGTCAGGCGATTAAAAAAATAATCTGATTAATTACAGGATTTGTAATTAATTAACCTAATTAATCACATTTTAATGTCATACCTGCTAAAGGCCCCCAAATAAAGACTTTGAATTCTAGGACATTACAAAATTGTATTGCATGACTACTCAACACCAAGAAGAGAAGATTTGAAATCCACATTTTTATTAGTTAAGTGTGCTTCACAAATGAAATTCAAAAGAAATAAGGCCAAGCACAGCAGCAAACCAGTTAGGCCAGGTGCATTTCTCAAAAATGCAATACAAATACAGTTAAATAAAATAAAATTCAAAAATAATATAAGGCAGAGTCTCAAATAGGCAAATAAGCAGACCCTCAATCAAAATGAATACTAAAGCTGACTCAAGCTAGTTTTATTTATATAGCGCTTAATCATGGCAACAGACATTTCAGAGCGCTTTAACAGACAGAGAAACCCAACTGAACCCTCCAGAGCAAGCATAAGCAACAGTGGCGGGGAAAAAACTCCCTCGATGAGGAAGAAACTCCGGGCAGGACCCAGACTCTTTGGAAGGCCATCCTCCTTGACCGGTTGGGTGGGCTTGGAGGTGCAGGTCCACAGGGGAAGGTCCACAGCGGATGGGTGGATGAGGGGTGGAACAGTATGATGACATGAAGGAAGCGAGGCAGCAGGACCCCAACCGATGGTTAGGTGAGGGGTGAAATGAATAGTATACCATGCCTCTAAATAAGGCAACAGCAATAGCAAGATGCCAATTGGATGTGTCGGGTGTTTTTTTTTTTTTCGACCTCCGTCTCCGCCGAACCCCTGAGACCGACTCATTGAACCCCTAGGGTTTGATCGAACCCAGTTTAAGAACCACTGCAACAGGCATTTCCTTTAAAAGGGTAAGCTATCGTTAAAGGAACTGACAACGAACTCTGTGTCCTCGACATGTTTTGCATTTAAATGATACGTTAGGATGGAGCTGCTTCTGTGATATGAAAATTCTATTTTACAAAAGGTACAAATCACTGCGTTTTTGTTGATAGTCCTATCTTTTTATAAATACACTTTCCGCCCAAAGGTCCAAGTGGGCTTGCCTCACTCTCCTATGTCACGTCCATCTCTGTTGTCAGTCACCCTGCTTTTGACTAGTGGCACAGGTACGAAGTGACGTGTGACTGCAGCATACGGGTCCCTCAATGGGCCAAATTTAAAATGCTTGCGCATTGACTTGCCACTCCCCATTAATTGCATTACTTTTTATACTGCGTTAAATTGCAGCGTAATTAATTAATCTAAATAACGTGTTAAACTGACAACCCTAATATATATATATATATATATATATATATATATATATATATATATATATAAATCTCTTGTCCTCTTTAGTGCTTTGACCTGACTGCAATTCATCATGGACATGTAGAGGGCAAATGCTCATCTTTGTTGGGTTTGACATTTGGTTGGGAAAAGTACTCTTTTGATGGATGGATTTCACTCTCTACATGAGACTCGAAAGTACTGACTATCAATGAAGCTCTCTCAAGATTGTGTTTTTCTGTTGCCAAAGCCAACAGAGCCAACAGAACCCTATCATCAGCAGGGGTCCAGTTCTTAGATTTCCAAAATGAAAACTTTCTAAACCTCTGATGCAACAGTGAAACTGAAATCTTGTGAGCACAAGCAGAAATGTCACACACTAAATTTTCACAAAAAGCCGGATTGGGACCCAAATGCGGGAGATCGGTGGAGACGTTTTCATCCATGTTTAATCAAACAAAGCGTAAAGCAAGGAAACACAAGAAAGGAAGACCAAAAACAATCTCCGGCACACTGTGAGGTGGCAGCCCCACCAGCCGACTACCCTGCGGAGGGCTAACATTCCACCCAGGAGAAACCTTTTGTTACGAAACTGACCAGAAAAAGAAGCTGGACCGACCAACACGATAACGGACCCCAGCCTGCCCCCGACCAACGAATACAGATCAACCTTCGTTGTAGGACCCGTGTTGCCACAGGGAATGTCATCCTACCCTTCTGGAAACGTAAGGGTGACAGGCTAGTCTGCAGCAACCACAGAAGCATCACACTTCTCTCCATCCCCGGCAAGCTTTTCACCAGGATTTTGCTCACCTGTGCTGTCCCAGCCGTCAGAAGACGCCGCCGTCTCCAGCAGGCTGGCTTCATGCCTAACCACTCCACTACAGACCACATCTCTGCCGTTCGCCTGCTCATAGAGAAGACCCATGAATTTTGCAAAGATCACCGTCTATACATCAGGGTCATTGATTTGAAGGCTGCCTTTGACACCATCTGCCATGGCTCGCTCTGGAGCATTCTACAGACCCTTGGAGCACCACCTAAGACTGTTGCCCAGCTCAAGCTGCTCTACAGCAATGAAGAGAGCTGTGTACGTATCAATGGTAGAGACCTTGATTGGTTCCCCATCTACAGTGTTGTTCGCCAGGGCTACACGGCCACTCCTGACCTTTTTAACTGCATCATTGACCATCTGATGTCCAGGGTCTGTGAGCGAGTCCCTGGGGTGTCTCTCGGCAACAACCACGTGACTGACCTGGAGTATGCTAAAGACACCATCCTGCTCATCACATCCTACAGCCAGCTGAGAGACGCCCTGGACATATACAGGGAAGAGGCAGAGAAGCTTAGCCTTCGAGTGAACTGGACCAAAACCAAATACACGCATGTCGGTGATGGACCGGATCCACCTCCCCTGCAGCTGGGTGAGGACACTGTGGAGCCTGTCAAGAGCTTTATGTATCTGGGGTCCACAGTGATGGACAATGGGGACCTTAAACCTGAGATTCTCAGCAGAAGAGCTCTGGCAGCATCAGCTCTGCAGACTCTTTGGAAGCCACTCTGGCGGCACCAGACCATCTCACGCAAGATGAAACTCCGAATTTACAACTCTGCCGTCCTCTCCATCTTGCTGTACTGCTCGTCAATCCGATGGGGTCCAGGTGTGGAGACGAGCAACAGGTGTGGAGATGAGGCTCCGCCCACAAGCTCAGCCTCTCCTCCTGCCATACCCCAGCACAGCAGAGAACCAACCGAACCATGACAAGAATGAGCCAACCTCAATTTTTGAAACCAAAATCATTTATATACAATATAACATCTTGCTTGGAGTATCAAAAGATACCAAATATCTTCTATTCCCTTTTTTACGACTGACCGACTGCAGGAAAGCAATTAACATTCAAGATCTGCCTTGTTAAGCACATTTTAAGTGAGTCATCAGTTAACAATCTTTAAGGCTATTCATTGCCTTACCTGTCCATTATTGACTGCAGCATGTTGAACTGTCACTGTAAAGATCATCATTGTGATGAACTTGATCACTTCCTTGGTAGTATGGAAGCATGCTGGAAACCCTATTGGAAACACATGACGATCAGTTAATCTTTTATATTTCATATTTTCTGGCCATAATTTCATCTATTGTTGATGACTCTACAGTCAAATTTGTTAATAAATTAGGTTGAATACCTGCATCTTTGTTTCCTAAGAATCCATGTACAAATATCTCATTGATCCATTCCTGTAGCTCAGTGTCTTTACAGACGTCACTGTCTGAGGGGTAGAAGTACTCCGCTACTTCCTTCACAAAGCTGGGAATCAAAAAACAAATGTGTCAAGTTTAGAAAATACCATCTGTACATAATAAAAGACAGGAAACCAGCACTCAAGGGAAGAAGCAAAGTTCTGAATCAACAACACCACAACAAACCTAAAACACACTAGTACAGTTACATAAAACTGCATACAGAAAGTATTTTGAATAATCAAAACAACAGTTTTCTTTTTTTATGAAAAGCATTCAAACATTCAATAACAAAGCAACATACCAGTAAAATAATTTGAATCTGAAAGTAAATCTCAGAGTTTATTCACAGGTTCTAAAATAATATCAAATAAATGTTCTCTTTGGTTTGAAGACATTGTCCGGACACTGATCCTGTAGAAATTTCTATAAAACTTTATAGGCAATAATTTATTATTCTACTGACACCTAATAGACATAAAACAAATAAAAAAATGTGTTTGGTAAATTCTTTGTGGTCTGAACCAATCTCAACCGGTCGTGTTCTCCTGACAGACAATCAGTTACAAGCTGTCAAAGATTGAATGTGCTCTCACATGTCAGACTGCAAATTTGATTATTTTCTAATACTCCAACCCAAGGCCCCATAAGGGTCCCACCAGTTCATTGCAAACTGCTAATTCCCTTGTGTGAGCTGCTAATTCCCCTGCAGAGAGTCTGAGGTGTCTCTCCAGCTCCAATATATCAAGCTAACAAACGATTCACTTAGAGTAGCAACTCATTCCTGAAATGGAGAGTGCAATCCGCTTCTTTCTGGGTGAGAATGATGCAATTTGGCATAAAGGAGCTTATTCCTGTCCCAACCATTTCAAACCCAACTGCACAATGTCATGGTTGTGAAAGTAGCAGGACCACATTAGCGACAAAAAGCAGTGAAGTGAACCAGAGTCCACAAAACTGGGCACTCGGAGAGCCATTGCTGTGCCAAGAAATTCTTTCCGTACAAAATTATGAACAGAATAATTGAAAAGGCCTATTTTGAATCATCATTGGTTTATCACTGCCAATGTAGCCGCAAGAGGACACAAGCCAGTGTCTTATTGTGCCAGTCCCAAGCCCGGATAAATACAGAGGGTTGGGTCAGGAAGGGCATCCGACGTAAAGCTTTTGCCAAATCAAAGATGCGAATCAAACCTATGACTTCCATACCGGATCGGTCGATGCCCGGGTTAACAACGACCGCCATCGGCGCTGTTGACCTACAGGGCGCCGGTGGAAATTGGATTACTGTTGGTCGAAGAAGGAGAGGAGGAAAGTGCGTTCGCTCGAAGAAAGAGAAGAGGAACACCAAGAGTATAGGACTGAGAGTAGGGACGTTGAATGTTTGCGACTATGACAGGAAAAGGTAGAGAGTTGGTTAACATGATGCAGAGAAGGAAGGTAGACATACTATGTGTACAGGAGGCCAGGTGGAAAGGTAGCAAGGCTAGAAGTTTAGGAGCAGGGTTCAAGTTGTTCTATCATGGTGTAGATGGGAAGAGAAATGGAGTAGGAGTTATCTTGAAGGAGGAGTTTGTTAGGAATGCCCTGGAGGTAAAAAGAGTGTTGGATAGAGTGATGAGTCTGAAGCTAGAAATAGAAGGTGTGATGTTCAATGTTGTTAGTGGGTATGCTCCACAGGTAGGATGTGAGCTGGAGGAGAAGGAAAAATTCTGGTCGGACATTGATGAAGTGATGCAGAGCATGCCTAGAAGTGAGAGTTGTCATTGGAGCAGACTTCAATGGACATGTTGGTGCAGGAAACAGGTGATGAGGATGTGATGGGCAGGTTTGGTATCCAGGAGAGGAACGCAGAAGGACAGATGGTAGTTGACTTTGCAAAAAGGATGGAAATGGCTGTAGTGAATACTTTCTTCCAGAAGAGGCAGGTACATAGAGTGACCTATAAGAGTGGAGGTAGGAGCACACAGGTAGACTACATCTTGTGTAGACGGTGTAACCTGAAAGAGATCAGTGACTGCAAAGTAGTGGTAGGTGAGAGTGTAGCCAAACAGCATAGGATGGTGGTGTGTAGGATGACTCTGGTGGTGAGGAAGATCAAGAGGGCAAAGGCAGAGCAGAAGACGAAATGGTGGAAGCTGAAAAAGGAAGAGTGTTGCATGACTTTTAGGAAGGAGTTAAGACAGGCTCTGGGTGGTCAGGAGGTGCTTCCAGATGACTGGACAACTACAGCTAATGTGATCAGGGAGACAGGTAAGAGAGTACTTGGTGTGTCATCTGGAAGGAAAGTAGATAAGGAGACTTGGTGGTGGAATGAGGAGGTACAGGAGTGTATACAGAGAAAGAGGTTAGCCAAGAGGAAGTGCGACACTGAGAGGACTGAGGAGAGTAGACAGGAGTACAGGGAGATGCAGCATAAGGTGAAGGTAGAGGTAGCAAAGGCCAAACAAGAAGCTTATGATGACTTGTATGCTAGGTTGGACAGTAAGGAGGGAGAGACTGATCTATACAGGTTGGCAAGACAGAGATATAGAGATGGGAAGGACGTGCAGCAGTTTAGGGTGATTAAGGATAGGGATGGAAGTCTATTGACAGGTGCCAGTAGTGTGATGGGAAGATGGAAAGAGTACTTTGAAGAGTTGATGAACGTGGAAAATGAGAGAGAACAAAGACTAGAAGAGGTGACTGTTGTGGACCAGGATGTAGCAAAGATTAGTCAGGATGAAGTGAGGAGGACATTGAAGAGGATGAAGAGTGGAAAGGCAGTCGGTCCTGATGATATACCTGTAGAGGTATGGAAGTGTCTAGGAGAGGTGGCGGTAGAGTTTCTGACTGGGTTGTTCAACAGGATCTTAGATAGTGAGAAGATTCCTGAGGAATGGAGGAGAAGTGTGCTGGTGCCCATTTTTAAGAACAAGGGAGATGTGCAGAGTTGTGGCAACTACAGAGGAATAAAGCTGATGAGCCATACAATGAAGTTATGGGAGAGAGTAGTGGAAGCTAGACTAAGGGCAGAAGTAAACATTTGTGAGCAGCAGTATGGTTTCATGCCAAAAAAGAGTACTACAGATGCAGTATTTGCTTTGAGGATGTTGATAGAGAAGTACAGAGAAGGCCAGAGGGAGCTGCATTGTGTTTTTGTAGATCTGGAGAAAGCTTATGACAGGGTGCCCAGAGAGGAACTGTGGTATTGTATGAGGAAGTCTGGAGTGGCAGAGAAGTATGTTAGAGCAGTGCAGGACTTGTATGAGGACTGTAAGACAGTGGTGAGGTGTGCTGTAGGTGTGACAGAGGAGTTCAAGGTGGAGGTGGGACTGCATCAGGGATCAGCTCTGAGCCCCTTCTTGTTCGCTATGGTGATGGACAGGCTGACAGACAAGGTTAGACAGGAATCTCCATGGACTGTGATGTTTGCAGATGACATTGTGATCTGCAGTGAGAGCAGGGAACAGGTGGAGGTTTGTCCTGGAAAGGAGAGGAATGAAGGTTAGAGTACATGTGTGTGAATGAGAGGGACCCAAGTGGAATAGTGAGGTTAGAGGGAGAAGAGATCAAGGAGGTGGAGGATTTTAAGTACTTAGGCTCAACAGTCCAGAGCAATGGAGAGTGTGGAAAAGAGGTGAAGAAGCGTGTACAGGCAGGATGGAATGGGTGGAGGAAAGTGTCAGGTGTGATGTGTGATAGAAGAGTTTCAGCTAAAATGAAAGGTGTACAAAACTGTGGTGAGACCAGCGATGTTGTTTGGTCTAGAGACAGTGTCACTGAGGAAAAGACAGGAGACAGAGCTGGAGGTAGCAGAGATGAAGATACTGAGGTTCTCTCTGGGAGTGACCAGGAAGGATAGGATCAGGAATGAGTACATCAGAGGGACAGCACATGTTAGAGGTTTTGGAGATAAAGTCAGAGAAGCCAGACTGAGATGGTTTGGACATGTCCAGAGGAGAGACAGTGAATATATTGGTAGAAGGATGCTGAGTTTTGAACTGCCAGGCAGGAGGCCTAGAGGAAGGTTTATGGATGTAATGAGGGAAGACATGAAGGTAGTTGGTGTGAGAGAAGAGGATTCAAAGGACAGGGCTAGATGGAGGAAATTGATTCGCTGTGGCGACCCCTGAAGGGAAAAGCCGAAAGGAAAAGAAGAAGAAGTTTATGTAGTGTACATATTATGACCCTACGTCGGGAGGAAATGGTCTGACAGTCAATCACGCAGAGTGCTTGTTAAAATCGCACAGCAGATTTTAGAACTCCGTCGATTTTAAGAAAATTAAAGGTTTTTGAGTGTGCCTTATATTGTGGAAAATACGGGATATTATATACATTGTGCACTGTACAATGATTAACTTGAAACTTTTCCAATATTCATTAAAGATAACCTGTTGATGATGTTCCACAGTTTCAGGCCATCGTCTCTGTAGTAGAAGTTGGGGATTGACTCAAGTCCCCGTGAAGTGATGCTCTCTGGTAGACAGAGTGTGCTATAGGTCATTTCAGCAAAATACCTCCTCATGAGCTCCAGTATCCCATCATATCCAAGTGAACTCTAATAAGCAATAATGCATCACATATTTGAAGTGAAACAAGTTGGACTATAAATTAAATGGTCTTTATATTGATACTTATGGATTTTGAAAGGTTATACCTTACTCAGAGATCCATTAGGTCCAAACAGACTTTTGCGTCCTCCAATGTTTAAGGGCAGAGTGTACCGGAAGTTTGGAAACAATAGCTAAACAGATAGAGATATGGATACTTTAAGAAACAGGGAAGTAAGTACGCTTGTTTCAGCAGAAATGCCAGTGTAACAAGCATTTATAAGTATAAATTCCTTTTGGATTTATGAACTGCCTGTCGTCCAGGGAGTGAAATTTTTTTGTAGCTGTGTAGCTACAACCTATTCTAGTAGCTTGAAGAGGAATAGTAAATGGGAGATGGAACGGAGCTCCAGGTTTGGAATTTTCAGATGGAGCTTGATAACCAAAGTTCTAAATGAAAATGAAATATGGTCAGACTGTAAAGAAATCTTTACTATTTGTGTGATGAGAGGACTTATGACAGACAAGTATGATTTGATGAGGGCTATAAGGCCTCACTGACTTTATTTAAGTTCATGAAGGACTGTTGTTTGACATTTTAAAAAATCTTTTCAAGCATTTATTTGAAGTTTGCATATCCTGTGTTTACTTCCATACCCTTTCATAATATTCAAGGTATTTATGAATTATTACTTCTATTCTATCTTCTATTTCACAGTCTCATGTAGTCAGGGTGACAATATACATGCAAACTGCAAATCCTACATGCAAAGAAAATTCCCCTTTCCATTCCCACAAATCTCCTAACATCATTACTGCTGCAGCAAGACATGCATATGATAGTTACATCTGTACATACCATTTGCTCTCATAAATACACAATATCTACTAAGTCCTCCTGACATGTCAATCAATAAAACCTCAGATCATCAGGATATACGAGCTATAGAATGAAAGTGAACCAGCACTCCATGGTGTACAGTAATTTTACCTTGTAGAGAGGATGAATCTCAGGGAAGCAGCGGAGAGTGGCTACAGCCAATACCTCCCCCAGAAAGTGAGTGTTCATGAGGTGGTGGACTGCTTCATGATCCATGATATCTGCATTTTTAATAAACATCTTAGCCAACAGCCAGTCTGTGTCCAGGTCACTGGGCAAAAAGATGGGGTTCTCTGCAGAAGGTTGTTGATGCAACTGGAATATGGGAAAGACTTCTTTTTTAATATGTTTTAAATATAACAGTAGAGCAGGATTTCTCAAGCAACATATAAAATCAATATCAATCAATAAAATTCATTCGGTCGGTATGGTGGCGCAGGGGGTAGCGCTGTCACTGCAAAGCAAGGCGATTGTGGGTTCGAGTCCCTCTCTGCATGTTCCAACCGTGTCTGCGTGGGTTCTCGCCGGATTCTCCGGTTTCCTCCCACCTCCAAAATTGGCCGTTCAAAATTGCCCGTAGACTGTTATCAATGTGTGTTATGACAACCATGCACGTAGTTTTGAGCGTGCATGGTTGTCTGTGTGTGTGTTTGGCTCCGCGGCGCACTGGCATCGTGCCCGGAGTTTGCCCCACCTCACACCCTAAGCCAGCTGGGATAGGCTCCTGCTCCCCGTGACCCACTACAGCGGATAAAGCGGTTCAGAAGATTAATGAATGAATGAAAATTCATTCACTTTCCAACCCACTTCATCCACTTTCATGGTGTCAGGTGTCGCGGTGAATAAAGTTATAGAGTTTAAATAAAACTGCATTAATTTTTTTCTTTTGAGATTTTTCTGAAGGCTTTAAATTCAGATTAATTATGTATGATTTTTTCTATATCAGTTGACTTGATGTAGAACAGGATTTGTAAACCATTACCTTCTACTTTGCTAAAATTGGAGTTTCTATCATATGCATTGTACATAACAGTGAAATACCTGTATTGCTATTGGCATCAGTTTGCTCTCTGAGTTTAAGTAGAACAAGCATAGTCCAGGAGTCACATGCAGATGTTTTTCATTATAGAGTCTAGCTGATATTCCATCCATCTTCTTCTGGTCATAGATGAAGACATGACCTTTCTGTTTGGGGAAAAGATAAGTAAAAAACATATGATTTATCAGACTCTTTTGGGGAGCTGAAGTCCCCCCCAAACCCCCCCAAAACATGTATGTATGTATGTATGTATGTATGTATGTATGTATGTGTGTGTGTGTGTGTATATATATATATATATATATACACACACACACACACACACACACACACACACACACACACACACATATATATATATATATATATATATATATATATATATATATATACACTGTATATAGCCCCCTAAATGAAAAAGGACATTTTTACATTTCCAAATATTATGTGTCTACTCCAAACAGAACCGGAGACATGCTCTAATGTACATATGATGCTCGACAAAATAACCTCACCCACACTTATCCAATAGAAATTCAAAATACTGGATGGTACTTGGCTTGTACCTGGCATGAGTTAAATTTCTCAACTCTTAAGGTAGTAGTCATTGTGAACGTTGACAGTTCTGAGTGAAGAGCACAAAGGCTCTTTGGGCTGTTATGTTCATGTTAATGTGATGTGTTTTGGTTTGAAGTGTGGTTTGTGGGTTTCTGTTTGTTTAGCCAACATGTGTCAAACTCAAGGCCCGCCCGTCATTTTATGTGGCCTTCGGAAGCATAAAAGCTCAGAGTGTCTAAAAATAAATAGGTCAAGTATACTTTGACCAAAGCGACATTTCCCACAAAAGGGAGGCAAGCTAGCCCATTTTAACTCTGATAAAATATTTTGAACAAACTTAATATCCTAACTTGTGTTTGTTTTTCTTTATTCATTCGATAGTTTGATTTTTGATCTATGGAGTTCTGTCAGTTTAATAACCTGACAATTTAAAATTGTACTGTTTGTAGCTTGAATACGTAATAAATTTAGAGTTATTTAATATTAAGGAGTACATTTAAATAACTTTAAATTTTTTTTGCATTAAATTGAGTTACATTTATTTACATTTATAAGTTACATCTGGCCCTTTGAGGACAGTCGTGGTGCTGGTGTGGCCATTGGTGGAAATGAGTTTGAGACCCCTGGTTTAGCCAGATCGGTGTTTAATTTTGTTCGTAATGTAGCTACCATGACTGAGACTCCTAGTATGCTTAGCTTTACTGGACAGTTTTCACATGTACATTATATGTTTGTTCTCCATGCTACATGTTAAGCCTTTTTTTTAAATTGTTGAGCAATAAATTTAGCTGCAGGTCTACAAAATTAACATCTATGAGATCTCCCCACAAAGTTTAAAGCTGAAATGGAAAAAATATGGGAACATGTTAAAGTTGGCATCCAGTGTGTGTTAGTTAAAGCTAAGCAGTTTAGTTAACAACTATCCATCTTCCACCGCTTATCCACAGTCGGGTTGCGGCAGCAGTTTCAACGGGGAGCCCCAAACTTCCCTTTCCCCGGCCACATCCACCAGCTCTGACTGGGGCATCCCAAGGTGTTCCCAGGCCAGTTTTGAAATATAATCCCTCCACCTGGTCCTGGGTCTGCTGGGAGGCCTCCTCCCAGCTGGACGAGCCAGGAACACCTCCTTAGGAGGCGCCCCAGAGGCATCCGCACCAGATGCCCAAACCACTTTAGCTGACTCCTTTCCACGTGAAGGAGCAGCGGCTCTACTCTGAGAACCCCGCAAATAGCAGAAGAAGGCCAAAGAAGAAAGCCAAGAAGGCCAAATACTATGAGCTGCTATTTGGTGCATTTGGTGTACCAAATAACAGCCCTCCCACAACGGTGTAGAGAAGGCAACCCTCTCATCCACCGGGATAATCTCGATCACAGCGGCGCACAGTCAGGGGCTTGTGAGTATCCCCACACCCACCCTGCGCCACACACCTGATGCACCTCCAGAGTAAAACAAGGTCCATACCCTATCCAGGAGTTTGTATCCAGAACCGAGGCAATGCGTGGAGGTAAGCCCCACCAGATCCAACTGGTAACGCTCCACCTCCAACACAAGCTTTGGCTCCTTCCCCACCAGTGAGGTGACATTCCACGTCCCCAAAGCCAGCTTTTGCCGTCCTGGTCTGGTCCATCGTGGCCCCCTGTCCTTACTGTCACCATATGGCAGCCCACCCGACCCCATCGATCTGCCCTGCGGGTGGTGGGTCCACATGGGCGTAGTTAACAACTATATTAGGCTAGTTGCTAGTTAGGCTTACAGTAGATTGGTTCAGGCTGACAGATTGGTATTTATCTCAATTTAAAAGGATGTCACTAACACACTGTATGGTATTTGTTTATGATTTTTTCCCTAAGTGCAAGTACAGAAAAAAAAGTTTGGGGGAGGCAAGCTAGCAGACCAGTTAGGCAAATGAAGGAAAAACAGAGGAAGGCAGTCTTCGGGTCATGAGCCAGAACAGCAGGGTCTAAGGATGCTTGTTTGGATTTAGAGGAAAGACAGGTTTTAACCACAAGATGTTTGGTTCACAGAAACCAACAAACCAAAAATTACAAAACAGTACTCATTATGAGTAAAACAATAATAAATAATAAAACAGTAATATCAGACTTCATACCAAATATATGAAAAGAAATGTACTGGTATTATAAATCAAGTGCACCCAACTTAGTGATAAATCAACGTAGTGACGTAACAACTTTGTGTTGGCAAATCATAGATTAGGCTGGGCGGGCATTGGGAAGCCACTGATGAATGTTAGCAGGCTAACTGGAGAAAGAAAGCTAACTAATCATGAGATTGAGAAAGGAGTTAACGTTAAAGGAGAAGGCACCTGTCAAAGTAGCAAGTGGAAAAGAAATTTTAGAGAAGTGATAGTTCTGTTCGCTGACTACATGAACAGAACTGTATGTAGTTACATAATAAGCATTTTTGTCAGATGCCTGAGGAGCATTTTGAATACTACATCGATTGTCCCATTCCAAACGGAAACCATAGCTGGACAGACTGTCCTTGCTAGCCAGCTAGTTTCACTCAAAAATTGTTGCCGTTTTCTGTGTTGTTCCTGCTGTTTGGACTTTCTGCTCAAAAACATGAAAGTTGTTGGAACAGTTATGACACTCTAAAATTATGTTAACTGGGAAGTCCATGTATAGTGATGAGCAGATGAAGCCCCATAAAGCATTGAAGCTTTTCATCCCAATCGGTTAACTGCGGTTCGAAGCTTCATGAGGCTTCATTTGCTCTAGTACGACATCTACTGGATGCTAAAATATCAGTTGGCGTGAGTTTGAAGTGTGTGGCATTTTGCAGAAAGCCTGTGAATCAAAATAAGGAGGTTTGCAAACCATATAGTGATACCTCTGTACTCGACCATAATCCGTTCTGAGGTGGTGGTTGAGCACCGATTTGTTCGACCACCGAAACCAATTTTCCCATAAGAAATAATGGAAAGTATTTTAATCCGTTCTTACCATTTAGAAAAATACCTAAAATATTATAAGAACGTGTATCTAAACAACAATGAATACTTAAATGTGCACAAGCAGTACATGATACAGATAAAGCATTATAAACCATTTTGTATAATTTACTTTACGTTTTTGAGAGTGGTTGATGGCACTAGCGTCATCATGGAAGGGGAATCCCTTCCATGATGACGCCTCCAGGGGTTTTCTCCCTTCTCTCTCTCTTCCGTGGAGGTGAATCTGGCTGGGCAGTAGCCTTCCTCTATTCTTTAAGAAGGAACCTGTCCATTGTCAGTTGCTTCTGCTTCAAGATAGTGGAAATGGTTGACTTTGCCATTTCGTACTGCGACGCGAGGTCGGAAACTCGTACACTACTTTCCTATTTTGCTATAATTTCCGTACGTGTTTGCGTACGTAATTTGCGTACGTGTTACTCCACTGGCGGTCTGAGTCAAACTGACACTTACCCGCTGGCCGAGGAGCGCAGCCGAGGAGCGCGTTCGGGTCGACTCGGCTAGTCGAGTACCGAAAATCTGTTCGGGGTCCGATACATTTTCTACTCGAATTTTTTGGTCGAGCACCAATTTGGTGGAGTATAGAGGCGGTCGAGTACAGAGGTATCACTGTATATTAAAGTCATGGCAGTACACTGTGTGTGTCTGTATAAAAAAAAAAAAATCTGTTAATAATTCGCGGTGCACTGGCATCATGCCCGGAGTGTCCCCCGCCTCATGCCCTATACCGCCGAGATAGGCTCCGGCTCCCTGTGACCCGCTGCGGCGGATATAGCGGTGGTAATCTGAAGATGACTGACTGACTGTTAATAATTCTCGTAGGGAAATTACTTTTAACTCCATATGCTTGCACACGTATACAGTTCACACACACTGTATATGTGGTGGAAAGTTTTTAATACAATAAAATAATACAATAAAATAATATAATAATATAATAAAATAATATCATTTCCTGACCCAAAAATCTAGAGTGTGTGTGTCAAATCTTTCAGCACTTGGGAGAAATGGCCCCAGGAAGTCTCGAGGTCATGAAAGATTCTGCAAGAATCTAATCTGTTTTTAGAAGTGTTTGCGTAAATGTTAGTATCTGTTAATAATTTTGTCTGCACTAAATGTCTGTGTGACTGATTAGGTTATGTCATCAGCCATGTGAAACTGTCGACAGGTCTCTGCTAACTTCTTGAGGTCATGATGTACCAACTGAAACTGGGGGAAAGATTAGTGGAGAGCAGAGGGAATGAAGTTAAATAACTGATTCACACCTCCCATAGTTACGCCTTTAGAGTATAAAAAGAGATGTGATCCATGTTTTAGTTTCTACTTGAAGTTTTTCCTGTACCCAGAGTACTCTGCAACAACACACAGGAGGACTCTTACTGTCCCCATAGCTCTCATCATGCTTAGATAAGTATTTGTTGAACTTGTCTGTTTGTTGAACCAGTCTGTCTGTCAATGTCATCGATGATGTTATTGGACTCATACTCAACCTATTGATGATATTATTGTACTGCTAATCAACCTATACATGATTTGAATTGACAAGTAAATATCTTGTATTTTACACTGTCTCCTGTCCTTAAGAAAAACGAAACCCCCACCACATATAAGTATACAGTTCACACACACACACACACACACACACACACACACACACACACACACACACACACACACACACACACACACACACACACACACACACACACACACACACAGACTGGCAGTATGGAAAATTATCATTTGGACATCACAAAAATTAAAATACAGTAAACATGTACAATGAGCGGAGGGTTGTTGGGGTTGGGGTATGGACAATGATTGTGCATTTGTAATGTTCAGGTATAGCCAGTGATTTTGCCTGGGTATTATCATTAGTTCCATCCATCCATCCATTCATCCTCAACCGCTTATCCGGGGCGGGGTCGCAGGAGCAACAGTCTCAGCGGGGATGCCCATACTTCTCTCTCCCCAGACACCTCCTCCAGCTCCTCCAGGGGGAGCCCAAGGCATTCCCAGGCCAGCTGAGAGACATAGTCCCTCCAGGTCTTCCACAAGGGCTCCTCCCAGTAGGACATGCCCAGAACACCTCCCAAGGGAAGCATCCAGGAGGCATCCGGCACAACACAGGCAGGACAACACAGGCAGTGCAACAAGCAGTACAACAAAGACAGTGCAACAAGCAGTACAACACAGACAGTACATCAGACGTCGTGGGCATGCTGGTCACCCGATTCGGCAGGAAAGGCACAGCGGTCAACACAACAGTGCTGGTGTTCATTTCTGCTCGTCAAGTATAAGACGAAACACAAGGGATGGTTAACATCTCTATACACTCTAATCTCATAGGGGAAGTGACGTGTGTGAGGTCTCCTCCCGGTAGGACATGCCCGGAACACCTCCCAAGGGAGGCGTCCAGGAGGCATCCGGCACAACACAGGCAGGACAACACAGGCAGTACAACACAAGCAGTACAACACAGGCAGTAAAACACAAGCAGTACAACACAAGCAGTACAACACAGGCATGACAACACAGGCAGTACAACACAGGCAGTGCAACAAGCAGTACAACACAGACAGTGCATCAGACAGTACAGTACTCATAGGGGAAGTGACGTGTGCGCAGTCCCTCAGTTGACGGGGGAAGGAAGAGATAGGTAGTCAGGTGCTGGGGAGGAGGCAGAGCAGGGAGGGAGTTGAGCCTCCTGACTGCCTGGTGAAAGAAACTGTCCTTGAGCCTGCTGGTTCTGGCCCACGGACTCTGCAGTCTCCTACCTGATGGCAACAGGCTGAAAAGGCTGTGAGAGGGGTGGGTAGGATCACCTGCAATGCTGCTGGCTTTGTGGGTGAGGCGGGTGTTATAAATGTCTGTGAGGGAAGGGAGAGAGACACACCAGTAATCTTTTCAGCTGCTCTCATGATGCGCTGCAGGGTCTTGCGGCAGGAAACCGTACCACATGGTGATGCAGCTGGTCAGGATGCTCTCAATGGTGCCTCTGTAGCAAGTCAGCATGATGGGGGGTGTGGCTTTTGCTCTCCTCAGTTTGCGGAGGAAGCAGAGGCGTTGGGCTTTTTTGGCCAGCGATGCGGTGTTGCGGTCCTAGGACAGGTCCTCGGAGATTTGCACACACTTGGTGCTGCTGACCCTTTCCACTGCAGCACCGTTGATAGTTAGTGGAGCATGCTGGGTGCGTGCTCTTCTGAAGTCCACAACAATCTCCTTCGTCTTCTCCACATTCAGATGGAGATTGTTGTCCTTGCACCACATAGCCAGGAGGCCCACCTCATTTCTGTAGGCTGTCTCATCATTTTTGTTGATGAGACCCACCACAGTCGTGTCATCTGTTAACTTGACGAAGAGGTTGGAGCTGAAGGTTGGTGTGCAGTCATGGGTCAACAGAGTGAAGAGGAGAGGGCTCAGAACACATCTTTGGGGGCTCCCGTGTTCAGCGTGATGGTGCTGGAGGTGTTGTTACCAACTCAAACTGCCTGTGGTCTCCCTGTCAGGAAGTCCAGCAGTCAGTTGCATATGGAGGTGTTGAGTCCAAGCTGGTCGAGTTTATAGATGAGCTGCTGGGGGATGATTGTGTTGAATGCTGAGCTGAAGTCGATGAACAGCATTCTGGCGTATGAGACTTTGGTCTCCAGGTGGGTGAGGGTTGAGTGTAGTACAATGGAGAGGGTGTCATCAGTGACCGGTTGGACCAGTAAGCAAACTGAAAAAGGGTCCAGGGTTGAAGGGTGAGCAGACTTGATGTGCTGCATGAGTAGCCGCTCGAAGCACTTCATGTGGATGGGAGTGAGTGCAACTGGGCGGTAGTCGTTGAAGCTGGATGGGGGCGACTTCTTTGGGACTGGGATGATGGTGGTGGCTTTGAGACAGGTAGGGACAACACCCTGGCTCAGGGAGATGTTGAAGATGTCTGTGAAGACATCTGTGAGCTCATCAGCACAGTCTCTCAGGATACGACCAGGAATGTTGTCAGGACCTGGGGCTTTCCGTGCGTTGGTCCTTCTGAGGACTTGCCTCACGCTGTTCGGAAAAAGCGTCAACGGCTGGTCACAAGGAGGGGGAGCCTTCTGTGACGGTCTGCCTCAAAGCGCACAAAGAAGTCATTCAGCTGATTCAGCAGATTGGTGGAGCTGTCGCAGGACTGCGGAAGGGGCTTGTAGTCCGTAATGGACTGAATCCCCCGCCACAGGTTCCTGGTGTCTCTGCTGTCGCTGAAGTGGGTGGCGATCCTCCTGGAGTACTGTCTCTTGGCCACTCGGATGCCTCGTGACAGGTTGGCCCTAGCTGTCCTTAGGCCTACCTCGTCCCCAGCTCTGAAGGCCGCGTTCCGCGCCCTCAGGAGCCTGTGGACTTCACCTGTCAACCAAGGCTTCCGGTTGCCTCGGAGATTGTTCTGGTGACCATGACATCATCCATGCATTTCCTCATGTATGCAGTGACGGTCTCCGTGTCCTCTTTGAGGTCTGTGGTGTTGTTGTGTATGGCTGCGTCTTTGAATATGCTCCAGTCTGTGGTTGAAAAGCAGTCCTGGAGTGCCATCAGGCCACACCCGTATCTGCCTTTTCACAGGTTTAAGGACTCTAACGAGCGGTCTGTATCCCGGTGTTAGCATAACAGTGGTGTGGTCTGACGCCCCAAGGTGGGGGAGGGCACGGGCCTTGTAGGCATCTTTATGTGTTGTGTAGACATTGTCCAGGATGTTAGTTCCTTGATATTTTTTCTTGCCATAGGGGTTTTTGTACTGCTCTTTTGTCTGGCCCGTCACCCAGGACCTGTTTGCCAAGATTATCATTGGTTTTTCTTTAATAAGAACATTTTTGTCCACTGTAAAAACTAAATGACTCATAAAGAAAGAAACAAATGAACAAATATCCAACTGTCAAGCATGTTTATGAACATGTCTTTGACGTGGAGCTGGAATACGTCAGAAAATAGCCAATTTTAACTTCGTCCATTCTGTGTGTACATGTAGACAGGGGTCACACACACTAATGTCACAGCAGTTTTCGTCACAAGGACGCCCCCCGGATAGAAAAGGTTTCGGTTACAGCGTCCACACGTCAACGCATATCCGGCGTTTTCAAAAAACTTCCCCTTTGGCCAGTGTTTTTGTCCCGGATATCTGCGTTGTCGTGTGGACGAAAGGCGTGACCGCAACAAAAAGCCTCACTGCCCGATGCCTTACGCTATATTGTTCACGTGATTCCTTGTGACAGATGCGCCGTGATTGGTTGGGCGCCATGATTGGTTGGGTGCTTGATTGGTTGGGCGCTTGGGTGGAGTTAAAGCGTGACAGAGAAAGGTTTTAAAGTGAGCTTATTCAAATATATAGGTGGGTAGATAAGAATAGTATTAAATAGGACTGAGTTACACAATGGGTCCTTAGATTTATCAAGCACTTAATATTGTTGAGTCTACTTTTCATATTGTCTTCTCTGTGTCCACTTCCAAGCCAGTAATATAAATATGCTGATAGTTGTTTTCCACCCATTGATCTGTGGTATTTTCCTCATCCGTTTAATTATAACTACTGGTATGAATGCAGAGAGTGGTCCTCACTTTCTGTAACATCTACAGTGGTACACAAAGGATGAGTATGATGAAATGGAGAAATGAGTCGTATTTTATGTGCCAGAATGTTGTCAGAACATTTTTCTGTGATGTGCGTGTTTTTATTAGTCTGCCTCACACAGTGATGGCAACAAAGAAATTTCTCACGTACAAATAGCTGTCTATCCTCTGAGGGCTGACTCTGCAGCCACCTCTGGTGAAAAATTTGAAAGAAATGAAGAACGATCACATATTTGGAATAAATCAGGTAAAAGGGCCGTCACAGACCTTCTATACTTAAATACAGTATATGGTTAAATAATGCAATTCTACGAATTGCATTATTTAACCATATACTGCATTAAAAGAAAAGAGTACTAGTAATGGAAAGTCATTCCATACCTCAATTTCCCTCTGCAGACAGGTTCCCTCTTCCAGGAATGGCTTCATCATCTCCTCTGTGACTGGAAAGTTTGAGGGAAGCTCTGAGCAGCGCTTAATCAAAATGGGGTTGACACCGTTCAGGAACTGATATCCATAAAAATCATCTTCTTTCCAGTGTTCTGTGACATACTCTGGAAATAAGTTTGTGAACATGTTAGCAAATGTGTGTGTGTGTGTGTGTGTGTGTGTGTGTGTGTGTGTGTGTGTGTGTGTGTGTGTGCGCGTGCCTGCGTGTGTGTGTGTGTGAATAACTGGTTTTAGTCAACTGATAACGTCTGCCGATTGCCAATGGACAGCTACGGGTTACTAAACTAGGGCAGCCACTTGTTACGAGTTCTTATTCAATGTTGTAAAACTGTAAAACAAATACCTGACATTTCTGTCTTTTCACACCAGAAAATATTTTTCATGTCTTCCATGTTTTCCCACTGTTCAGTAGAACCAATCAGCCCCTTAAGCTTGAATTCAAGTGCCCTGAAACAAAACAATGTTAATAACAGGTGAAAAGAAAATAGGATTTTACAAATGCACTTTTTTTCATTTTAGAAACTGGTGTTGTATAAAATATATCTATGTAGACTTACATTATTCTCTTTGTATCAAGAATTTCAGTTTCTCTGACATCAGTGAAGCGAATCTCAGCTGGCAGCTCAGACACATCGTTGAAACTGACGATGTCACATATCCCTTCAGTCAGAGTTTTCCACCTATAAATGCGAAAAAACCAAGCAAGCAGACATTGTTACTGAAAATACGAGACACTACAGAGACACCTCTGAGATTCCGTTGTTACTGCAGATCTCAAATTGTACAGCATACCTAACTTACTGGTATAAGCTCTTTTTATGTGTCAGCTCCTTACGACGGTGTTCAATCAGCAAAGGAACAACCTCCTCAAAGTCTTTCATGGCTAGGTGGTTTCAAATTTTTTAAAAGGTTGTGAATTATTTTTAGTGATTTATCATTGTCATCAATAATAAAGATTATTGAGTTAAAGCAGACCTCTCCCTCCTCTCAGCTCCACCAGCTCTCCCCTGGAGATCCATCTGTAACAGGGGAAAAGAACCCTGTCCCCCTCTGGAGTCATCACCACTACTTTGCTGAAGTACCACTCATCCTCTGAGAGAAGAAAGAATGGATCTTTCTCCACCTTGACCAGGAGAAGTGTCCCCAGAGGCAAACTGGTTTCAATGGTGTAGGTCCCCATCTTGAAAAAAGGATTAATATCAATAAACTGTAAGTATTGAATGAGCAACATTTATCTATTTGTTTGTTTTTGTCTAAGGAGTGATAATTCAGTCACATTTGGAACCTGAAATGTTATACCCAGCTGTGAAAAATACAGTACATGACCCCCCACCACCACCACCTACAAAAATAAACATAAAATGCTCAACTTACTGCTCCAGTTGTGAAATCAAGACCAAAGTTATCCAACTCAGTTCTGTCGCTCTGTCCTTTACTTCCAAATAAGGTGACGTAGATGTGATCCCATGTTCCAGCTTGTTTGAGGTTACCTGTGGTCACCTCTAACTTGTATTCAGCCATGGTCACACAGTCAAACCTGTATAATAAAGTGAAATTAAATGAACTTTCAATGGATTATGAATGCACACTTTAGCACTGAACATTGAATGATGCTGCATGCATTAATTAATTTTTGCCAACCCCTTACCCTTGCTAGGTAATACTCTTCTGTTTGCTCTACTTCGCCTCTCCAGGTCAGTTGTAAACTCCTTGACAAAATCTTCCCTCCTATAACTCTTGGAGGTGGAGTTAAAGGAAGTAAGCGGTCATTCAGGTTTTCTTTGTGTGAGGGATGAGGAGAGGCAATCATGTCACGTCTTGTATATTTGATATCCTGAGTGAGAAAACAATCTAGTTTTTAAAACAAACAAGAAAGAAAGCTGAAAAACCTGCTGAAAAACAAATGTTATTTCCATCAAGATTTATTTTCATTCTTTCATTCAGTCATCGTTTTGAAAACGAGATGATTGTAATTTTTCATCTTTGCTGCTTACCCTCCTTGCATCTTAGGTAAATTATTCACACAAAAATTCCCACAGGTTAGAGTGTGAGCATGTGTGTTTGTCTTTCACATGGCACCAGGATGAACTGGTGTCTTGTCTAGGGTGTACCCTACCTTTTGCCTGTAGTCTGTTGGGTTTATTTGTCTACATATGTATATTTCATATTCAAAGTTGTCATGCTGTAACTGACTCCATTATATACTAGTATGCATTGAAACTTCACATTGATAGATAGCATATCAAAAGCAAATATACATTGGAGTGTGACATTTCCATGGATGGGCATGTTGAGGCACCTTATTTTTGTATTTGGTTATGCTTCATGTTGATGCATGTTCAGCTAGGTTGTGTATTTTTGGAGTGTGTTCTATTTTCACAAACCTTGAAAGGTTTACCATTCATCCTTATTGTACTTGAAAGCTGCCTTTGACAGCATTAAACAGTTTTATTCATTAAATAATGTGATCAGAATTTCCATTATTGGTCTCAGACTAGTTAAATATTTTACCATTAAAGACTTTGCGTCACTATAATAGTCACATCCTTGTTTTTGCTTACCTGCTCTGTGGAGTCCCACAGGAATCTCACAAATTCTATTTTTCATTTATTGTTTTTATTGTTCTTCGCTTCTGTTCAATGCCTTTCATAATGTGAAGCTTCGAGATATATGTTTGTGATGTTAGTGATGTTTATATCACAAGAAAATTGTGGCGTTTGTTAGGGTTTTGCTCTGAACAAAACTCTCTTCGGTTTTTTAGCTTGGTTGAGAGGTGTATCTACAATAATGAGACAAATTGTACAAAAAGAGTTTTCTGAAGAAGTTCAGCAGTTTACAAGTTGGTGAGGATACAGTGCTGGGCTCTCCAACAGACGCAAGCCTCTGGAGGAGGACCCCGAATGTTCATTGGCTGTGATCTTTATAGTGTTTGGGTTAGACTGTCCTTGAGTCACCAGCCACCTGACTCAGCCTAACATGTATCAGTTATCTATGTGCTGTGCTTGTACTGTACTTTTGTGTTCAGAAAAGTATGTGATAGACAAGAACTAGATAGACTAGTGTTGTGCTATCTGTGTTTGTGTAAGCAGATGCGTTTTGTGGTCGTTTCCATTGTTAAATGAAAATTCCCAACACTTCCTTAGATTTAAGTACCTTCTTTTTCTGTCGTGTGTCCTTAGACCTTGTAGCAAGCCATTCCAGCGTGTCATCGTCCAGGTTAACCAGACCCTGATCACAATTCAGAGGCCGGTATATGGGGCAGCTGGTCACAATGTGCTCCACAGTCTGTAGTGGGTCTCCGCACTCACAGGAGGCGCTGTCTGTGAGACCCCACTTCTGCATTGCGGCACCAAAACGTCCCACACCTGTCCTCAGGCGATTGAGTGTTGTCCACTCCTTACGGGAGAGTTTCTGGCCGGGAACATCTGTGGGATCCTCGATGTAGTGGTGAAGCCTGGATGGGTCAGTTTTGCTGTTATTTTGATTATATTGTTTCCGTTTTCATATATTTCCTTGGTCATTTATCATTGGTCATTTTATGTCTTTAGTTTCCAGCTGAATAAAAGGATAAAGGGAGAGAAGAATGGGTTGGATAGAATAAAGTAACAACAGTACACCTCAGGGAGTAGGGTTGAGCCGATTACTCGTTTCAGATTAATATCTGGTACGGATAGCGCATTTTTGACGAGTACGAGCATGCTACGAGTAAAACTGGTCAATCCTCGTGGTGGTTCATTCATTCATTCAATTATTTTCTTGACCGCTACATCCGCTTGCGAGGGTCACGGGGAGCTGGAGCCTATCCCCGCTGGCATAGCTGAAGGAAAATCCTCAGGACTGACTGCCTTCACGCTCTGTGACTGGCCACTCACAGACAGCGCCCACCCCTCCCTACCTTGACCTAGAGAAAACTAGGTCAAGGTCAAATTTAAACTTTTGGAACGAGATAAGATAGAAATGCGAAGGTGAAGGCCAGTGTGAGTAAGACCATAGAGCAAAGCTAGGGTAAAATTTTGAATTCAGGGTGTCACAGGATGTTGCAGTCTCTGACTGCCTTGTTTTAATTTTTACCAGCCACATAAAAAAATCCTTGATCCATTCCACTGCTGCATGCTTCTGGTATTTTTCCACTCACCTGATTCTGATTCCACACCTCCTCATTAAGTCAGTTCTATTTGTCTGTGTAGCACAGCTGCTTCTTATCAGATCTGGCAATGTTTCTTAAATCTACATTGTGTTTCTGACGTACACACACACACACACACACACACACACACACACACACACACACACACACACACACACACACACACACACACACACACACACACGAACTCACCTGCAATCCTGTGGAACTCATCCTTGATGATTCTGACGAGTTTATCTCCAGAGAAATTGACAGTAAATTTATGAAAAATCTGTTCTCCCGCAGCACACAAATGTTGTTTGACCCAGTGTGAGTTCTTAATATCTGGCAGATATCATGTAGCTCCTCACTATTATTATCACACTATTTATATATATCTCCACCTCACCTTAACATTTAAGTAATGTAGCTTCAGGAGATTTGCAGTGTTTAGTGCAGATAGGAAAATAAAAGTCGTTTCCCCCTTTGACACCTCCACCAATAATCGTTGAGGAGCCAGATGGGTTTCAACGACGGTCGTTGGAATGTGAATAGAGCTGACCACACCCCACAGAGTTTATAAGCTGGGACATGATCAGCCACCCTCTGAACTGAAGAAGAGACGAAACATCTTCAAGAACTTTCTTAACGTCCAGTGGATAGACTGAAACAGCTTTTGGATTTCAAGGCGAAGCGCTCTGAGCATCTCCCACATAGTGCATGAAAAATATTAAGAAAAATAAATAAATGTTACACACAGTACTTGCTGGAATGTGAGAGCTTGATCAATTTGTTATGCTGCAGATGTGAGGATGGATTAGGTCATGGATGTGTGTGTGATGGATCGGGACATGAACCGGTACCGATCATAAAGATAATTGTCTTGAGATGACGGGACATCTAAATGTAACCAGGTGGTAAAACTACTTAAAGATACTCAGGGAATAAAAACCACTGTAATTAATATATTCTCAGTTGTTGTAGTCCTGCTGTAAGAATTAACTTTGGACAGCAGGGGGCAGAGTGACAGTCTCTTGGAGACGCGCGCTTTCTGGGAAAATACCAGAAGTAAACGGTATTGCACCGGTTTTTCACGGAGTTGAGTCACCTGTGCCGTCTGTGAGACGATTTTCTGGACATTAAAAGGTTGTTTAACGATAAGATTGCACAACATACACATCCGTTATTGTAAGGTTTTACAATGTTCTCATAGAAGCATGTTTTGTGTGTAGATGCCAAGCTTAGGATTGCTGATGCTGGTGGATCACATTAGCATGTGTGCTACTGGAGCTCAGTGTGTTTAAGCTAGGTAAGAGACTGAAGACAAGTTCGGGATTCATGCTCTGTATGTCTATTGTTGACTATAATCAACAATATGGACATGATTTGTTTTGGTTAAAAACTAAAATACTGGGTTGTAATTGTACAGGGCGATAATATGAATGTTGTTTATTTTCTCTGTAGCCAGAGGTGCCACTGTCGTATTTTTGTTACGTATTTTGTCATGTATTTTTCTATGCATTTTATGTACTTTTATGGTAACATTGTGTTAAAATTGGGAAATAGAACAAGAATAGTTTTTATGCAAACCATATCTGATTATTTTGGTAAATTTACAAATTGATTCAACAAAAACCTTAAATTTCATTTATAATTATTTCCAATATTATATCTTGATTTGGGGAACACAATAAAGACCCACAAAAAATTGTCTGTGTGTTACTTATCCCGGCTTCATAAACATGATACGAAAATTTTTAATTTTCTGTGAATAATGCTGAACCTTTAGCAATAGGATTCTCGTCAAACAGACAAGCCATGTTTACATCTAAAATACCTCTGAAACAGAGTTTTTCAGAAAAACGGACTTTGGTAAAACTGTCCGTTTGACAGAACCAGGAATTGAAACAGCACAAGCAGCCATGAAAGGGGGCGGAGTCAGAGGAAACCCTGGGTTTATGGAATAAAACCTGCTCCTGACCAGGTTAGCTTCAGTCTGTTACTGCAGTAACCCAGAGGTTTAGTTTACCTGGCTTTGTGAAACCGGAAACCCTGGTTTCACTGGGTTAACTTACCCAGGTTTTCCACTAAACCTGCTTCTTGAAATGGGCCCACTGCGATCGTGTATCATAACATGAAAATCTAAGTGAATGTGTTGTGAATGAGGATGTTTTGTTTTTTTTGTCACCAATTTTTATTTAAAAGAAAAAGTGTGTCCATTGTTTTGAAACAGTCTGCTACGCTTTTCGATACAACTTCTCCAGCTTTAGAAAACACACACTCGCACAGGACAGATGAAGCTGGGGTGCTCTTCCTTATAAACATAGTTTGGCCTGTCAGTGTCTGTTTGAAACAGTTCCTGTATTGGTCACGTGACTATTAAAGCGATTTAATGACGCAAGAGTTGATGTCGAACTTTCCTTAAGCACCGTACCACCCAACCACTGTATCACCATCAATAATTTACGGGGAGGAGTTCCGGTTTGGCAAGCAATGGAGTAGGCAGCGAATCGGAAGGTCTCTGTCATCATCGATTTTAGTTTGATATATTTGTAGTGTTACATGCTCTTTTGGAAATTGGTGAACCAGCTGTTGAAAGCTCTCCCTGGCTCGCATATTCTACTCCCGACTAACCATGGGCAAAAGCGGTAAAAAGTCAGGAAACGACAGCGGACAAGACGACGAGTTAGCCCCCAAACAACTAGCTAGCAGAAGCTCGGCTGGTAGCACGTGCGAGGACGACCCACAGGCTCTGTCGCTGAAAGAAATAATGACACAGCTCACCGGTATGGAGGAACGGATAATTCAAAACCTGATGTCACAAATTTCTGCCAACCACGCAGCCATAGCTAAACATGACCAAACAATTCAAGCCATGGAAACTTTCATGAATGATTTGCACTTGCGATTGACCACTCTGGAGACCACGGTCAAGAGTTTCGCCAAAGTAAACGAGCAGCTGCAGTCAAAGGTGGATGACCTCGAAAATAGGTCCAGGAGATGTAATATTCGTATCATAGGGATACTAGAGGGAAGCGAGGGCATCAAACCAACCTCTTTCACTGAATCCTTCCTGGCCATCCGGAGGAGACAAGACGGCGCACCCCGATCATTTATCGCCTGCATCCATCAACTCCAGGTGAAGCAGTGCATCCTGCAGCTCGCTCGTGAAAAGGGATCTCTGGCCTTCAGGGGCAACACGATTCACATCTACCCTCTACAGTGCCGACGTGTCCAAGAGAAGAGACGCTTTCGCACCGATAAAAGCCGAGCTGAGGAGAGCGGGATTCCAGTTCAGCCTGCACTTCCTCGCCAAACTCCGCGTAATCGCCAATGGATCCAGGCATGAATTCAGCACCCCTGCGGAAGCCACCGCGTTTTTGGAGCATAGACAACCAACTGAGTGAGTCCCTTACAAAGTTGGTGGAAAATGGAATCACATCCCTCTTTTTCTCTCTTTGTACCCCGCTGGGTCATTTGGTGAGTGAACTGATCCCATTGATTTAATGAAGATGCCCGATGTATAAAACACCGAGCAATTAATAACTAAGGTCTCCTTATATTGCGTTACTTTGTTTACTGTATCTGTTTTATATACTCATTTTGTATTGCTTTTATCATCAATATGTCGCTTCCTTAAGTCGACTCCTTTTATTTACTCATTCACTCACTCTTAGCCCAGATTTAAACTGATTCTGCTCGGAGAATGGGTTTTTCACCTATGCACGCCCCCCTGGACATTGCGTGGCAAGGATAAGCACTTAACACATTATTTCTGTAAGAACTGTAAAGACTCACTACGTAACTTCTCAGTTTATTTCAATAACCCACTACGATGACAGCAAATTAAACTGACCCTTTGTTTATTTTCTCTCTACTCCCCATGTGACTCCCATATATTTGTTCTGGGTTCGATTTTAAAGTTCAAGGGACAGACTCCCTGATGTAGTTACTTTCAGTCCTTTACCTTAGTTTTTAAGTGGTTCACCAAACACAATTCTACCTTTCTGTGTATTTTACTGAAATCATTTCACTTTCAAGACAGAGCCTGAAGGGCAGACTAGAACAAAGCACAAAGTGAGTAGAGGCACAAGCCTTGAGATAGGGTATATAGGTTACACATGTATGACGAATGCAATATTGTTTATTTACCCCTTTTTTTCCCCTCTTCTTTTTTGTAAAAGGAGTCAACAACCCAATCAAAAGACAAAAAGTCATGTCTCACCTACAACAACTTAATGTGGATGTTACATTTTTACAAGAAACATACCTCTGCAATGCTAATATTCTCAGCCTTAAAAAAGGCTGGGTCGGCCAACTGTACCATTCTAAATTCAATGCAAAAGCTCGGGGGATGGCAATATTAATAAAAATATTTCTTTTCACTCTCAGAAGGTCATTAGCGACCCAACGGGCGGTACATCATAGTTGTGGGACTGCTTTTTGCCAACCCTGTTATCTTGGTAAATCTATATGCACCAAACTGTGATGACCACAATTTTTTTGAAATACTGTTTCTGACTATCCCGAAACTTGATACTGGTTATCTTATAATAGGAGGGGATTTTATCCTTGTACTGGATATCACTCTCGACAGGTCTTCAACCAAACCCCAGAATCTTACCAGGTCAGCCAGAGCAGTAAATAATTTTATGGTTCAATGCGGTCTTTCTGATGTTTGGAGATTTCATTCTCCCCATACCAGAGCTTATTCATTTTTGTCCAATGTACATCACACCTATACACTTATAGATTATTTCCTGCTTGACAACAGGCTCTTACCCAAGATTAGAGCATGCTCCTACACCAGTATTGTAATTTCAGATCATAGTATCCTTCATTTTGACCTAGACCTCCCAAACTGCCCTCCTCCAAGCAGAATTTGGAGACTTAACCCCCTTTAATATCGGACCAGAAATTTGTAGACTTCATTTCTTCTCAAATTGACTTTTTCCTGGAGACAAATGCCTCTCCTAAGTTTACATATGCCACATTATGGGAAACCCTTAAAGCAGGGGTATTCAATTAAAAGTCAAGGGGGTCCGGTTAGAAAAATGTCCTCTTAGTAAAAGGTCCGAACCCAAGTCCAGTTTGTGTCTTATAGTCGGCCACTATATCCACATTATCATTTATTATCAATTTTCAATGCAGGATATGTTTAAGTGAGTGCACAACTCGCTCTTTTACCTCACCATAAATAAAAGTAGACCCAGGCAAATACATTTTAAGCCTTTGTGTTAGATTGAAGAACACACAAACCTCAGAATTAAAAAATAAAGTGCAAAAAGAGCTGAAAAATATTTTTTCTCGTAAATTAAAGACATCCCAGCCTAAAGAACTGAAGGCCTACACTTCCAGTAAAAAAATATTAACATGTTCAGAAAGCATGAATAAAAACTGGACTTCTTCATGAAAGCCAGAACTTTCTTCATAAGAGAAAGGGGCATGTGGCCTGCGAGTAACTTACTTGTACACAAGTAACCTTGCACACAAGGTGTGCCTGTGCACACTTTGTGATGGTCTCTAATGTTGGTGAAAAAGACCACTGGACTTGATCAGTATCTTTTATTGCTGCATGTATGTCCTCTCCCCTTGTATGTGTTTCATAGTGGTGTTAAACTCAGCAAGGAACCTGACACACACACACACACACACACACACACACACACACACACACACACACACACACACACACACACACACACACACACACACACACACACACACACACACACACACACACACAAGCTATAACTCATCAATGTTAATATTTCTGATTTTCTGGTTGCTGTTTTAGCTGACATTGGGAGTTTTTCCACACATCTTATCTTTCTGATTTCCCCCAAACAAAATGTCAACAACAGCTTTTAAGAACTTATTCACACTGTCCCATCACTAAAAGATGTTTTATGTTGCCCTAAACTCCACCATGCCTTTAGTGAACATCGTTTGCATTTTTCTCGGTCATTTTGCCCTCAGCTCTGACTTCAGGGAATAATTCTGCGCAAAAGATCTGTGCTTTGTTTCATAGTGGTGCTTCATGTTACCACTTTCAATTCATTCTACGTGTTCAGACCATATGAGGTAAAATGTTTTTGAACTGCCTGATGGAGGAATAAACATAAATTTTGTCCACTCATTGTTAACCAGCGGTTTTCCTCGTTAACCTCCATTCCTTTGGAGCTATGCTGTCTCCCTTCTTCTGTGCTCCAAAGTGGTGGTAAAATCACAGTGGTAGCGAGCTGTCTCACTTCCTGGTACGCTGACAGCGCAGGGTAGACGAACGATCTGATTGGCTGAACTGAGTGGCGCTATTGCCGTATATACTGGAGGAGCAGCGCTAAGAAAATCTATTCTCGTGAATGTATCATGGATTGGTCACGGGTCTGGACAAAACCGGTCCGTCACCGGTGGTGACCCCTGCCTTAAAGTATATATACGAGGACAAATAATTTCCTACTCCTCTACACTTAGAAAAGAAAAGGTAAGAAAGCTGTAAGAAATCTCACAACAGGTATTGGACATTGATTCAAAATCCGATCAAACTCCCACTCCAGATTTGTGTAAAGACCGTTTAAGACTACAGACAGAATTTGACTTATTAACCACTGACGAGGCAACTCGTCTTATCATGAAGGCTAGGCACAATACTTACGAATTCGGTAACAAAGCAGGCAAGCTACTAGCCATGAAAGCCCGTCAAGCAGCTGCCTCCCGTTCGATCACAAAGATTCAGTCACACACAGGTGACATATTGACATAAACAGCACTTTTTTACAGTTCTACTCCAACCTTTAAACATCAGAATGCAGTGATGACTCTGACCTCCCTCACAATTTCTTTGACAATTTGATCCTTCCTGCTGTTTCCGATGACCAAAATGCCAAACTAAATGCAGAAATCTCAATTTCTGAAATTATCCCAGCAATAAAAGCTATGCAAAACAATAAATCCCGGTTCCTGATGGCTTCACATGTGAATTTGATAAAAAATTTGCCCCCCAATTGGCACCAACCCTTCAAGCAGTGTTTAAAGAAGGACTCTCCTTAGGGATTCTCCCCATGACACGGAGACAAGCCTCGATCACCTTATTGGCAAAGAAAGATAAAGATCTGCTTTTATGCTCGTCATATCGTCCTATCTCTTTGCTATGTGGATTTCAAAATTCTATCGAAGGTGCTAGTAAAACACTCAGAAAAAGTGGTCCCTGATATTATTTCACCTGATCAAACGTGATTCATCCAGAGCTGACACTCTGGGGTGGGTGGGATCACTTGCAATGCTGATGGCTTTGCGGGTGAGGGGAGAGAGACACCACTGACCTTTTCAGCTGCTCTCACGATGTGCTGCAGGGTCTTGCGGTAGGAAACGGTGCAGGCGCCGTACCACATGGTGATGCAGCTGGTCAGGATTCTCTCGATGGCGCCTCTGTAGCAAGTCAGCATGATGGGGGGTGTGGCTATTGCTCTCCTCAGTTTGCGGAGGCAGTAGAGGCGTTGTTGGGCTTTTTTGGCCAGCTATGCGGTGTTGCGGTCCTAGGACAGGTCCTCGGAGATGTGCACACCCAGGAACTTGGTGCTGCTGACCCTTTCCACTGCAGCACCGTTGATGGTTAGTGGAGCATGCTGGGTACGTGCTCTAGAGCAGCGGTCCCCAACCTTTTTTGCACCACGGACCGGTTTCATCTAAGACAATATTTTCATGGACAGGTCTTCATTTACTCGATAATCGTTAATGACGCCAGGACAGCTGTAGTTTAATAATAAATCATCCACAGTGGTTTTATGTAAAATGCAGACATAAACAGACAATAAACAACGTTTTTTTCATTAATTGATAATCAACATCTCTGTAAACGAAATAATTATATTAAAAACTCGATTCAAGTGACTGCACTGATGAAATTTATTTTGAAATATAGCGACTTACAAGCAGTTCATTCAATGTAGGAGAAATACTGATCATTTCCAATAAAAAGGTGAGCAAGTCAGTCAAATAATAATTACAATAATATGAATTTTTGGTTGGGGACCGCTGATCAAGGGGTAACAGGGAGACAATGACACCTGAAGTGTGTCCCGGACTTCAAATCTACTCCGCAGTTTGGTTTTCTTTACGTCACTGCAGAAAATCCCGCCACACAAAGACAGGAGGTTGGAAATGGAAGCAGATTTTCTATACTTTTTGGGCGATCTCAGGATAATTTGCCTTGACTTTAATCCAGAACACTGGCATAGTTGTGGGCGTTTATTTCAGGGTTTACGGAGGTAGCCTGTCACGTGACCCAGAACTGTCAAGCGAGACATTGCACGCATTAGTTAGTGCGTCATTCCGCACAGACGTCACTTTTCAAAATAAAACATCTTTAGACTGGTAATCAATTTAAAAAAAAATTTAAAAAAGTAAGTCAAAATTTCTTTGTCGCCCGGTACCTAATGGCCTGCGATCCGGTACCGGGTTGCGACCCGGTGGTTTGGGACTACTGACGTAGACGGATGTAACAGAGAATCAGGTAATTTTTCAAAATAAAACATCTTTCAGACTCCGAAAAAAATAAAACGGAAGCACCCACGGACCGGTACTGGTCCGCGGCCAAGGGGTTGGGGACCACTGCTCTAGAGAAACTGCTGAGTAGTTTTCAGTGTTTTTTTATATCTTCACGTTCTGTCTTTGTGTTTGTATTCTTTGTGTATTGTTAATTGTGTTTGTCTTGAGTGTTTAACGTGGTTTATTTTCAGGTTTTGTGTGTTTTTTGCCGACCAGGCGTGTGCCGGTTGACGGCCACGTCATGGCGGATGGTGGGTTCGATTTCACAAAGCTGACAAGGGACCACGGGATTAGAGTGGTGTCTCATTTCAGCGTGGAGGAGGTAGCACTAGCGGTGGGTGAAGTTATCGGGTATAGTGCACTGAAGTCTGCCGGCCAGATGAACAGGGCGATTGTCATGTTCGTGGAGAAGGTAGAACAGGTAAAGCTACTGGTGGAACTGTGTCGCCAGTTACGAGAGTCACGACAGGGTGTAAGGCCCCGCATCTGGGGCATCTCGTGTGTTACCGCCGACAGGTATCCATGATCCTGAACAACAGGGCGGAAGAATTTAACTACCATTTCGTTGTTAGAGTGGACAACTATGACTACCCGTGGTACGCCACCTCTTGGATGAAATGTTTTGGCTGTGGAGAGGAGGGACACATTGTTAGCACCTGTCCGAGACGCGTAAGCGATGCTCCAGGTCCCAGTGACACAGCCCCACCGCCGCTCCCAACCCAGGCTCCCACTGCCGCTCCGTGGCGTCCCGTTCCGGCTCCGCGGCGCCGAGGCATCAGGGATGCGGAGTAGAGAGATACTCCGAGGGGCGAGACTGAGAGTCAGATGCAGGTAGGAGCAGTGATAACCACTAATATCGTGAGGGGGCGTAGTGACGGTGGGACAAGTGAAGATGGTGGCAGGGCAGCTGAGAGAGCAGGTGGAGTGATGGGTGAGAGTGGGGCGGCGCTCAGCGAGTTGGGTGACGCGACGGCTGTGGTGGATGAGAATGGTGGGCTGACAGATGAACAGGGGGAGATTGGAGAGGTAGTGAGTGAAATGGGTGAGAGTATGGAGGCGGTAGGTGAACTGGGTGAGAAAAGTACACTGGGTGAGACTAAGGTTGTGACAAGTGCAGTAGGTGACAATAGAAAGGGGACTGGTGATAAAAATGAGAATGTTGAGATAGGAAACCAGACGGGTACTGAAGATATCACAGATGAGCGTGAGTCTGCATGGATTCCTGCTCCTACTAGGTGGCATGGTAAGCGGAAGAATGGTTTAACTGTTTCTGCCGTACGTAAAGCTGGTCGACTGGAGAGCACACCGAGTGTTCCAGACAGTAGTGACAGTGATGAATGTATGTCTGATTGCAGTGATCTATCTCACACTCCAGTCACTGCCAGTCAAAACCACGATTTCTACCCTGAAAAAATGTTTAAATTGTTTTTACAACAAACTAAAGGCATGAAAAGTCTGAATCTGGAACAGTTTTTTCCTGATAAATAAATTTTTTAGAATTCGGCAAAACAACTTATTCAAAACAGCCACATCAGAACTCAGTGACCAAGAGATATAACGACTCAAAAAGAAAATGAGTAAAGTCTGTAAACAACTGAGGTTTCAAGTTTGATAGGGCTGTCTATATTTAATTACTTTAAGGTTATTTTAACTTTTTCCCTTATCATGGATTATTTTAGAGTGGGGACATTAAACGTAAATGGAGCCAGAGAAAAGGAAAAGGGCGCTTTAAAGAAACACACAGCGATGAGAACAATGAGGTGGACTGGATGAAGGAGTGGGATGGACAGGTATTTCTGAGCCATAACACCACGCTGAGTGGTGGAGTGGGCTTCCTGTTCTCTAGAACTTTTAACCCAACATCTCTAGAAATCGAGCATGCCGTAAAGGGGAGGTGTCTTTTAGTAAAGGCACATTTTGAACACCGCACCCTGGTTTTTGTGAATATTTATGCTCCAACAAATGGTGCAGAGAGGAAGAGCTTTCTATAAAAAATACAAACTAGACTGGATAGCTGTGGCTCGGAAGACTTTTTACTCTTGGGTGGGGATTTTAGCTGTGTTGAGGACGGGACGTTAGACCGTAATCACGCATAGCCTTACCCAGCATCCCAACACTATGAAATGGCTAGTCTGTTCTCATGGCCTAGTGGATGTGTGGAGGAGGTTGCATCCAGACTGCCGACAGTACACTTGGTCCCACCTGACAGAAGGTAGGGTGTCTTTAGCCAGGCTGGATCGCTTTTACTGTTTTAAACACCATTTCAATGTTTTAAAAGACTGTAATATAATGCCAGCTGCTTTTACTGACCATTCTCTGGTCTAATGTCGCGTTGTGATGAGACATATTTTACCTAGGAGTGCATGCTGGCATTTTAATTCAACTTTAGCTTTAGACAGAGGCTTTACAGAGATCTTCAGTTATTTTTGGAGCACTTTTAGACTTAGAAAAGCTGATTTTACCTCTCTCAGGCAGTGGTGGGACTATGGCAAACCAGAGATAAAACTCCTGTGCGAACGATATACTCTGAACATCACATGTGACACCTGCCAGTCTATGAAAGACCTGGAGGTTGAGAACGTGGAGTTAGAGACAAGCACTTCCACAGGAAATCAGAGGTGTACTGAAATCCTCAAGTCCAAAAGAATAGCTTTAGCCGACCTGTTGGATACTAAAGTACAGGGTGCACTGGTCCGATCCAGGGTACAAAACATCACCGAGATGGACGCTCTCTCTAGCTTCTTCTTCGGCCTGGAAAGGAAGCATGGACAGACCAACTTGATCCACTCCCTGCTGTCTGACACAGGACAGGAGCTGACAGAGCCCGGACAGATCAGAAGGCGAGCTGTGAGTTTTTATTAATCTTTGTATGACAGTGAATACCGAGAAAACCAGCCACTGTTAGAGGAGTTCTGTGCAGAGCTACCTCAGGTCTCCACGGAGACAAATTCACAACTCGACCGGCCACTGGAGTTAGAGGAACTCCACACTGCCCTGCAGAACATGCAGGGACGACGATCTCCGGGTATCGATGGTCTAACGGTCGAATTCTATAAAGCCTTCTGGGACATTCTAGCACTTGATATGCTGGAAGTGTTTACCGACAGTCTGGCCTCAGGCTTTTTGCCACTGTCCTGCCGAAGGGCGGTTGTTGCCCTCCTACCTAAAAAAGGCAATCTGCAGGACATCAAGAACTGGCGCCCTGTGTCACTGCTCTGCACCAATTACAAGATTCTGTCCAAGGCTTTGGCTACCAGGCTGAGGGAAGCTATGGAGCAGGTCATCCACCAGAATCAAACCTACTGTGTGCCCGGCAGGTCCATGGCAGACAATGTTTACCTAATTTGAGATGTTTTGGAGGTTTCCAGATTATTCGGTATAAATACCGGTCTCATTTCATTAGATCAGGAAAAGGCATTTGACCGTGTTGAGCACAGCTTCCTCTGGAAAACTATGGAGAGGTTTGGGTTCAGCACCGAGTTTATTGCCAAGATCTTGGTGTTGTATAGTGACTTTGAGAGTATACTGAAGTTTAACGGCAGTTTGTGTGCCAACTTCAGGGTGCACCGGGGCATCCGGGAGGACTGTGCTCTGTCTGGGATGCTCTATGCACTCTCTCTGGAACCCCTCCTCTGTAAAATCCGCAAAAGCATCGATGGTTTGATTTTACCTGGTGTTAGAGAGCACATTCTTTTATCTGCCTATGCTGATGATGTTGTTGTTCTTATCAAAAATCAAAGGGATGTTGATGTTTTGGTGGGTTTGACAAACTCATTCAATGTTTTAACTGCTGCAAAAGTAAATTGGAACAAAAGTGAAGCCCTTGCTGTTGGTGAGTGGCATGGCAACCTCCCGGTTCTTCCTCAAAACTTGTGTTGGAAGACTGATGGTCTCAAATATCTCGGTGTGTACCTGGGAAATGAGACAACAACCAGGAAGAACTGGGAGGGCGTCATTGAAAAAATAGAAGGGAAACTTACGAAATGGAAATGGTTGCTCCCCAGAATGTCGTACAGAGGTAGAGTTTTAGTGATAAACAACCTGGTGGCCTTGCAGCTGTGGCACCGCTTGGCCTGTATGGACCCTCCATCAGGGTTTCTAGCCCAAATCCAGACCAAACCAAACTGGGATAGGATGCATTGGGTGCCTCAAGGAGTGTTGTTTTTATCAAGAGAGGAGGGGGGACAGGGCCTCATCCACCTGGCTAGTAGAACAGCCACGTTCAGATTACAGTTCATCCAGCGGTTTCTGACCGGACCAGCAGATCTGACGTGGAGAGAGGTGGCAAGCTGCATATTAAAACGCGTGAGTAACTTGGACCTGGATGCTGCACTGTTTTTAATGGACTCTAAGTTTCTAAAGTTAAATGGTTTGCCTCCGTTTTATCATGGTGTTTTTAAGTCATGGGCCCTATTTAAAAGCAGCCCAGGAAAAAGCTCTGACTTTCTGTTATGGTTACTGAAGGAACCACTAGTGCATGGAGCCAGGTTGGATGTCTGCAGTGGAGCCACACCTGGGGTGTCTGCAGCGCTTTGCAGAACCGGGACCATGACCCTCCAGCAGCTGGTGGACAATGCCGGGCCAGCGTTGGCGGATGCCCAGGCTGTGAGCTCCCTGCTGAACATCCAGTCCACCAGGGTGGCTCAGAGGGTGCTACAACTGTGGAGGCAAAGACTCTCTGGGAAGGAGAGAAGCCTCCTCCTGGACTTATAGTACAGGGATTGTGCCGGACAGCAAATATCCTTTCCCTGAGGTCCACATCAGTACCCTGTTAGAACTGGAGGGTCCTCTCCTCGGAGATGAACGACAAATCAGCCTGCACATGGCCAACAAAAACATACTGTACAATGTAATCAACAAGAGAAGCCTGCGTGACAGATTACCCACTACCTGGGCCAACAGGATGACAGGAAATGGGCCTGACCCACAGTGGAGACTTCTGTACAAACCTCCCCTCAAGAAAAAAACAGCCGACCTCCAGTGGAGGATTTTACTTGGTGCCATCGGTTCCAATGCTTATGTCTCTGTTTTTACCCCTGCGGTGTCCAGCCAGTGTCCCTTCTGTCCCCTTTGTGAAACAGTCTTTCATGCTTTCAGTGAGTGTGGGAGACTTGCAGTGCTCTTCACTCTTCTAACGAATGTTTTTAATTTGTTCAGTGACCTGAATAACTTTTGGAACATCTGGTCTTACAAAAATGTCCTATGCACTTTAATTGATGACCACCTCACTTTTGCAAACTTCCTGTTATAACGCACTAATTTTTATATTGTATTTCCTTTTGTTTATCGGTGTTTAGTGTTTGAGTGTTTAGTGTTTTTGAAGTTTCATCTAATGAAAAATTGTAAAATGTTCTAAATGTTCTGAATGTGATTGAAGTTTTTTTTTTGCAAAAAATCTTCTGAAGCACTTTAGTGCTTTCATCTAATGTAAAATTGTAAAATGTTTGAATGTGATTAAAGTGTTTTTGCAAAAGTCAAATCTCCTGAAGTCCACAACAATCTCCTTCGTCTTCTCCACCTTCAGATGGAGATTGTTGTCCTTGCACCACATAGCCAGGAGGCCCACCTCATTTCTGTAGGCTGTCTCATTGTTGTTGATGAGACCCACCACAGTCGTGTCATCTGCAAACCTGACGAAGAGGTTGGAGCTGAAAGTTGGTGTGCAGTCGTGGGTCAACAGAGTGAAGAGGAGGGGGCTCAGAACACATGCTTGGGGGGCTCCCGTGTTCAGCATGATGGTGCTGGAGGTGTTGTTACCAACTCAAACTGCCTGTGGTCTCCCTGTCAGTAAGTCCAGCAGCCAGTTGCATATGGAGGTGTTGAGTCCAAGCTGGTCCAGTTTAGATGAGCTGTTGGGGGATGATTGTGTTGAATGCTGAGCTGAAGTCGATGAACAGCATTCTGGCGTACGAGTCTTTGGTCTCCAGGTGGGTGAAGGTTCAGTGTAGAGCAATGGAGATGGCGTCATCAGTCGAGCGGTTGGACCGGTAAGCAAACTGAAAAGGGTCCAGGGTTGAAGGGTGGGCAGACTTGATGTGCTGCATGACTAGCCGTTCGAAGCACTTCATGAGGATGGGAGTGAGTGCAACTGGGCGGTAGTCGTTGAAGCCAGATGGGGGCGACTTCTTTCGGACTGGGATAATGGTGGTGGCTTTGAGGCAGGTAGGGACAACAGCCTGGCTCAGGGAGATGTTGAAGATGTCTGTGAAGACATCTGTGAGCTCATCAGCACAGTCTCTCAGGACACAACCAGGAATGTTGTCAAGACCTGGGGCTTTCCGTGCGTTGGTCCTTCTGAGGACTTGCTTCACACTGTCTGGAGAAAGCGTCAACACCTGGTCGCCAGGAGGGGGTGGAGCCTTCTGTGCCAGGATGCCGTTGTCTGCCTCAAACCACGCAAAGAAGTCATTCAGCTGATTCAGCAGAGTGGTGGAGCTGTCGCAGGACTACGGAAGGGGCTTGTAGCCCGTAATGGACTGAATCCCCTGCCACAGGTTCCTGGTGTCTCTGCTGTTGCTGAAGTGGGTGGCGATCCTCCTGGAGTACTGTCTCTTGGCCACTCGGATGCCTCATGACAGGTTGGCCCTAGCTGTCCTTAGGCCTACCTTGTCCCCAGCTCTGAAGGCCGCGTTCCGCGCCTTCAGGAGCCTGTGGACTTCACCTGTCAGCCAAGGCTTCTGGTTAGCTCGAACGGAGATCGTTCTGGTGACCGTGACATCAACCATGCATTTTCTCATTTTCTCAATGATCATATTAACCTCTTTCAGCAGACAGTATTTATACAAGAATTAACCAGTTTGTTGCAGACACTTTAACAGTTTCACATGGTATTATATTGTCAAAAGATATCAACATGCTCTTTAAAGTATCAAAGTTAATGTTATCCCATGTTATCACAAATACATATTTTGTTTTGTTTTTTGTTCATTAGTCCATGTTTCTGACATCAATGATGTTGATTTTTTCGACTGTTCCATGAAATACTTGACATGTCCAAAATTGTAGAGCTCCCAATATTGAAGTGACTGTTGTACTGATCTTTGCTGTAGTAACAATTCTTGTCCGTCTTTATCGCTCATATTTCACCAACTCCTCTGCACTCCTGATCACCATTTTTTTCATCTGGTTCTGAGAAAGCCCCTTTGTTTTGATGAAGATCCTGCAATTGTTGGTCCAGGTGTTGTCGATCAGCCCATTCTTCGTCAGTTGTCGAGCTTTTTTAGCGATATCAGCATTCTTTTTCGTGAGATTCTCATTAATGTAGACATTTTTTCCTTTCAGTTTGAAGCCTTGTTTCAGAAGACCAATCTTGTGTTTACGATTGTTGAATTTTATCAGCACTGCAGGTAGTCTCCTACCTCCAGATGGTAATGGGTAACATGTCTCAATATGGTCCGGACCTATAGATATCTCCAGATCCCTCAGTTGAGAACTCACTTGTTGCTCCAGAGATTCAATGTCAGCGCTGGCCACAGGATTTCTGTAATTCCTTGGCTTGATTTTGATTCCGGTGATGATCACATCATTTATACAAATGCTTTGTTCCAAATCTCCATTCTTTGTTGTCCCTGTTCCAAGGTAACAATTTTTCGGTCTTTTTCATCCATGTCTTTCTGCATTTTCTTCATTTTGTCCTTCATTTCTTCCAAGGCGTCTAGCACCGGTTTTAGCTTTTCTTCCAACTTTTTATCAAAGTCACTCCCTAACTTATCCAAGTTGCTCTTTAACTCACTCTTTAATTCTTTCACAGAGACCATCTGGTCTTTAATATCCTCTGATTTTCCTTTTGGTTTCGTCATTTTGCAGAGAATAATTAGAGTCAGTCTGGGTATGAGTTAGAGAGATAGCAACAACAAGAGACAGAAGAAAGACATCTGCTCCCGTTGAGAGCCGGAAGTGCAAATTCTTGACTTGACTTGACTTTAAACACAATAGTTAACAATTCTATGAAATTATGGGCTCAATTTAAAAAAACATTTTGGAATTCAAAGTCCTTCCACTCTCTCCCCCATTAAGATGAATCACATGTTTACCCCATCCTACATTTACCCAGTGGTTTGAAAGAAGCATTAAAACAATTTCGAACCTATACATAGAAAATACATTTGCATCCTTTTCCCAACTCTCTCAAACATGCAGTTTGCCCGAGAACCACCTCTTTCGCTACCTTCAGATCAGGAGCTTTGTACAAAATACATTTCACCCTTTCCCAGATAAACCTGGTGACTCACAAACAGACCGTATCTTAGAACTGAAACCAGACAACAAAGGACTGGTAACTCAGATCTATGACATCATTCAGCAAATTAACCCACCCTATACAGAAGACTTGAGGAGGACTTGGGAAGCTGACCCTGGAATAACTAACTAGAAATGGACAATGGGCCTCTGTCTTGAACCTGATTCATAATTCATCTATATCAGCAAAGAATAGCTTAATTCAGCTGAAAATCATACATAGAGCTCACTTTACCAAAGCTAGGTTGGCAAAGATCTATCTGAACCTCGATTCATTATGCCCTTGATGCAGAAACCAGCCTGCTGATTGGATTCATATGTGTTGGCTGTGTCCGAATCTTTACAACTTTTGGACAAGTATTTTTAAAGCCCTTAGTGAGATTTTTGGGACTCGTTTAGAGCCCAACCCAACATGCGCCCTTTTTGGCTTCACATCTGAGGAATCCCATACATTTCCTTCCTTTCCCCCTTACATTTTTTCTCTTTTATTATTATTTGAATTGGTTTTTTTTTAAATTTTTTAATTAATCAATTAATTTATTTGTTTGTTTTTTAAATGTATTTATTTATGTATATGTATATATATATATACATACACACACATATATATACATACATATATACACACACACACACACACACACACACACACACACACACACACACACTATATATATATATATATATATATATATATATATATATATGGTGGGTTTTTTGTTTGTTTTTGTGTTTTTTCTACATGTAACCTTGTGGGAGGGGGGTGGGACCGAGGCCTGCAGCTGGGCCTGTGGAGGGCGGAAAGGAAGGGATGATTTCTGATATACATGTGAAATAACGCACCCAATGTTTTAACGTTGACTTGGTGATGCAATTGGTATGTGTGCGTATTATACCATTGTAAAATTTCTTGAAAACAATAAAACATATTTACAAAAATAAAATAAATAATTTACAGTGAGAAGTCCACATTCATAGTTTGATCATCAAAATCCCACAACAGTTTTGCAGAAGACCTGGCAAGGAACAGACAAATAGACAAAATCCAGGAAACAAGCAAAATCACATAGAAATCCAAATAGCGAATACTAGGATGAGCAGATGACAACCTGGTTGTGAACTGAAGTCGGAGCAGTAGGTGGAGTCTGATTGGAAATGGGAAGCAGAGCAAAATCACTGTGTGGCTGCAGCAAAACAGGAATGAGAGAATTTAGTGGGAGCAAATTCAAGATACAGAGGACAGGAGGGAAAACTGGAACTGGGACCGTTACAGGTGGCCCTTGATATGTTTCCATAGCAGCAAAACAGCAGCACAAATGGATTGATTAATTACGAATAAGAAAATCAAATTCCAACCTGTGGAATAATTTTAAGTGTATTATTTGTGATATAATGATATGAATACTCAATAAAAGTTCATTTGACTTAATTGTAATGATGGCTAACGGTAGCATGGGCTAATGTTTACTGTGGATGTATCGCTATGGCCCGCTATGACGTTGGGGACACATTGGCCACGAACACACGCACATGCACACGAAGGCAGGCTACACATACATACAAACAGATGCACAATTGAGGGGCAGAAACACTTGTTGACCTCCACTTTATTCACATGAATTTCACTTCAAACAGAGTTGGTGGGCAGACCAAAGCAAGACTAAAGCAAGCCTTGCTTTTTCTAACAATTCCCTCTCAATCAGTTTCTGCAATTAGTCTTGTCATCCTTCCTGTCATCTGGATTGAGACATTCCTCATTTACTTGAGATAGGAACATTGTTTGGATTTTAATGAGTCACCTTTGTGGTTCCAGTTAAAATCCTTTATTCCTATTCTTTGAAGCAAACTATGATTATTTCTTGTTCAGAGAGAGTAGAGAGTAGATTAGGACTTTAATGATCCCTTAAGGAGGTTCCGTTAGGGAAATTAACTTCTCCGTCGCACCACACACAGCACAGTGAGTACAAAAACAATACAGAAAAAACACATAGAAAGTAGCACCAGCACATAGACAGTAGCACCAATACCAAATATAAAGAATAATAAATCCATCCATCCATCCATCCATAATCAACCGCTTATCCGGGGCCAGGTCACAGGGGCAACAGTCTCAGCAGGGATGCCCATACTTCCCTCTCCCCAGACACCTCCTCCAGCTCCTCCGGGGGGAGCCCAAGGCGTTGACAGATAAATCTAACTCCTTGACTCTTCCTAGTGTTTCCATCAACCATATTTCATTAGACAGTTTAAAAAGTTCCTTTGGCTAACAATAGCATGTTTATAGAGCTGATGATCGACTAATATTGTTGGGTGGATGGACTGGTTGGACGAGTCAGCTGTAGCTATAGACCGCAGGCGACCGCACTGGGACTGTGTGGGGAGAAGGGATACGGGTTGCAGGGTGTGAGACAGCTCAGCTACCTACAGCGAGAAAACATTGGTGGCTCAGTTGAAGGAACTGGAGAAACACTGGAGTCTCAGTGGGTGGTGAGAAAAACCACTACGAGTATTTATGTGTGTGTGTGTGTGTGTGTCTGCGAATGATACAAAGCCAGAGAGAGGAAACAGAACAGTGCTTGCGGGCTTTGCATTGAACAGCATTGAAAAAACACTGAGGCCAATGATCTCATACAAACACAAGGCCTTATTTCATTTGATCACATCCAGAGCCCCCAGGGTAAACTCACTACCTGGGCAACACACCTTCACAGACGTGTACACAGCGTACAATAGTTGTCTTCGTTTAACTACATTTTGGGAGGGACTTCCTCCAGCTACCCCAGATACCGGTTTAAAACCAGTCATACTGTAGCATAGTATGGAGGGTAATGAAAAGAAGAGGTGTGCTGTACTGTGGAGAAACATCATGTGAATCACTGAGTGTGTACTACAACACTTACCTGTTAAATTGTGCAGGCAGGGTCAAAAAGGGTTGGGTAAAGTCAAGCAAACCAAAACCAAACCATGTAGAGAGAAAGAGAAGAGAGCAATATTGGAGCGCATTTGTTTCATTCAAACTGAAAGATTTTCTTTGCTATAGTTCAGGTTAAGTGACTGATAGGTGAGCAGGCAGGTCACGTATTAAGCTGACTTTGGAGGAGGTGGAGACAGAGAACTGAGTTTAGCCACAATGGCGTTTTTACTGAGGATTTGGGTGTGTGCTGGTCAGAAATAATAAACAAATACATTTGCATCAATAATTATGTCCGATTCATTAAATCAATGCATATTCAATAAGCAAACTCCAATAAACAAATAAAGTCAATTGATCTTAAAGGTCCCATATTATGTATTTTTAACTTAATGTCATTCAGCTGCCAGATGTCCAACTAGACTGTATTCCAAATATTTTGACCTAAAGTGATCTGTGGTTTCAAAATCGCTCATCTGAGCTCCTCACAAAAGGCTTCGTTTCAGACCTCTGGCTGCAGTATGTTAATGAGCACCGCTGGTCCACGCCTCCTTCACCTGGGCCACGCCCCTCTGAAGTAGAGCGTTAGCCTAACGGGACACTGACCGGCGTTACGTTTGTTATCATTATGGCGTTTGGAGGACCCGTCGTGTCGCCGTACATTTATGGCCCTGAGTCGGACCCAGAAGCTCCTGAAGAAACACCGACTGTGCGGCTGCAGCAGGACGTTTATGAATGGTTAGTACGTGTGAAAGCTACTTAGTTGGTTCTGTGTTGTTTTGTTGTGTCATCACAGGACGTTAGCATCTCCGGTAGCTACTTTAGCTTCTACTCCCGCCTCTCATCACACAGTATTAATGTCACATGTCTTATTATGTATTTTGTACATGTACAGATGTGTTTATTGTTAAAATGTTGCTGTATTTCTATAAGTGACGGTAAAGTCCGATGGTGGTTCTGATGGTTAATAACATGTGGCTAATGGTAGCTCCTGCTCACGGCTAAGTTACTTTATTTTTCTATCACATTGATTTAACCCGTTACTAAGCTGCTAAATATTTGAGGCAGTCCTCTGTGACAAGACACACGGAGCTAACACCTGCCACCATCACACCAGGTTAATGGTGAAATGATGTAACCATATTGCAGTGATATATACTCTATTTTGAGGTGTCTTCACCTGTTGTACAGGTGTCCCTGTGGACACTGAATGTACGCCAACAGAAGTAGAAAACAACTGCTGTTTGGAGATACAAGTAGTAAGCTCACAGCTAAACCACAAAGTTATGTCTCTATGGTATTCGGCTACTTTTACAACTGTAAATTCAAATGACCTTCTGTATGTACTTCTATGTATGTACTTCTGTATGTAAATGTACTTCTTCTGCGCATGCGCGAGCAGGCTGCAGTTTCCTCTGCTCAGAGCGAGTTTGTTTGCATAATTTTGCGGTTTTTTTCTATGTTTCTGCGTGTATTTTTCTAACGTAAAATTATATAATGTATAGTGATATGCTAGTGTACTCCAGGGAGGAGTTGATGTCCATGAGGGTCAAAGGAGACCCCGCAACACGCGATCTCATCCCCGCTGAGCTCCGACGGAGATATCGCGGATGCCGAGCGGGTCGAGTTGAAAGGACTAGACTAACAGCTAGAGCCGCTAACCGGAGGAGAGTCAAGCCCTCCGTCCCCTCCGTCATCATGGGGAACGTGAACTCTCTACCCAACAAGTTGGACGAACTGACGGCGCTGTGCAGGACTGATCATCGCTACCGGGAGACCAGCTTGATGGTGTTCTCTGAGACGTGGCTAACTGGCGACGTGCCGGACGCTAACGTCCGACTAACCGGCTTCTCCTCCGTCCGAGCGGACCGGGACACGAACACCGCCGGTAAGAAGAAAGGAGGTGGATTAATCATCTACACCAACGATAGATGGTGCCATCCGGGACATGTGACGGTGAAATCAACACTGTGTCACCGCGATCTGGAGCTAACAGCTGTTAGCATCAGACCCTACTACCTGGCGCGTGAATTCTCACACGTCATTGTCCTCGCCGTCTACATCCCTCCTCGGGCGGACCCTGAGGCGGCACGAGACACCATCTGTGGGACCACCTCTGCTCTTCGGACCCGGCACCCGGAGGCGCTCGTCATCATCACCGGTGACTTTAACCACGTCACCTTGGACTCATCTCTCCCCACAATGGTCCAGTGTGTAGACTGTCCCACACGGAAGAACAGAACCATCGATCTGTTCTACGCTAATGCTAAGGAGGCATACACCGCCACCCCCCTCCCTCCACTAGGTAAATCAGACCATAACCTAGTGTACCTACAGCCCACCTACATTCCACTGGTGAAACGGCTGCCAGCAACAACACGACAGGTCAGGAGGTGGTCCCCGGAAGCAGAGGAGATGCTGAGGAACTGCTTCCAGACCACCGACTGGGATGTTATTGTGGGCTCACATGGGGAAGACATTGAGGGGGCAGCTCAGTGTTTTACAGACTACATAAACTTCTGTGTGGACACCGTGGCCCCTGTCAGGACAATCAGGTGTTACCCCAACAACAAACCATGGGTAACCAAGGAAGTCAAGGCTGTCCTGAACAGGAAGAAGCGGGCGTTCAGGAGCAAGAACGAGGAGGAGATGAGGAAGGCCCAGAAGGAAGTGAGACTCTGCCTGAGGGAGGCCAAGGAGGCGTACAGGAGGAAGCTGGAGAAGCAGCTGGGGCGCAACCAAGTGCGGGAGGTCTGGAATGGGATGAGAACCATCACCGGACACGGGAAAGGGCGCAGCACTGTGGAGGGGAATATTGAACGAGCGAATGAACTTAACAGCTTTTTCAATCGGTTCAGCTCCCCCACCACTCCCGGCTCCTCGTCCCAGGCCTCTCCTGGCCTACAGACCTCTCCTGGCCTACAGGCCTCTCCTGGCCCTACAGACCGCTCCACTGATGCTCCCTCCTCCTGTGCTTCCTCTCCTTCCACCCCTGCCACTTCTCCCGAGCCCACTCCAAGAACTGCGAAGCTCAACGGCCCCACCTCAACCACTGGACTTCCAACCTCGCCACAACCTCCTGCTCCCACCACGACCGAGACCATCATCACTGCAGACCTGGTGACGACAACGCTGAGGAGGCTCCGTCCCTACAAGGCGGCTGGACCAGATAAGGTCTCCCCAAGACTCCTCCGAGCCTGTGCTTCGGAACTAGGGGACCCCCTGCAACAATTGTTCAACCTCAGTCTGCGGCTGGGGAGGGTCCCGTCAATGTGGAAGACCTCCTGCATTGTCCCTGTACCCAAGAAAGGACGCCCTACTGAGCTCAACGACCACCGACCGGTCGCTCTTACCTCCCACGTAATGAAGACCCTAGAGCGACTGGTTCTGGAGCTCATGCGTCCACAGGTGCAGGGTGCTATGGACCCTCTCCAGTTTGCCTATCAGGCCAAGGTTGGGGTTGACGATGCTGTCATGTACCTCCTCCACCGCACACTCTCCTACCTGGACGCCGGGGGCTGTGCCGTCAGAGTGCTCTTCTTCGACTTTTCGAGTGCCTTCAACACCATCCAGCCCCAGCTCCTGCAGGATAAACTGACCTCCATGGCTGTGGACCCCTACCTCGTGAGCTGGATTACGGACTACCTAACGGACAGACCCCAGTACGTCCGTATGGGGGACTGCTTGTCTTCTATGGTGACCAGCAGCACGGGGGCGCCACAGGGGACCGTTCTATCCCCCATTCTCTTCACCCTCTACACATCAGACTTCAAGCACAACTCGGATACATGCCACATACAGAAGTACTCCGATGACACCGCGATAGTGGCATGTATCCGGGAGGGTGATGAGGGGGGGTACAGGGCATTGGTGGCTGACTTCGTGGAGTGGTGCCAACAGAACCAGCTCCAGCTCAACGTCTCTAAGACAAAGGAGATGGTTCTGGATTTCCGGCGGGCACCTCCCTCTCCACAGCCGGTGATCATCAAAGGCAGTGAGGTGGAGGTGGTAGAAAACTATAAGTACCTGGGACTGCAGCTAGACAGCAGACTGGACTGGTCACTCAACTCCAACTGTGTGTACAAGAAGGGGCAGAGCAGGATGTACTTCCTAAGGAGGCTGGCCTCCTTCAACATCTGTCCTAAGCTCCTTTTCATGTTCTATCAGTCCGTAGTCTCCAGTGTGCTGTCATACGCCATTGTGTGTTGGGGTGGGGGGGCCAGGAAAAGAGATATGGACCGTCTGAACAGACTCATCCGCAGAGCAGGCTCAGTGGTCGGGCTGAGCCTGGACTCTGTGGATATGCTTCTGGAGAGCAGGACCATGTCTAAAATTAAGGCCATCATGAACAACACCAGGCACTCCCTACACACCACCTTCTCCCAGCAGAGAAGCACCTTCAGCGGCAGACTGCTGTCACACAGCGCCTCCACAGAGAGGCTGAGGTCCTCCTTCGTGCCCCGTGCCATCAGGGGGTACAATGACTCTCTCAGGAGGAGCGGGGGGGAGGTGGCGAGGTCAGCACGGGGTTGAAAATGGATTTAATTTAATTTAAATTTAATTTTATACTGTTGTATATATATATATATATATATATATATATAATTTATTTATTTATTTTTTGTACTGTTTTTTATATTTTAATTCAATTTTATACTGTTTAGATTTTATTTTATACTGTTTATATTTTAATACTGTAATATTTTAAATTTTATACTGTTTATATTTTTAGTTATAGTTTAGTATATAAGTCCTGTTAGTGCTGCATGTGCCTGTCTGTTAGTGAAATGTATGTCTTGTGGTATGTCCTGTGATGTCAGTGTTTCCTTTTTCTCCTGGTGTTTATCCAGTATTATTTGTTAAGTAATGCCTGAGCAGTGGATATATGCAATTTCCTCCGGGATTAATAAAGTATCTATCTATCTATCTATCTTTACCATGTTTTTCACTGTAGGTTAGGAGCCGTCTGCAGGAGGTTGATGAAGTTCCGTGCATGACTCAACATCCTGGGTTCCAGCCTGTGTGCCTAAACGTGTACACCCTACAAAGGGCCGGTCACGTACTGAGGGCCGAGTATGGCCCTTCACGTCTGAGACCAATACATCGGTAAGTCGTTCTTTGAAAAATGTCGGAATAAGAACTAGTTATCTTATTTTGCTTCATTAGGCACTCCTTCATTAATGCAGTAACATGACATATATAGGTACAACAAAGTCTAATATATTGTATTTGCGACACCTTGATTTTTATCTTATTATTAGACATGTTGGAATATTTTTTGGTATTCAAAATCCATTTATGTTGACATATACAGGCATTTATTTACATAAAACAATACATCCAATAATAATAATGAGAACACAGGGCTATCCTATCAGGAAATCAACAACAGTTGTAATACTCGGGATTGAAAACATTGTGAAATAGTTTTGTGTCCTTTTTCTGTAGATGGTGCAGACATCTGGCCTATCGCACCTTTGTTGGCTGGTGCTGGGGCTACTTAGGACGCAGAATCCGGGTTGTCATCCCAGCATGTGTGGTCCTTCACATACGCCAGGAGTTTCTTGAAGACAAAGGCCATTACGCTGGATTTAGACCGTCTTGGTTGAACCTGGTCATGTAGCTGGCAATGACCTCCTCCTTGTCAGGACGTTCATACTGGGCAGACAGATTCTCGGGGAGAGGAATGCACAATATCTCTTTTATGTATGGCACGGGGTCCACCAAGACTTTGTCACATATGAGGTCCAACATGTCAGCTACAAAACCTGTTCAATAAAACACAAAGATAGATCTTTACTGTTATTGATTTTGTTTGATTCATTTCTTTGTTTAGAAAAATTGTGTTCAAAATACATCCTGGTACTTGCTACTAATTTATTTATTTGTATGGTTAATTTTCACTGTGTTTTGGTGCGAACAATTACCAACAGAATTTCAAAACATGTTTGTTTGAAATATTAAAATATTGCAACACTAACAAAGTTGGCTCTTTCTTGTGAGGTTTGACTCATTGTCGCATTGTCCCTTCAAAAGCCTTTGGAAAAGTGGATCTTGTAGAGGGGTACACCAAACGTAACGAAATAAGGAGCCAAAACAATATATGACATACATGAATCTGTCTCAAAATTTTTTATATTAAAGTCTTCACTTACTGTCTTGCTGGAATATTCTAATACACAACACTTATTTTTTACTGAACTTACTATCAACACATGTGCATTCACTAATACCTATAGACAACTATATTTAGAAAAGTAGTGCAACCAATTTTATAAAAACATTTTATGGGATATGACTTCTACATACCTTTACTCCAATAGTGGGAATGAAGAGTCCTGCAGGACAGCTGTGTACCAACAGTATGGGTGTCCACTGGGTCAGTTTGGCATGCCATGACACTTGAAGCTGTAGGCTGAAAGGATGCACAAGGAAGAGGGACACTAATTTCAGGACACCAATGTTCTGATATTGGATAAGGAGGACAGACCTGTGTGCGTTGTCGCTATGACGACCAACAAACAATCGACTAACACGTGCGTGTGGTGGGGGTTTCGTTTTTCTTAAGGACAGGAGACAGTGTAAAATACAAGATATTTATTTGTCAATTCAAATCATGTTTAGGTTGAGTAGCAGTACAATAATATCATCAATAGGTTGAGTATGACTCCAATAACATCATCGATGATATTGACAGACAGACAGGTTCAACAAACAGACAAGTTCAACAAATACTTATCTAAGCATGATGAGAGCTCTTGGGACGATGAAAAAGTCCTCCGGTGTGTTGTTGCAGAGTACTCTGGGTAGATGAAAACGTCAAATACAAACTAAAATAATGAATCACATATCTTTTTATACCCTAAAGGTGTGACTAGGGGGAGGTATTAACCTCGGCCCATCTGCTTTCAACCAGTTCTTTATGGGCTTTCAGTTGGTACGTCATGACCTCCAGACGTTACCAAAAATATCAAGTCGACAGTTTCACAAAACTATTTGATGACATAATATAATCAGTCACGTAAACCCTGTGAGGATCTGCTGCAGGCATTCTCTTGATGACCCTGTGCAGAAACATACATTCTAATTTCAGGTACAGTGTCTGAAATGATCTGGCTAGCTGCTTCTGTCAGTGTCTAACTTCTTCAAGGATACCCACAGTCATGCAAGCATTTCCAAATATGGTCTAACAGGAATTATTTTCATGCAGCGTCTTCATGACCTCGAGACATCCTGGGGCCACCTTCACAAGAGCTGAATAATATGACACACACAACAATCCAGATCTTTGGTTCACTTAGATGATATTGTTTTACTATATTATTTTATTGTATTTAAAACTTTCCACCACATGCGCGCACACACACAATACGAAACAAAGCACATCTCCCTACTTAGCCTAGCATAAGGTGACTTTATTTATGCTGACAGATAATAGAAAGAGACCAACTTACGTGCGTTTTAGTTTTATACGGTAGGCCAGCACGCACACACGTGTGGGAGTGCACGCACACACACAGCATGCAAACGCGAAACAAAGGAGACCTCCCTACATAGCCTAGCATAGCATGACTTCATTCATGCTAACTGACAAAAAGAAAAAAGATAAATGTGAGCCCAACTCTGGTGCGTTGTACCTAGATACTGTAGGTTTAGCACACACGTTGGAGCGCACACACGCAAACACGAAACAAAGCAGTACCACCTAATTAGCCAAATAGCACTCGATCACTCATGCTAACAGACAACTGCAAAAAAGATAAATATGGTGAGACCTTAACTGGGGTGCAGTTCCTTGGTCCCTATGGCTGGGAGTGATCCTTGGATGAGGATCAGTCTCAGGCAAAGCCCCTTCTGGACTGACCCTCATTGCTAAAACAGGCCGGAGTGAAGTGGTTCCACACACAAACAAACGTGCAGGTGATGTAGCTGCACAGAGCCACTAAAAATGAAATGCAGGACTCTTCTGTTCTTCATTGGATGGGATGAAAAATAAACACTGGTGTTGATTTGTACAATCAACAACTGAGCAACTACCTTGTTTCCTTGTCACAGACGCCATTTCAACAGACTGCTACCTCTCATCCGACACGAAGAACTCCGTTTTGGGGATGACCACGCCCTTGGGCGTGTCAACCAGTCCATATCGTCCACGCCCTTGAGCATGTCCACCAATCCATATCGTCCAATACTGTCCAATAGCAGAGTGCAAAGTCTGACGTCAAGGATGCCTATTCTAGCAAATCGAGTCGTTCAGAGCCATGACCTCCTAAAAGCCCAAATATCTATTGATGCAGGGAAGTGTTTGTTTACCAGATTCTAGGAGTTGGTCGGGTTAGGGAAGACCACTATGTATATGTAGAGACCTGAAAAAGTGTGATTTTCATAGTAAGGCCCCTTTAAATTAATATTCAATTTGGTAATAAATAATTTTCAGAAATGATAAATCATCATAATGAAAAGGAAATAATATCCAAATCTAGGTTTAAATTCATAATTAACTTCAAATAATATTAATAAACTTTAAGTCAATGAATTTACTAATTGGAATAAACGTCAATAAACCATGCGACCAAACAAACTCATTATGCATTCAGGCAATAAACAAAGGATAAATACTTAAATGCACAATATATAAACTGAAGGAAATGATCAAACATTCAATACAACTTAAATAACTTTAAATAATCAAACATAAATGGAGGGAAAGGCCTGGTGGCACAGAGTCCAGTGTGCAAACATTTGTTTGTTGGCCGCATGGTGCCTCAGATTAAAGATTGAGATCTGATCAAATAACTCACGTTAGGTATAGACGCACACGGCTTGAAGAATGGAGTGGAGAGGTTTCTGGAGTGAAGAATGGTGAGAGTCTGAGAGCAAACAGACTGGTGTAGTGTTGCTGGTGATCTGACCAGAGTGAGAAGCCTGGCTCCTCTATTTAACCTCACAGCTGTGTGATAGGAGGGCGGCCATCTTGCTCCTGATTATGTGACATCACTTCCTCTCCAGGAGTCTTTTCACACAAACAAAACAAAAACAGTATAAAAACAGATAGGCCATGCCTTACTAACAGCTCAAAGTGTGTTGTATGGTCCAATGTAAATGCTAGAAGTAGGTTTCCAGTAGTAGGTACAGTGGAGGGGAAAGTGGAGCGAGCTGATGAACTTAACAGCTTTTTTAATCGGTTCAGCTCCCCCACCACTCCATGCGCCTGTCCCCAGAGTTCCCCCGGCCCAGCTGATCTGACTCCACGTGCCTCCTTCTCCCCATCTCCGTCCAGCTCATCTGCCTCCCCCTCTCCGTCTCAGTCCACCTCTCCCTCTCCGTCCACCTCACCCATTTACCTCAGTCCAAACCCAGACCATTCCCCCACCTCAACTGCCAGACCCCCCGGCTGGAGGGATCAACGTGCCACGCCCCCACACACGGCCATCACTGTGGAACAGGTGACGTCTGCGTTGAGGAGGCTTCGCCCAAGGAAGGCGGCCGGACCAGACCAGGTCCCCCCAAGACTCCTCAAGGCCCTTGCTGCCGAACTGGGCGAACCCCTACACCAGGTCTTCGTCCTCAGTCGCCGGCTGGGGAGGGTCCCGTCCTTGTGGAAGACATCCTGCATCGTCCCTGTACCCAAGCGGAGACGCCCCACTGAGCTCAATGACTATCGACCAGTCGCTCTCACCTCGCACGTGATGAAGACCCTAGAGCGACTGGTCCTGGAGCTCATGCGTCCCCAGGTGCAGGGCGCGATGGACCCTCTCCAGTTTGCCTACTGGCCACAAGTTGGGGCTGATGATGCAGTCCTGTACCTCCTCCACCGGGCCCTCTCCTACTTGGATGTCGGGAGTTGTGCAGTGAGGGTGCTCTTTTCGACTTCTCGAGCGCCTTCAACTACATTCCAGCCCTGGCTCCTGCGAGAGAAACTGTCATCCATGGCCGTGGATCCCTATCTCATGAGCTGGATCACGGACTATCTAACAGACAGACCCCAGTACGTCCGTATGGGGAACTGTCTGTCATCAGTGGTGACCAGCAGCACTGGGGCCCACAGGGAAAGGTACTCTCCCCCCTTCTCTTCATCCTCTACACAATAGACTTCCAACATAACTCGGGTACGTGCCACATGCAGAAGTTCTCTGATGACACTGCAATTGTGGCATGTATCAGGGAGGGTGATGAGGTGGTGTCAGCGGAATGAGCTTCAGCTGAACATCTCCAAAACCAAGGAGATGGTGCTGGATTTTCGGCGGGCACCACTCTCACCACAGCCAGTAGTCATCGGGGGTAAGGAGGTGGAGGTAGTGGGGACTTATAAGTACCTGGGGCTGCAGCTGGACAGTAGACTGGACTGGTCGGACAACCTGGACTGTGTATATAAGAAGGGTCAGAGTAGGTTGTACTTCTTAAGGAGGCTGGCCTCCTTCAACATCAGTTCTAATCTGCTCAGACTGTTTTACCAGTCCATTGTGCCCAGTGTGCTGTCCTACGCCATTGTGTGTTGGGGTGGTGGTGCAAGGAAACGGGACACAGAGAGACTCAACAAGTTCATCTGGAGGGCTGGTTCTGTGATTGATCAGGATCTGGACTCGATACAGACTGTTCTAGAGAGGAGGACTATGTCCAGGTTTAGATCGATCCTGGGTAACACCACCCACCCCTTGCACACCACCTTCGCCCAGCAGCGGAGCTCCTTCAGTGGCAGACTGCTGTCACCAAGCTCCTCCACTTAGAGACTCAGGACCTCCTTTGTGCTTCGTGCCATCAGAGGGCACAACCACTCTCTGAGAAGGAGGGGTGGGCCGAAGCCGCAGGGTCATCAAGGTCGGGTGAGAAGGGATAGACGAGGGGGGCCTGGGACGCACTGTGGATGCACCGGGGGACACTTTGTGGGGGTCCTTCGTGTCAGTTTACAGCTCGGTACATCCACGTGTTTCTGCTTCTGATCATACATCATCTACACCCAATGCTTCCTTCTTCTCTCATGTCCCTATGCTTCCTCTTATTCTAGGCTCTTCTGTTTCCTGTTGTTATAATTATGTAACAGTATGTAAATAATGTAATTTATACAACGTATTTTGGCTGTGCCATTTCTCTCTGTCATTGTTATGTGTATTTATTGTATCTCTTGTGAGCAGATGTCACCTGAATTTCCCTTGGGATCATTAGAGTTTCTTTCTATCTATCTATCTATCCATCCATCCATCCATCCATCCATCCATCCATCCATCCATCCATCCATCCATCCATCCATCCATCCATCCATCTATCTATCTAGTCATGTGTAGCACTAGTTCACACCCAGCGTTCACACTGTTGAAGTAAAGGCACTTTGCCATTTGTGAGTGAGTGTTTAAAGTGTTAAGATGGACAGGAACAGTGTTAGCACAGCGCTATCCTAAGACAGCAGGAAGTGCTACACTACTGACCTACAGACCCGTGGTGTAAGGTCAACAGCACAGTGTGTTCCTGTAGTTTAAAGGATGCCTTTTTGAGAAGTCAGTTTACAAAGGCAGGATCAGAGTGTGGATGTACACTGCTTGTAAGGAGACAGAGAAATATATTTTTAGCCACGTAAGTACACATTTATTTTCTCCAAAGCAGCAATCTCCACCAGCACACATTTCATACCACCTTCAATGACAATTTGCTGTTGAAATATATAATTTTGAGATCATTTCACAAATAGAAAAGAACCATTTGATCAATAATTAAAGAATTTAACTGACAATCTTTGACCAGGACACAAGCAGCTTCAATGTTTGTAAAATTACATGTTGTGCAACAATAAATTCCTGAGAGATCATAAATAAATACAAACTAGGACAGTTTGTTCGTTACAACATGTCTTATCCTAGAGCCTGATAAGCAGCCAGGCTTGATCACTGGAAATATGTGTTGGAAGCTTATCAAGAGCACCTGTTGAGACATGGCAAAATAACAATGTGACACTGCTGACATCAACTTAAACATCCTGCAAACGTTACAAGGACAGGAATTGTTTGTTTACTGGTGGCAAGAGGTTTCCATTCCAGCCACAGTTACTGTGGATTCTTCCACAACTCAGCAATGACGTCTGACACAACACAAGCAATAACACCATCCAAGGAGAGCTTAAGAGTGTGAAGCTAAATGCAACAGCTCACCTCAACTAAAGCCATAAATACAGAAAAGATGACGTGGTGTGTATTTCTGAGAAGTAAATCATTTGTTACTGCAGTGCATGAGTCATTGTTCATCAATGCCATCAAGGTTGATATGAGGAGGATGTACATGGAAAGACAGAAAGAGGCTCAGACATGGCACGAGTGAATCATAGATACCTGAGAGATGTGACTAAAGTCTAAACTCAACTCGTCACAAAACGTGAATTTTCTTTTCTCAGACGAGAAAATTAGACAAAGAAGTGATGGATCTCTGTGAGGAGTTTTACAAATTTATCCAGAATCCTACACACTGTGTTGGCACTCACTACAAGTACTGTACTGAGTACACAGAAGGTCAATCAAGCCAACTTTCAAATGCAGACACAAACACATTCTCAAGGCTGATTGGAATTGTTGCTTCTCAGCAACATTGGAATTGTTGCTTCTCAAACCGATTGGAATTTTTGCTTCTCAAACCTCGTGGTAGCACAGTTTGAGTTTGAAAACATACTTTACAAAAAACAGTTTATGTCATTCAAGCACACATCTCATTTGGAAATAACCATTGTAAACATGTATCTTTGCAAGAGGGATGAAAAGAAGCAAAGCAGGAACTGAATCCTAAACCGTACAGCAAAAATTTAAAAAACAAAACGGAGTGACATAAAATGTAGCCGAGAGACATAGTCCCTCCAGCGTGTCCTCGGTCTTCCTCGAGGTCTCCTCTCGATAGGACATGCCTAGAAAACCTCCCAAGGGAGGCTGTTTCTCCTGAACTGCGCATGCGCGAGCTAGCCGCAGGTTTTCGTCTGCTCCGTTGTATGTCTTCTTTTTCTATTGTTTTCTTTGTCTTACCTAAGTCTTTCCTTATCCACCTAACCACGATGGATAGCATTTTTTTCATGTACTCCAGAGAACAAATGCTGTCCATGAAAGTTAGAGGAGAACCCGGGATACGCGATCTCATCCCCACTGAGATCCAGCGGCGGTACAGAGGGAGCCGGGGAGGTAAACAAAAGCGGGATAGGCTAGCGGCTAGAGCTAACAGCCGCTGGCGGGTCAGACCCTCGGTTCCCTCCGTCATCATGGGGAACGTGAACTCGCTGCCCAACAAGGTGGACGAACTGACGGCGCTGTGCAGGACTGAGCAGCGCTACAAGGAAACCAGCTTGTTGGTGTTCTCAGAGACGTGGCTGACGGACTTCGTTCCCGATGCTAACGTCGGACTGACCGGCTTCTCCTCCGTACGAGCGGACCGGGACACGAACACCGCTGGCAAGAAGAAGGGAGGCGGTCTGATCATTTACACCAACAACAGATGGTGTCACCCAGGACATGTGACCGTGAAAACCACGCTGTGCAACAGGGATCTGGAGCTAACAGCTGTTAGCATCAGGCCCTACTACCTGGCGCGTGAATTTTCACACGTCATTGTCCTCGCCGTCTACATCCCACCACGTGCAGACCCAGAGACTGCAACAGGAAGAAGCGGGCGTTCAGGAGTGGGAACGAGGAAGCGATGAGAGAGGCCCAGCAGGCAGTGAGACTCTGCCTGAGGGAGGCCAAGGACAGCTACAGAAGGAAGCTGGAGAACCAGCTTGGGCGCAACCAAGTGCGGGAGGTCTGGAGTGGCATGAGGGCCATCACCGGCTATGGAGAGGGCCGCGGTACAGTGGAGGGGAACGTGGAGAGAGCTGATGAACTTAACAGCTATTTTAATCGGTTCAGCTCCCCCATCACTCCATGCGCCTGTCCCCTGAGTTCCCCCGGCCCATCTGATCCGACTCCACCTACCTCCTTCTCCCCCTCTCCGTCCGGCTCATCTGCCTCCCCCTCTCCCTCTCCGTCCACCTCGCCCACTTACCTCAGCCCAAACCCAGATCCTTCCCCCACCCCAACTGCCGAACCCCCCGGCCGGAGGGATCAACGTGCCACGCTCCCACACACGGCCATCACCGTGGAACAGGTGACGTCTGCGTTGCGGAGGCTTCGCCCAAGGAAGGCGGCCGGACCAGACCAGGTCCCCCCTAGACTCCTCAAGGCCTGTGCTGCCGAACTGGGCGGACCCCTACACCAGGTCTTCGACCTCAGTCTCCAGCTGAGGAGGGTCCCGTCCTTGTGGAAGACATCTTGCATCGTCCCTGTACCCAAGCGGAGACGCCCCACTGAGCTCAACGACTATCGACCAGTCGCTCTCAAGTCGCACGTGATGAAGACCCTAGAGCGACTGGTCCTGGAGCTCATGCATCCCCAGGTGCAGGGCGCGATTGACCCTCTCCAGTTCACCTACCGGCCACAAGTTGGGGCTGATGATGCAGTCCTGTACCTCCTCCACCGGGCCCTCTCCTACTTGGATGTCGGGAGTTGTGCAGTGAGGGTGCTCTTTTTCGACTTCTCGAGCGCCTTCAACACCATCCAGCCCCAGCGGGACAAACTGTCATCCATGGCTGTGGATCCCTACCTCGTGAGCTGGATCACGGACTATCTAACAGACAGACCACAGTACGTCCATATGGGAACTGTCTGTCATCAGTGGTGACCAGCAGCACCGGGGCCCCGCAGGGTACAGTACTCTCCCCCCTTCTCTTCACCCTTTACACAACGGACTTCCAACACAACTCGGGTACGTGCCACATGCAGAGGTTCTCTGATGACACTGCAATTGTGGCATGTATCGGGGGGGTGATGAGAGGGAGTACAGGAGAGTGGTGACCGACTTTGTGGGGTGGTGTCAGCGGAACGAGCTTCAGCTGAACATCTCCAAAACCAAGGAGATGGTGCTGGATTTCCGGCGGGCACCACCCTCCCCACAGTCAGTAGTCATCGGGGGTAAGGAGGTGGAGGTTGTGGGGACTTATAAGTACCTGGGGCTGCAGCTGGACAGTAGACTGGACTGGTCGCACAACCTGGACTGTGTATACAAGAAGGGTCAGAGTAGGTTGTACTTCTTGAGGAGGCTGGCCTCCTTCAACATCAGCTCTAATCTGCTCAGACTGTTCTACGAGTCCATTGTGTCCAGTGTGCTGTCCTACGCCATTGTGTGTTGGGGTGGTGGTGCCAGGAAACGGGACACAGAGAGACTAGACAGGCTCATCCGGAGGGCTAGCTCTGTGATCGGTCAGGATCTGGACTCGATACAGACTGTTCTAGAGAGGAGGACTATGTCCAGGTTTAGATCGATCCTGGGTAACACCACCCAGGATCGATCACACCACCTTCACCCAGCAGAGGAGCTCCTTCAGTGGCAGACTGCTGTCAACAAGCTCCTCCACTTAGAGACTCAGGACCTCCTTTGTGCCTCGTGCAATCAGAGGGCACAACCACTCTCTCAGAAGGAGGGGGTCTGAAGCCGCAGGGTCATCAAGGTCGGGTGAGAAGGGATAGACGTGGGGGGCCTGGGACGCACTGTGGATGCACTGTGGGACACTTTGTGGGGGTCCTTAATCAGTGTACAGCTCGGTTCATCCACGTGTTACTCGTCACACTTCATCTACACCCAATGCTCTTTCTTCTCTTCTTCTCCCATGTCCCTATGCTTCCTTCCTTTTATTCTAGGCTCTTCTGTTTCCTGTTGTTACAATTATGTAACAGCATGTAAATAATGTAATATATACAGCGTCTTTGGCTGTGCCATTACTTTCTGTCATTGCTATGTGTATTTATTGTATCTCTTGCGAGCAGATGTCACCTGAATTTCCCTTGGGATCATTAAAGTATATATCTATCTATCTATCCAGGAGGCATCTGGAAAAGATGCCCGAGTCACCTCAGCTAGCTCTGCTTGAGGCGGAGGAGCAGCGGCCCTACTCCGAGCTCCTCCCTGGTGACGTAGCTCCTCACCCTATCTCTAAGGGTACGCCCAGCCACTCTACAGAGGAAACTCATTTCAGCCGCTTGTATTTGGGATCTTGTTCTTTCGGTCATGACCATAGGTGAGAGTAGGAACGTAGATTTACCGGTAAATCGAGAGCTTCGTCTTGCGACTCAGCTCCTTCTTCACCACAACAGACCTATACAGCGACTGCATCACTGCAGAAGCTGCACAAATCCATCTCAATCTCACGTTCCATACTTCCCTCACTCATAAACAAGACCCCAAGATACTTAAACTCCTCCACTTGGGGCAAGGACTCTCCACCAACCTGAAGAGGGCACACCACCCTTTTCCGGTTGAGAACCATGGCCTCGGATTTATTGGTGCTGATCCTCATCCCACTCGCGTCACACTCGGTTGCAAACTGTCCCAGTGCACGCTGAAGGTCCAGGTTTGATGAGGCAAACAGGACAACATCGTTTGCAAAAAGCAGAGATGAAATCCTTTGGTCCCCAAACCGGACTCCCTCCAGAACGTGGCTGCGCCTAAAAATTCTGACCATAAAGATTATGAACAGAACCAGTGATAGAGGGCAGCCCTGCCGGAGTCCAAAATGCACCTGGAACAGGTCTGACTTACTGCCGGCAATGTGAACCAAGCTCTGGCTTCGGTCATAGAGGGAACGGACAGCCCTCAGCAAAGGGCCCTGGACCCCATACTCCTGAAGCATTCCCCACAAAATACCACAAGGAACACAATCGAATGCCTTCTCCAGATCCACAAAATACATGTGGACTGGTTGGGCAAACTCCCATGAACCCTCGAGCACTCAATGGAGAGTGTAGAGCTGGTCCAGTGTTCTGCGACCTGGACGAAAATCGCATTGCTCCTCCTGAATCAACGGTTTGACTATAGGTCTAATCCTCCTCTCCAGTACCCTGGCATAGACTTTCCCTGGGAGGCTGAGGAGTGTGATCCCCCTATAGTTGGAACACACCCTCCGGTCACCCTTTTTGAAAAGAGGGACCACTGTGTGACGGAGCGGTAGAGACCGCTCCGTCCATTTCCGTTCCGCGCGCCTCTCTCCCTAGCCCAGGAGAGCGACCGCAGCAGCGCTCTCATTGTTTCCTGACAGGACCGCAGGAGCGCGGTCCCGCTCAGACTGCACGTACATTCTCGGGTGGGTCCACGTCAAACAAACTGTCGCGGTAGTGCGTTCGAGGGTGCACACTCGGAGCCTACGTGTTCTCCCCACACCCACACAGAACTTGATGAGACGCTCACCTGAGGATGCTGCGTTAGTCCGTATCCGGTTCAAGGGCCAAACTGAGCCACTACCTGGGGTGTGGTTTAAATGGCGTAAAGTGGGTGCTGTCAGGCCAGCCGGTACCTGGACTAAACCATTTTGTGGATTACTGGATTGTTTTGTATTTTGCAGGCTTTGATAAATGTTTAAACAGCCATTTTTGGAATTCTGATCTGCACTGTAAATATTTTTTCACTGCTTGTTGGTGAAAATAAAAACCCCACCAAAAACGGATTGCTGCTGCGCCATCAATTTTTCCCCCACTGCATTCACGAACCTGTGACACACTGCCAATCCAGAGGTACTGTCCTTGACTGCCATGCGATGTTACAGAGACGTGTAAACCATGACAGTCCCTGCATATCCAGAGACTTGAGGTACTCAGGGCGAATTTCATCCACCCCCGGTGCTTTGGCAACCACCTCGGTGACTTCAGCTTGGGTGATGGACAAGTCCACCTCTGAGACCTCAGCCTCTGCTTCCTCTGTGTAAGACATGGCAGTGGGATTGAGGAGATCCGACAATATCCTCAGTCGAGGTAAGCAGCTCTCCGCCTCTACTGTAAACAGTGTTGACGGTGCATCGCTTTCCCCTCCTGAGGCACAAATGGTTTGCCACAATTTCTTCGAGGCTGACCGAATGTCTTCCTCCATGGCTACTCCGAACTCCTCCCAGACCTGAGTTTTTGCCTCTGTGACTACTCGAGCCACAGTACGCCTGGCCTGTCTGTACCGGTCAGCTGCCTCCTGAGTCCTACAATTCAAAAAGATTTGATAGGACTCCTTCTTGAGCTTGACGGCATCCCTTACTTCTGGTGTCCACCACTGGGTTCGGGGGTTACCGCTGCGACAGGTACCAGAGACCTTGTTACCACAGCTCCAAGCAGCCGCTTTGACAATGGAGGTGGAGAAAATAGTCCACTCTGACTCAATGTCCCCAGCCTCCTGTGGGATCTGGGAGAAGCTCTCCTGAAGGTGGGAGTTGAAGACCTCACTGACAGAGGGTTCTGCCAGACATTCCCAGCAGACTCTCAAAACACGTTTGGGCCTGCCGAGTCTGTCCAGCCTCCTGCTCTGCCAGTGGATACAACACACCACCAGGTAGTGATCAGTTAACAGCTCTGCCCCTCTCTTCACCCGAGTGCCCAACACACGCGGTCGGCAGTCTGATGATACGACAACAAAGTCGATCATCGACCTCTGGCCTACGGTGTCCTGGTGCCATGTGCACTTATGCATATCCCTGTGGTTGAACAAGGTGTTTGCTTTGGTCAAATTGTGATTACCACAGACGTTCAATAACAGAACACTACTTGTGTTCAGATCGGGGAGGCCGTTCATCCCAATCACCCCTTTCCAGGTCTCACTGTCATTGCCCATGTGAGCGTTGAAGTCCCCAAGGAGAACAATGGAGTCCCCAGTCGGAGCACTATTCAGTATTTCTCCCACTGCCATTTGGCCTGTAGGCCGAAACGACAGTGAGACACCTGTCCCCAGCCTGAAGGCGCAGGGACGCGACCCTCTCATTCAACGGGGTGAACTCCAACATATGTCAGTGGAGTTGTGGGGCCACAAGCAAGCCCACACCTATCACCTTGCACAACACCAGAAAAGTGGAGAGTCCAGCCCCTCTCAAGCATCTGGGTTCCAGAGCCCAAGCTGTGGGTGGAGGTGAACCCAACTATATCTAATCGGTACCTCTTAACGTCCCTCACAAGCTGTAGCTCCTTTCCCCCCAGCGGGGTGACATTCCATGTCCCTAGAGCTAGATTGTTTGTCTAGAGATTGGGTCGTCGAGCCCCATGCTGACGACTGCCACCCAATCCACACTGCACCCGTCCCCTACGGTTTCCTCGGCGGGTGGTGAGTCCATCGGAGGTATGGGCCCATGTCGTTCTTTCGAGCTGAGCCCGGCCGGGCCCCATGGGCAGAGGTCCGGCCTGGCTCCAGGGTGGGGCCCCGGTTGTGCCATTCCAAGCGACGTCATGGTCCTTGTTTTTTTTTTTTCATCATAGGGGTTTTTGTACTGCTCTTTATCTGGCCAGTCACCCAGGACCTGTTTGCCAAGGGATACCCTAGCAGGAGCATAAAGCCCCTGACAACATAGCTCCTGGGATCATTCGGGCGCTCAAACTCCCCCACCACAATTAGGTGGCAGCTCTCGGAGGAGATAAGGTGGCAACTCTCGGAGGACTAAGGTGGCAGCTCTCGGAGGAGAATAATAAACAACCCACCAAATTGAAAGAATAATAAATAATAAACCAAATAAAAAGAATAAATAGAGACATAAATAGGCATAGGAATAAGAGGGCATAAATAAACAGGCCTAAATAGGCACTGGTAGAGTGAAGTGTGTATAGTGTTTACATTGTTTTTGGGTGTATTGTTTGTGTCATCCCTCAGCTCTCGTGTGGACTCTCTTCTCCTTCATCTTCCCCAGAGATGAGTTGAGCAGTTTAATAAAGGAGTTCTTAAGTCTATTGGTCCTGCATGTTGGGAGGCGCAGTCTCTGGTTGGTCAGGCTTCTCAGGATTCTCTGGTTGTTTGCTATGGTGTGCAGAGGGTGGCTGACATTGTCCATGACGTCAAGCAGTTTGTCCAAAGTTCTCTTCTCTGCCACCATTGCCAGAGGGTCCAGCTTCATCCCGACCACTGAGTTGGCCCGCCTGATCAGCTTCTCTGGCCTCCGCCTTAGTCACGCTTCCTCCCCAACACACCACAGCGTACAACAGGACGCTGGCAACCACAGACTGATAGAACATCCACAGGAGCTTTCTGCAGATGTTGAATGCCCTCAGCCTCCTCAGAAAGTACATCCTGCTCTGTGCTTTCTTGTACAGCTGCCTCGTGTTGCTGGTCCAGTCCAGCTTGTTGTCCAGCCACAGCCCAAAATATTTATAGGTCTGCACAACTTCCATCTCCTTCGTTCCTATTAGAACTGGTCTAGGTTGGGGTCTGCCCCTCCTGAAGTCAATGACCAGCTCTTTAGTTTTGGAGCTGTTGAGCTGCAGGCTGTTGCTGTGACACCAGTCGACAAAGTCCCTCACCAAGCATTTATACTCCTCCTCCTCATAGTCCCTGATACCTCCCACGATAGCTGTGTCATCTGCGAACTTCTGAATATGACACAGTGCTGAGTTGTAGCAGAAGTCCGCCGTGTACAGGGTGAGGAGGATCGGGGACGAGACAGTCTCCACTTTGCTGCTGTGGAGTGGGGAGGGAGGCCATGGGATAGGGATGATGCTGGTGAGCAGCTGCTGAGGTCGAGTGGGTGGAGGGTGATACGGGGTGGTGCAGGTGGGCCTGGTTGAACCTATTGAAGAAGTCATTCAGGTTGTTGGCTCTCTGCACCCCTCCCCCATCTGTGCTGGTCCTGGCTTTGTGTCCAGTGATGTTTCTCACACCTTCCCAGACGTCCCTCAAGCTGTTGGTGCTCAGCTGCTGCTCCATCTTCTTCCTGTAAGGGTCCTTGGCCTCCTTTATGCAGCATCTGACCTCCCTCTGTGCTTTTTTCATCTCCTTATCCTTCGTCCTGAAAGCCTTCTTTTTTCTGTTGAGGACATCCTTGACATCCTGTGTAATCCACGGCTTGTTGTTTGGATAGCACCGAACTGTCTTGGTGGGGGCAACCACATCTACACAGAAGTTTATATAGTCCGTGAGACAGTGGGTCATTCCATCAATATCCTCACCATGTCCACCCAGCAGTACATCCCAGTCCCTGGTGTTGTAGCAGTCTCTGAGAGCCTCCTCTGCTTCAGGAGTCCTTCTCCTGTTGGTGCGTGTAGAGGCTGCCTGCCTTTGGACCAAGGGGGTGTACTGGGTGCACGTACACCAGCTTGTGGTTTGACTTACCCAGTGAGGCAGGGCGGAGAGCTTTGTCACACTGTGGTGGTGAGGGAAAGTTTATTACAAATTCCAATGAAGAATTGGGGGGGTAGTTATGAAAAAAATAAAATAAAATAAAAAAAACAATGAAGTTTCATTTGGGCTTTCCCTGGCGCTGTCCTTAATGAAGATCAATTAGTTAATTTGACAGGAGGGGTAGACACGTGTGTTATACAAGTGTTTTATTGTCACATTGTGGGGAGAGGGAAAGGTAATTACATTATTCGATGAACAATCGGGGGTTGTTATGAAAAAAAAATAAATTCATTTTTGGGGGGGGTTGTGGGAGAAGTTGCATAAATTTCTTCAGCCGGGCTTAGGCCGAAAATAAGAAGCGGTGCATCAGAGACTTTTTTTCCATTCCCACTTGATTATGGCCTACGAAGACATGGGAAGTTGTATGTGAGTTTACCTTTTATCTTATAATGTATTTGGTTGTAATATTGAATATTGTATCCCCCAGGTATTAATATTGTTTTGGGTTTTTTTATTTGCATGATAGAAAGGGGGTGGCAGGGGAAGACATCCGTCTACAACCTAGAATAACATCAAATCATGGTGTGTGTTATATGTGGAGTTTTCTTTTTGGCTTTTTTTCTTACTGCATTTCTTACTGCATGTCTATGTATATGTGTGTTTGAGGGAAAGAGGTTCACCAATAGCAATCATGAATCAGCAATCGTGAATTGAATTATGATTTGTTTATGAGTAGGAGCTGTATAGGGCTGTATAGACCAGGACCTGTATAGGGCGGTGTGTGTGTAAGCCTTACCATTTTATTTGTCTTTGATATAATGTACTATTATTATTATTTTTGTTCATTTTAGATGATATAATGGACCTAACATCACCACCCGCATCCACTCAACTCTGGGTTGACAGCACTCTCCTCCCACCATGTAAGTTTCTACTTTTGTGTGTGTGTGTGCATGTGTGTGTGTGTGTGTGTGTGTGTGTGTGTGTGTGTGTGTGTGAGTGTGGTGTGTGTGTGTGTGTGTCTGTGTGTGTGTGTGTGTGTGTGTGTGTGTGTGTGTGTGTGTGTGTGTGTGTGTGTGTGTGTGTGTGTATGTATGTGTGGAATCCCCTCTGAGTGACTGCTGTAGCAGATAATAAAAATGAAGGAAATCTAAGAACAAGTGTTTTTAATAACGAGTGTTATTAAATGGCAGGGATGTTTAGTTTCCTTTTTTGACTCAAATGTGACGGTTCTGAGACAGTGCTCTCTTTGTGTGTTTGTGTAAGCACCACCATTTGTTTTCTCTTTAAAGTGAATATAATGTATTATTATTTCCGTCCATTTAAGGTGATGTAATAGATCTTACACCACCCCAGACTTTCACTCAAGTCTGGGCTAGCAGAAGTGTGTCGCCTACTAGTAAGTTTTGTTTTTTTGTTTTATGTTTTTTGTTTTTTTTGTTTTTTACCAATTGATGAATTGAATGTTTTTAATACAAATGATTAACGGGATTACCTCTGCATGTGTGTTCTAGGAATTGCAGCTGTGCCGCCCACAAGAGCAGAGGAGTTCTTGGGAAACTTCGCCATAGAGGACAATGAGCCATTGTCTGACAGAGAAGAATCAGAGGGAGGAGAGCAGCGTGACACCTTTCAGCGTGATGAGCAAGAAATAGAGGACATTGGGGGTGAGGAGACAGATGAAAATGAAGCTACTGGGTGTACGCTGATTACTACGATAACGGAGTTGATTATGAAGATATGACTTTTCATAACGATGAAACGCGTCAAACTAAATACAGCGCGGGGTATAGGAGAGAGTCTAATCTAACATAATTCTAACATAATTCTAACATAATTCAAACATTTGAAGACATCCAAAGAGAGTACTACAACGCTGCGGAGTTGGTAATTGAAGAAGCTTTTGGAAAATACATGAACGATATCCTTGTGTTAAAGCAGCGCATGCTAGAGAGCATTTTCCGTCAACTTAGACTGAATATTAGACGTCTGCAATCAAACAATTTACGCCTGATTACTACGAGTCGTCGTATCATCTGCAAACAAAGACTGTCCACACATTGCTGGGCTCAGTGTTGACAATAGCAATAACTCTTATTTTTCTTTCTTCTTTTTTTTTTAAAAGTGGAACAATCAGAAAACGACAATCTGTTAGAAATTCCTTAACACCTCCTTCATCTTATCTCAGAGTTGAATGCTGAAAGAGCGGATGAGAGTGTTAATCTGACTCCTCCCTCAACCGGCACACAGGATCCACCCCATCAGTCGGGGAGTTTTCCTCCCCACAGAGACTGAACTGCAAAACATTCTACACACATATAGATACCCTTCTCAGCTATTATTTCAAGACGGACTGTCATCCTCAATTAACTATTCTTCAGACGACGTATGTGTTACAGGTCCAGGTATTGGATCCCGTAGACAGATAAAAGATTCTGTAAATTGAAGAAATAATGAGGACAGGCAATTTTGTATACCGTCAGCTCAGCTTCTCTCATCAGAATCTTTATTTAACATTAACATAAATATATTTTCTTCTCTTCCAAAATATCCACCAATAACAAAAATAAAACATTATACTTAAACATTTAAGTCTTTTCACATTTTTAACTTCAACAGACATTTTCCATTCATTCCATACATTTTATACTGAAATCACAGTACATCCTTTTTCAGTCCACAAACTACTCTTTTAGCGTATTTTCCAACTATCAAAAATAGAAATTTAGCATTCAGCTACAATATAAAAATACTGGGCACTTATGTTTCCCCTTGACCTACTGTGCAAAACAAAAAGTGACATCAACTGAAATTAGTCAAATTTAAGCTGACAAAACTGACAAAATAACAAAACAAACTGAAATGTTCACATGTGCATTAAACTGCAAACACTAAGAACACACACATACTGTACACACATCTGGAAAAAGTTATTGCACAAAACACAAAGGCATTTAACTAAAGTCGGAGATGCACTGGAGCCTTTAACTAGCATGCTAATCAAACATAAAACTTGTGTCAACCTGCGACTACGATGTCATAGAGGACGCCATTTTAGGTGACGCAATACAACAAAAGCAGTAGTTTCTACACTTTCCGATAACACGGGAACTACAGTAACTGTTTCATCAGTAACAGTACTCACCGGACACTTGCTTGAGAGATGGCGGCTTGAGTAACCACGCATGAGGACGCCGTGCACCAAACTTTTCTTCAATCGCTACCAAACTGAATTTCCTTGACTCATCTGGTTAAGATTATGACGACTAGGACTCGACGTGTTTGTAGAGCGAGTTTTGCCGCCTGAGTTTGGGGAAAAAGAGACATTGCGACGCGAAAAGCACTCGAGGCGACGGGACACGACTACACACTTGGGGCCGGCTGCACGGAGGAGTTTGAGGCTTTCGAGGAGGAACTCCCACCGCTGCCGGCAACTCCGTCCAAATCCCCAGCAATGAAGAAAAAGGTCTGCGAAGCTGGTGGGAGCACCTCGCTTAGCATGGACATGCTCAAACAGTTCGAAGAGGTAAAGAAACTGATTAACCTCAGATGTGACTCTATTGACTGTAAAATCATTCACCTGGAGGAAAAGCTGGAGCGCACCTCTGTGGAGCTGAAGGCTGTGAGTACGAAGGTGGCCTATGTTGAGCAGAGGGTTGCCCAGGTGGAACAACAGGTCAAGCAGATCATCAAAAGGATGGGTGAGATGGACACACACACACGCGTCGACGGAACGTGAGGCTCATTGGAATCCCCGAGGCTGACCAGGAGGACGTCCGAAGCCGCGCCATTACCATCTGCCATGAGGTTCTGCCTGACAAGAGGGACAATCTGGCAGAACATGTGGACATTGTCCATCGTCTGGGCAGGAGGAGGAATCCTGTGGAGGGTACCAACTGCAGAAGGATCGTCATCCAGTTCATCTCTCGGGTCAGCAGAGATGCGGTGTGGAGAGCTGCAAAAACCTCTTCGTACCTTAGGGAGCGCGGCCTCCAATTCAAAGAGGACTTGTCGAAGAGGGAGAGGAGAGGGACACTACCTAGGCGGAAGGTTTAACATTTCTTTTTTTCTTCTTCTCAATTTATAACTGACTTTTCTACAATCAGATTTTTGTTATTTATGTTTTTCCTGAAGTCAGGGATTTCTTTTTTTTCTTTAAATACAAGAGGTCTTAAGGACAATACAAAACGCAAGGCTATTTTTCTTTTCTGTAAAGGACTGAAAGGACACTGCTTTTTTCTTCAAGAGACTCACTCATGTGAAGAGGACGTTACACTTTGGAAGAATCAATGGGGGGACAAGATTATTTTTTCTCATGGCAGTAACAGATCTGGAGGTGTGGCTATATGTTTTCATAGGTTCCCTGGTACATTAATAACATCTAAATCTGATAACAATGGTCACTGGATCACTTGCAGTGGTAAACTTAGAAGGGACTTTGGCAATTTTGATTAATATCGATGGTTATAACGACTCCACCCAAAATAAATTACTATTAAAAACGCTCACAGATGCCGATTCTGATTACAAAAAAATCATTTACTATAAGTTTCACTTTAGTGGGAGGAGATTTTAATATGGTAATAGATGAACGGTTAGATAGAAGATGAAGAACTTCACTGATGCCAACTCTTTCGTGGATGTTTGGAGAGAAAACAATGCAGACAGTAGGCAATTCACTTGGATAAAACCAAATGGCCATGCTAGGTCAAGAATTGATCTTTGGCTTACCTCTCCAGAAATTAATATTAATAAATTAATTAATATTAATATTAATAAATTAATTAATTAATATTACACTGAAAACCACACAACCACACAACCTTACAAGCAGGAAGGGTTATTGGAAATTTAATGCTGAACTTCTGAATAATGAAAAATATGTGGAGGAAGTCAAATCTTTATTTGATGAAATTATTAATGATAATGAAATTGATTCCTACTGCAGAAAATGGGAGTACTTTAAATTTAAGGTTAGAAGTTTATCTATTAAATTCAGCAAAACCCTACATAAACAGCAAAGGGAAACTGAGCTTAAATTGGTGCAAGAGCTTAACAAATACAGCCAAAATGTTTTTTTTATCAGATCAAGACACTATAAAATTGGTAGAGTTACAAACCAATTTGGATATCTTATTTACTAAAAAAGCACAAGGAGCTTATGTAAGATCTAGAGCCAAATGGTTTGAGCAGGGTGAGAAAAATACTTCCTATTTTTTTGGGCTCCAAAAGAAGAGACAAGAGAGAAATAGTATTAACACCCTGATGGTAAACAATAGTGAATGTTCTGATACAAAAATAATTTCAGAAGAGGTCTACCGCTTCTACTCTAAATTATACTCCTCATCCTATTCACAAGTTGATGCTAACTTATTCCTAGAAAGTATCCAACATTATATTCCTCAGATAGACTTAGAATCCAAAGAAATATGTGACTCAGAGTTCAATATAAAAGAATTGGACACGGCTGCAAAACACCTGGCACCAAATAAATCACCTGGCCAAGATGGTTTGACCTCAAACTTTTACAAATTTTTCTGGGAGTCAATAAAAGATCTATTATTTAATGCCTTGAAGGAATGTATGGAAAACAATGATTTAATATCAAACATGAAACAAGGGATAATCACTCTTCTACCTAAACCTGGGAAAGATAAAAGGCATATAGATAACTTAAGACCTATAACCTTGTTGAATGTAGATTATAAGTTATTTACTATTGTTTTCAGCTAACAGGTTGAAAACAGGAATAGACCAAATAATTAGTGAAAGCCAATCAGGTTTTATTAAAGAGAGGTCTATACATAACAACATCAGACTGGTGTTAGACCTGTTGGACTATAATTATCTCATTGAAGACAAAGTTTTTTGTATTCTTTCTAGATTTTTATAAGGCCTTTGATTCAGTGGAACCTCCATTCATTATGAAAACACTAAAATGTTTTGGATTTGGCTCAAAGTTTATTAAGACAATTGACATGATCTACAGTGGAATAAATAGCTCTGTCTCCCTCCCTCAAGGCACAACTAAAAGGTTTGAGGTTAAACGAGGTATATGCCAAGGCTGTCCTTGTTCTCCCTTATTATTTATTTTAGTTGCAGAACTTCTTGGTATTTACATTAAACATAGTACAGAAATAGAGCCGTTGAATGTTTTAGGTCATCATTTGTCAATAACTCAACTTGCAGATGATACAGCTGTCTTCATCAAACACTCAGAGCAGATCCCACTGATAATCACAACTGTGGGAAAGTTTTCAAAAGCATCTGGGTTACATTTGAATTTAAAAAAATTTGAGTTAATGTCAATTCATAACCACCAATTGACTGAGCTGTATAACATTCCAGTAAGAAATGAAGTTAAATATCTTGGAGTAATAAAAGCAAAAGATTTAAAAGCTAGAGAACAACTGAACTTTGAATCTGTTATAAAAAAAAAGTAAATCCATTCTTTTGTCTTGGCTGCAAAGGGATCTGTCCATTTTTGGAAGAGTTTTGATTTCTAAGGTAGAAATATTGTCCAACGTATCCTGCCTTTTCATTAGCTATGTCAGATAATCTTATTAAATCAATTAATCAAATTATTCTCAACTTTGTGTGGAAAAATAAGCATCATTATATTAGGAGAAATGATGCAGTGAAAACAATTGAAGATGGAGGATTAAATGTAATAGATTTTGAAGCGATGAATGGTATGATCAAACTAAAATGGCTTCAACAATTTATCTGTAACAGTAAGGCTATATGGTACAATATTCCTTCTAAAACATTCAGTAAATGTGGTGGCATTGAATTTCTTTTAAAATGTGATTTTTGTGTTTCTAAGTTACCCATTAAATTGTCCAGATTTCATCAACAAGTCCCCCTTTGCTGGAAATTGGCCTTCAAACATAACTTTACCCCTCATAATTCTTCAATTTGGAATAACAGGTACATTTTATCTAAGAGAAAATCTTTATGTTTTGGCGAGTGGTTGGAAAAGGATATCTGGTCTGTTGTAAATTTAATGGACTCAGAAGGAAATCTTCTGAATTACACTGATTTTATTAACAAATATAACATTAATTGCACTAGACAACAACACTTGGAAATTACAAGAGCAATCCCTGATGCAACGTTGAATACAATAAAAGGTATGCTATCATATGATAAAGTAATTCCGTCTTTGCCCTTACCTCTTATTAATGATCTAAACTTCACAGAAAAGAAATGTACAAACAAAATTGTAAGAGGTGCTGTCACAAACAAACTTTTTCCCCTCCTACTGAAAAGGAGAAATATTTTGCAACAGTTTTCAGAAGATCAGATTAAAAAAATCAGAACTAGATACCTTTCCCTTCCAGTTTTGCCAAAAACCAAAGAAACTCATCTGAAGATAATAAATGATATCTACCCCTGTAATGAATTTCTTAGACAGAGATTTAACTTTGAAAAAAATGACTGTACACTTTGTGAATCTCAAACCGAATCATTGGAACATCTTTTTTTTGAGTGTGAATATGTGAAGACCTTCTGGAGATCTTTCCAAAACTGGATATCTGAAAATGATTCAAATTCACCTAATTTAAGTTATGATGTTATTAAATTTGGTGTTCTACTGGAGGATAGAAATAGGGAAAATATATATAATACCATAATTATTCTGGCCAAACAACATATACATAAGTGTCGTTTAATGAAAATGAGACCATTATTTTATGTTTACATAAATGAATTAAAAAACTTCAAAATATCACTGAAGTATATTAAAACCAAACAAGCACTGAATGTAATAGACTATATAAATGCCTTAACTCAAGACTAAATCGACCTCTTATTTTAACTTTATTTATATTTTTTGTTATGTTTGTTTCTTTTTTATTTTTAAGGTTGAGTAGTATTAATGTATCCTTCCTGTAACCCATGTGTGATTTATGCAATGTATGAAATGTTCCTTAGTCTGACATGTGGAAATGTAATTTGTTTTTCTTTTTCCTTTAAATAAAAAAAAAAACGAAAACAAAAAACTTTCTGATAACACACGTAAATGCGGCCTTTACTCTCGCAACATTACTGTAACATATCAAGTAAACATTAAACAACATGTATGTACTTCATACTTGTTTACAAAACTTACAAACCTGTAAATTGAAGAAATAATGAGGACAAGCAACCTTGTATACCGTCAGCTCAGCTTCTCTCATCAGAATGAGGAAGTAGCGAAAGTCCGTTAACAAGACGGTACACAACGGGAAACCAACGAATGTGCTGTCCCCTGATGGCAACACTGAGGTGCTGTAGAAGCCCATGAAACAAACAAAATTATACTTACACTACATTTTTTCCAGACAGACAATAAATGATTAAAATATAATTACAAAAATTACCAAAATAAAAGCATTCATCACATAACATCAAATGTGACCATACATTTTGTGTGTGTCACATATGGAGTCCTGCAGACCACTTATGTTATGAAGCCCTAAACAGGTTTGAGATTGAGCAAAACAACCAATTAAATAAAGCATGGAGTCCGAATGACAATTTATGTTTCGAAGCTGCACTGACAGCAGAGAGTTTTCTTCAGGAGGCAGGGGGTGAAGCTGTAGGGGAGGAAAAGAGTAGGGGAAACACTGAGATGTGTAAACAAAGAGGAAATAACCACAATCCTTCAACATCTGAAGATGTCAGCAGCATCAAACTCACAAATGGTACATCTGCGGGTGAAACTTTTGTTGCAACCGATAACGTAGAGAAAGACAGGGTTTCGACAGCTGCATCTACACACGTGGCATATCGGAAGAAATTTAATAACATTGAGGTTCGCATCGTCCTACATTTTCCTCCTCCGTCTACGATCCCTAATTTTCATGACTTTTACACGAATGTGACCGAAGGGCTACAGGACAGGATTTCAAAAATTGTACAGACACACGGGGCACTCCCACACAATCTCATCCAAATTCATCTACGCGCGGACCGCCTTCAGGACGAAGTGATAATGAGCGTGCGCTATGGAGTCGGTCAGCTCTCAGATTTCTGTGATCTTTTAGATAGATTAGTGCAGAGCAACATGTCGGTGTTATATGACGGTTGCTTAGAACTAATCATTAATTTTGTAAGGGCTCCACGAGGTAGTGGTAAGAGGAGGAGAGTCGACACATGTTTTGCTGCTGAGATTATATTAAAAAAAAAGCTAAGCATTTATATGTAGTTCTGAACGCTAATCAGACGTGTTTTGCTGTAAATTTAGCCTGGTTGAATAATCCTGAGTTAACGTATGCAGAAGCCTTGAGCGCGGGGCGTGACATTCACATCAGAGCCGGTCTGACTCTTCATAGTGATGTCACATTCAGCGATGTCAATCAATTTGAGCAGCTGTTAGATTGTAAAATCGTTCTATTTTATCACGCCACTGATAATGAGAATAACCGTAGAAAAACTTGGCTACCTTTCAAACAGGAACACCCTCATGTGAAAAAACTTACTATATGCTCTTGCACAATAATCACTATTATGGGATAAGTAATATTAAATGGTTTCTAGGAGTGAAATTCTTTTGTGAACACTGTTACATCGGTTATGATAGCCGCTACAGACATTCTTGAGTCAGAAGCTGTAATGTGTGCGGCACAAATTGTAAAGATCTCCAGTTCAAAGAATCTACTACTCTGCATGTAATAGGTTCCAAACAAATATCCAGTGTTTCAACAGTCATCTTGAACCGCGTTGGCATCCGAAACTTGAAAAAGCAATTGTGAAACTTATAAAAGATGTCCAAGATGTAAAAGCATCTACTACATTTCTATTAAAAACCCACGCGCCCATAAAAGCGTCGTTAGACTGTGTCCAATCTGTAAGCAGCCTAAAATTGCTTTACCTTCTCAGGGTGAAGAGTCAACATCGGCCGATGTATCAACTATTCAGAACTCTGATTCTGTTGCAGATGAGAATGAAAATCATAAATACTTTATCCGTGTGAAACCAGCCAAACCGGAAGAAAAAATTTATGAAAGAAAACTGGTATTTTTTGATGTTTAAACCGCTCAAACCATCGGCACCCATCCTCCAGTCCTTGTTGTGGCTCATTCTTCAGATGGGGAGTGACACATCTGGAAAGGACCTGACTGTGCTGTAATGTTCCTCCGGCATTACCGGAAAAAAACAACAACAAAAACACAACCTTCATCTCATATTATGGGAAAGTCTCGACCGTCACCTAATTTTAAACACTTATGTTAAACTGGGCTGGAACATGATCAGGCAACAGGCAGCAGACCGGAACTAGGAACATGGAGAGAACAGAGTTACCACAAGTCGAGGTTTGAGTCACGAGAGCCACAGTGAAGATACTGACCAGCAGTACAAACGAACTGGCTATGAATGGTGGGAAGCTGGTCCTCATGAAGGTCTGGAAATTGGAAAATAGAAGACAGGTGTGTTGCTCTGCTGCCAGGAGTGGCCACACCGAAGAAGAGAGAGAGAGAGAAGGAGCAACTGCCAATCCTGACACTACCCCCCCCCAATGACCGCCTCCCGGCAGTCCACCAAGCTTGCCAGGATGGGCACGGTAAAAGTCCACAATTAGTTCAGGGTCCAAAATCAGGTTGCGAGACACCCAGGAACGCTCCTCTGGGCCATAACCCTCCCAATCAACCAAAAACCGGTAGCCCCGGCCACGGCGGGGAACGGTAAATGCCGGATGGTCATCAACGACCCGGGGCAGAGGAGGGGGATCGGCAGGAGGCCAGAGGGGACTAGAATGGACCAGTTTCAGCTGAGAAACATGGAAGGTAGGGTGAATCTTCATGGAAGGAGGCAACCTTAGATGAGCAGCCGCAGGATTGACGACCTCCACAACTTCGAATGGGCCAATGAACCGGGGTGCCAATTTTCTGGACTCCACCTGTAGGGGGATGTTTTTTGCTGCCAGCCACACTGTCTGACCTACTTGGTAGGGTGGAGTCGGAATCCAGCGTCTATCCGCTATTTTCTTGTTTTGTTCAGCAGAGCGAAGCAGGGCTGAACAAGCACACTTCCAAATTTCTCTGCAGCGCCAAACATGCTCTTGGACGGATGGAACAGCAATCGTTGCTTCCTGTTCAGGAAACAGTGGAGGCAAATATCCAAGAGCACATTCAAAAGGTGACATACCAGTAGCAGCTGACGGGAGAGAGTTGTGTGCGTATTTCACCCATGGAAGATACAAACTCCAGTCTGCGGGATTCTGTGCCACAACACAACGAAGGGCAGCCTCCAAGTGCTGATCGGCTCGTTCACACTGGCCATTAGTTTCAGGATGAAAACCGGAGGAAAGACTTACTCGAGCACCTAAAGCTTCACAGAACTGCCTCCAAACATTAGAGATGAACTGTGGTCCTCTATCCAACACAATGTCCACTGGGGTCCCATGTAAATGGAAGACGTGCTGAACCAGCAGGTCAGCAGTCTCTCTGGCAGTAGGAAACTTGGGTAAAGGCACAAAATGAACAGATTTAGAGAAACGGTCGATTATTGTTGAAATGATTGAGTTACCTTGTGAGATGGGAAGACCGGAAATGAAGTCAAGGGCTATGTGAGACCAGGGACGAGTAGGGATAGGCAAAGGGCGGAGGAGACCAGCTGGCCATTGGTTTGAAGTTTTACCTCTGGCACAAACTGTGCAGGCTAGAACATAGTCTCTGGTGTCCCTCTCCATCACTGGCCACCAGAAATGGCATCTGAGGAGGGCAAGGGTTCGAGGAATCCCAGGATGGCAGGCAAATCAAGACGTATGCCCCAACTGGATGACCTGAGAACAGACAGCCTGACTAACATACAAACAATTGGGACGACCATTACCCAGATCAGGATCATTCTCGTGGGCTCTCCTAATGCAGGAGTCAATATCCCAGGTAACTGCAGCAACCACACATGATGGAGGGAGAATAGTGTCAGGAGTGTCAGGGGAGTCTGCTGGGGAAAACTGTCGAGAAAGGGGATCTGGCTTTGTGTTTCTTGAACCAGGTTGATAGGTCAAAGTGAAATTAAAACGTCCAAAAAAACAAGGCCCATCTAGCTTGACGGGAGTTGAGCCGGTTAGCAGACTGGATGTATGACAAGTTCTTATGATAAGGTGTTCAGCTCCCTCCAGATAGTGTTGCCACTCTTCCAAGGCTAGCTTGACAGCAAGTAATTCCCGATCACCTATGGTGCAATTCCGTTCTGCAGGGGACAATCGGTGTGAGAAAAAGGCACATGGATGCAGATTTTGGTCAGAAGCAGATCGCTGTGAACAAAAAACGGCCCCAACACCAGAATCTGAAGCATCCACCTCAATGACGAACTGCAGGGTTGGGTCAGGATGAGTGAGAACCGGTGCTGATGTGAAACTCTTCTTCAGAGCCTGAAAGGCTTCATTTGAGTCTGAAGACCACACAAAAGAAATCTTGGAGGATGTGAGACGAGTTAGCGGAGGTGCTACACAACTGTAGTTCTTGATAAAACGTCGGTAAAAATTAGCAAAACCAAGAAACCTCTGAAGTTGCTTCTCTGGGATTGGCCACTGTGATACTGCTTGAATCTTTGAGGGACCTGGTTTCACCTGCCCGCTACCAATGATGTATCCAAGGAACCCAACTGACTCGACATGGAACTCACATTTCTCGGCCTTGGCAAATAGTTTGTTCTCCAACAGTCTCTGTACCGCCTGGCGGACCTGGGCAACATGCTCATATAAAGAAGAAAAGAAAATCAAAATGTCGTCCAGGTAGACAAACACAAAACAATTTAAAAAGTCCCTGAAAATATCATTGACCAGGGCCTGAAAAACTGCCGGAGCATTTGTCAGTCTGAAAGGCATTACAAGATATTCAAAATGGCCCAAAAAAGTATTGAATGGTGTTTTCCACTCGTCCGCATTGCGAATGCGCACCAGATGATACGCATTGCGAAGGCCTAGTTTAGAAAAAATGGTAGCATTGTGAAGAGGCTGAAAAGGAAAATTTATGAGAGGAAGAGGGACAGTGAGAGGACTGAGGAGAGTAGACAGGAGTACAGGGAGATGCAGCGTAAGGTTAAGGTAGAAGTAGCAAAGGCGAAACAAGGGGCTTATGATGACTTGTATGCTAGGTTGGACAGTAAGGAGGGAGCGACTGATCTATACCGGTTGGCAAGACAGAGATATAGAGATGGGAAGGACGTGCAGCAGGTTAGGGTGATTAAGGATAGTGACGGAAGTCTATTGACAGGTGTCAGTAGTGTGATGGGAAGATAGAAAGAGTACTTTGAAGAGTTGATGAACGTGGAAAATGAGAGAGAACAAAGATTAGAAGAGGTGACTGTTGTGGACCAGGATGTAGCAAAGATTAGTCAGGATGAAGTGAGGAGGGCACTGAAGAGGATGAAGAGTGGAAAGGCAGTTGGTTCTGATGATATACCTGTAGACATTTGGAAGTGTCTAGGAGAGGTGGCATTAAAGTTTCTGACTGGGTTGTTCAACAGGATCTTAGATAGTGAGAAGATGCCTGAGGAATGGAGGAGAAGTGTGCTGGTGCCCATTTTTAAGAACAAGGGAGATGTGCAGAGTTGTGGCAACTACAGAGGAATAAAGCTTATGAGCCATACAATGAAGTTATGGGAAAGAGTAGTGGAAGCTAGACTAAGGGCAGAAGTGAACATTTGTGAGCAGCAGTATGGTTTCATGCCAAAAAAGAGTACTACAGATGCAGTATTTGCTTTGAGGATGTTGATAGAGAAGTACAGAGAAGGCCAGAGGGAGCTGCATTGTGTTTTTGTAGATCTGGAGAAAGCTCATGACAGGGTGCCCAGAGAGGAACTGTGGTAATGTATGAAGAAGTCTGGAGTGACAGAGAAGTATGTTAGAGCGGTGCAGGACATGATGAGGACTGTAAGACAGTGGTGAGGTGTGCTGTAGGTGTGACAGAGGAGTTCAAGGTGGCGGTGGGACTGCATCAGGGATCAGCTCTGAGCCCGTTCTTGTTCACTATCGTGATGGACAGGCTGACAGACGAGGTTAGACAGGAATCTCCATGGACTATGATGTTTGCAGATGACATTGTGATCTGCAGTAAGAGCAGGGAACAGGTGGAGGAGAAGCTAGAGAGGTGGAGGTTTGTCCTGGAAAGGAGAGAAATGAAGGTTAGCCGCAGTAAGACAGAATACATATGTGTGATGAGAGGGACCCAAGTGGAAGAGTGAGGTTAGAGGGAGAAGAGATCAAGAAGGTGGAGGATTTTAAGTAGTTAGGGTCAACAGTCCAGAGCAATGGAGAGTGTGGAAAAGAGGTGAAGAAGCATGTACAGGCAGGATGGAACGGGTGGAGAAAAGTGTCAGGTGTGATGTGTGATAGAAGAGTTTCAGCTAAAATGAAAGGAAAGGTGTACAAAACTGTGGTGAGACCAGCGATGTTGTTTGGTCTAGAGACAGTGTCACTGAGGAAAAGACAGGAGACAGAGCTGGAGGTAGCAGAAATGAAGATGCTGAGGTTCTCTTTGGGAGTGACCAGGAAGGATAGGATCAGGAATGAGTACATCAGCCACATGTTAGAGGTTTTGGAGATAAAGTCAGAGAGGCCAGACTGAGATGGTTTGGACATGTCCAGAGGAGAGATAGTTAATATATTGGTAGAAGGATGCTGAGTTTTGAACTGCCAGGCAGGAGGCCTAGAGGAAGACCAAAGAGGAGGTTTATGGATGTAATGAGGGAGGACATGAAGGTAGTTGGTGCGACAGAAGAAGATGCAAAGGACAGGGCTAGATGGAGGCAATTGATTCGCTGTGGCGACACCTGAAGGGAAAAGCCGAAAGGAAAAGAAGAAGATGAGGGGAAGAGGGTATTTGTTTTTTTTACAGTGATGTTATTTAATCCTCGGTAGTCAATGCAGGGGCGAAGTGTGCCATCCTTCTTGCTGACAAAGAAAAAATCTGCACCAACAGGAGAGGACGAAGGTCTGATTACACCAGCTGCTAGCGAGTCTTTAACATACTGCTCCATCGCTTCATTTTCTGGTTTGGACAGGCTGTACAGGCGGCTGGAAGGCAAAGTTGAACCTGGAAGAAGGTCGATTGCACAGTCATATGCTCTATGGGGTGGAAGTGAAAGTGCTTGTTCCTTACTAAAAACTTGTGCAAGATCATGGTATTCGACAGGAATATTAGTCAAGTCTGGAGGCACTGGAGGTGGTATGCAGGAACCTGGTGGAGAGAGAACAGATTGCATCAAGTTGAGTGGCAGAAAGAACTCCAACTAAACACTTTTCCACTGGCCCAGTCGAGGTTTGGGTCATGTTTCTTTAACCAAGGATATCCCAAAATTAACGGTGTCTGAGGTGAAGAAATTAACTTAAAATTTAGTTGTTCCTGATGCTTGCCTGACAACAAAAGTTTGACTCGTTCCAAGCAGTGAGTTACTTTAGAGATTAATCTCCCATTTAAAGCATTTGCCGCTAGTGGAGTAGCAAGGGGTACCTTATCTAACCCAGCTTGTTGAGCCAGATTATAGTCCATAAAATTATCTTCAGCCCCGGGATCCACCAGTGCAGTCAACGGCAGAGCAGTTATTGATACAGAGCATAGCAGGAAGTAGCATTTTTGTTGGGGAATTAGCAGTAGAAACGTGGCTCACCAGCACCCCCATATTTACTGATTAGCCCCATCTTTTGGCTGAATAGGACATGTGGCAAGAAAATGTCCCGGACTTCCGCAATATATACAAACACCAGCCTTGATTCGAAGCTGCCTCTCATCTGGTGTTAGCTTCACCCGACCCACCTGCATTGGCTCCTCTTCAGGAATTGCAGCAGTAGGAACAAAAGGCATGTGGGGACGGATTGTGCTGAACCTACTTGGTTGGACGCTGCGAGGGTTAGACGAGGTGGAAATATGGTAGCTGGAATGCTCCCTGCGGCGCTCCAGGATTTGGTCCTAGCTGGTGTTAGCTACCCACAAGCTGAAGCCAATCGATAAGGTGGTATTTTTCCATTTATATAACTTATTTTAAACACTTTTTTTTTCTAACACCTACTGTGGCTTCTCCCGCCAGCCTCTCCCCCATCTCTTGCCCTATCTACTCTTGCTCCAACTGTCTTATATTCAGTTACACCTCGACCTCCATTAGCAAGTCAGGTATTTGTTTAAAGTGTAGTTTTGTTTCAGCGCTGGAGGCGAGGCCCAGTCAGGTCGAGGGGCGACTCCGCTCCATCGAGCACAGGCATAGCCCCGCAAAAAGCAGCCCCCAGACAGGTTTAGCGGGAGTGGAGCGCCCTAGCTCAGCGCCGCAGCTAGTAGGCTCGGCTAGCGCTAGCCCCAGCGTAGTTTCGCAGCTAGTAGGTCCCACTGGCGCTAGTCCTAGCTGACCCCCACCCTCAGTGGATAACTGTCAGAGGGAAACGCAGGCAGAAGAAATCTACTGGACACCACCATCCTCAAACTATTCCGGCCCCTCCGTTTGTGTCTCAAACAAGTTTGCCCCCCTCAGTAGCACACTGACTGAGAAGCACACTCTGGTCATTGGCTCTTCCATATTGAGACACGTTAATTTAGGACAGCCAGCGGCCACAGTTAGCTGCATCCCGGGGGCCAGAGCAGGTGACATCGAGGGACAGTTAAAGTTAATGAGTAAAGCTAAACGGAGGTTTAAACAAACTGTAATTCATTGTGGGGTAAATGATGCTCGCCTGAGAAATTCGGAGGTTCTAAAAGCTAACGTTGAGTCAGTGTGCACATTTGCGAAGACCCTGGCTGATGAAGTAGTTTTCTCTAGTCCCCTCCCAAATTTGACTAGTGATGAGATGTTTAGCCGCATGTCATCTTTTAATCGCAGGCTGACTAGGTGGTGTCCTGATAACTCAGGAGGCTTCCTTGATAATTGAAAATCTTTCTGGGGCAAGCCTGGTCTCATTAGGATGTATGGCATTCATCCTACTTGGGATGGTGCAGCCCTCTTATATAAAAATATAGTCCAAAGTCTATCTTCTAAATCTTGTAGGGGGGGCGGCGCTTTGCTCAAGGGCGCCTCGGCAGTGGCTGGGAGGTGAGCTGACACCTCCCACACTCCGAGGGATGTCCTGGCGGGAGCAGGATTCGAACCACTGATGGCTGGGCGATCCGTCTTCGGCTCTACCGCTGAGCCACTGCCAAATATGCTGCTATAGGCCTAGGCTGCTGAGGGTATTTTTCCCCATCTCTCCCGTTAAAAGGGAGATATTCTGGAGCTTCTGTCACTTCTTTATTCATCTTTCTATGCTCTTAGAATTCATTATTATTGTCAAATTACACTCTTTGTCTGCACACTACTGCCGCTGTCTTTGTGCCTCTGTTCCACAGGTGGATGGAAGACAGGATATCGAAAGGCCTGGAGAACCCTCCCCCAATTCGGCAACAGTGCACTATGGACATAGATAGATAGATAGATAGGTAAGTAGGTAGGTAGGTAGGTAGGTAGGTAGGTAGGTAGGTAGGTAGGTAGGTAGGTCGGTAGGTAGGTAGGTAGGTAGGTAGGTAGGTAGGTAGGTAGGTAGGTAGGTAGATAGATAGATCCACTTGACCTACTTGACCTATCTCTTTCCCCAATGTATTTCTCTTTCCCAACCAACAGGTCAAGGCGGATGACTGCCTTCCAGAGCCTGGGTCCTGCCCGGAGTTTCTTCCTAAATGAGGGAGTTTTTCCCCGCTACCGTCGCTTATGCTTGCTCTGGAGGGCATTGTTGGCTTTCTATCTGTAAAGCGCTTTGAAATGTCTTCAGATGTGATTAAGCGCTATATACATAAAAGTTGATTGATTGATTGATTGATTGCCCATTTCAAATTGATGTCAAAATCAAAGAATCTAATCTGGATCTTCTTTCAAAGCAAGTTCATTCAAAAACACGCTCTGCAGAGCCAAATCATCCCACCCACTCTCGGCTGCTAGAGTCCGAAATTCAACAGAGAATTCTGCCAAGCTGCGAGTCCCCTGGGTAATTGAGAGGAGTCTTTTAGATGCTTCCCTTCCCCGGACCGGGTGGTCAAAAACTTTTCTCAACTCTTGGTCAAAAGTTGAATAATCATAGCGAATCTCCGGTTGACTTTGCCATTTTGCAGATGCCCAATCTAATGCCCTCCCATGGAGAAGTCCCATAATAAAAGCAATTTTGGAAGTATCTGAGGCGTAAGTATTAGGCTTCTGACTAAAAACTAGTGAGCACTGAAGTAAAAAAACTCCCACATTTACCCATGTCACCTGAATAATGACCAGGGTCTGGAATGTGCACTTCTCTGGATGGTGGTAGTGGAGAATGAGGAGCAGCAGAGGCTTGAGGAATAAGTGGAACAGGCTGACCTTGGATACTGGATGTGGAGGATGATGCTGTACATATATGTTAACGCACCATTTTTGACACTTTGCATTACAACTGCACCATTTTTAACACTTTGAATCACATCTTATAATTCACTATTGTAAATCCCCACTTTTTAATTAGTGTGCCTGTTAAACTATCTTTACCTTGCAGATAACAATAACTCACAACATCCTAAATGTGATCTCTGACTGAAGAATTATGTGATTTTGCCAGCATGTCCTTGAGTGGATCCTGCAGCTGCGAGATAGTAGAGTAAGCCTCCCCAGAACATGAAATATTTGCCACAATGTGGGAAAATGGAGAACATCTTGTGGTGGAATCTTCTGATAGGATGACAGTTAGATCATCCCATGTGAACACCTACTAGAAAGGGTATAAATATTGTATGTATATTATGGCTCTTTGCACACAGCTTGGAGTTTCTTTCCTGTTAGTCTCTGCGCCCAGAAATTTCTGCAAATAAAGTACTTTGTGTTTTTGCAACTTTACTTGGTTTTTGTCCTGTTTATTTAACTTTGAAAAGAAATCGTCCTAGTTCAAGATCAACGAATACGCCGAAAGGCCACGAGGTCAGCCGTCCTCCACGACCAGGTTTCCTTCAAGAGTTTGTTGGCAAGTTCCTGGATCATGGATTTGAGCTGTGAAATCTGTGTTTGAGAAGTCTTCTGACTATCCAAGACGTTATGCAGCAGCTGCTCATGTTGTCCAAGCCGGGCTCCTTGATTTGCTAGAGCTAGGCGAACACAATCCGGATCGGTCTCCGCTGGGTCTTGGTGATGTTGGTGGATCACCATTACCCTCTTGGTGATCAGTTTGCCAGTTCATGTGTCAGGGTTTACTGTAAGACCCAAATGCGAAGCACGAGAGGTAAGTAAAAAAAGAAATGTATTTAACAAAAATGTGGAGAGATGGTGGACTAGATGACCAGGCTGAACAGGTGAGTCGGCAGGAGGTAAGTAGTTGAAGCAGGCAGATGGGCTGGAACATGATCAGGCAACAGGCAGCAGACCGGAACTAGAAACATGGAGAGAACAGAGTTACCACAAGTCGAGGTTTGAGTCACGAGAGCCACAGTGAAGATACTGACTAGCTATACAAACGAACTGGCGATGAATGGTGGGAAGCTGGTCCTCATGAAGGTCTGGAAATTGGAAAATAGAAGATAGGTGTGCTGCTCTGCTGCCTGGAATGGCCACGCCCAGGTAGGTGGGACCCAGGTGGGACACCAAAGAGGAGAGAGAGAGCAGGAGCAACTGCCAATCCTGACAATTTTCACGCTATGCAGATTATGCGGGCTCATGAACAATAAGACTTCTGAATGTAAACACAATGACAACAACATCATTAACAGGTGTGTGGACGACAGTTGAATTGATGAAAACAAGGCGAAAAGGATACATTCTGGCAGAAATTTATGAAGTGTGGCATTTTGAAGAAAAATCTGACAAACTCTTTAAAGAATGCATTTACACCTTCCTGAAACAGAAAGAAGCCTCTGGTTACCCTCCGTAGGCTGATGAAGTCACAAGTCAACGCGCATACATAAATGAATATGAAGAGAACCAGGGTAACTTGATCCCAAGAAAATTGAGCGCAACCTTGCTAAAAGACAAATTGCCAGATTATTATTCAATTCACTATGGGGAATGCTTGCACAAAGATCTAATCAGCCTACAACAAGTCTGGTTAGCACACCTGAACATTTCTTTGAATTCATCTTTTCCAGCAAATATAAAATTTCACTGCTTCATTTCATTAACAACACTGTTGCTCTGATCCAGTGGAGGTATAAGTCCAACTGTGTCTCACCGCCTGGGGATGTCAATGTTTTCATTGAGGCGTTCACAACTGCTTATGTTAGACTCGAATTGTATAAGCAGCTAGATTTACTCCAAGAAAGGGTTTTGTATTGTGATACAGATTCAATTGTATACATTTCCACTCCTAGCAATCCTCCGCTCGGAAACTATTTGGGAGATTTGACATCAGAATTAGATCCGGATGACTTAATTAAATCGTGGAGTGCTGCTGGCCCCAAATCCAATGCGTATGTGACATATCGCGGTAAGGCAGCTTTACGCGTTCATGGGATTACACAGAATTATGTAAACTGTAAAAAATTTGACTTTGACGCTCTCACCGTTTTGGTAGAAACATATCTTAAAGAGCGCGACACACAGTGTAAAATCCCTGCACGATACAGAAAAATTACCAGAGATATGAAAACTTTTGAACTGACTAATAAAGAGAAGGTGATCAAATTTGCTGTAGTCTTTGACAAGAGGCGACTGTTTGCTGATCGAAAAACATTACCTTTAGGATATTAAAACATACAGATTGCGTACTGACTCGGGGGAAAAACAAAACAAAACTGTATAGATTTATGATGGGGTGACCTGATGACTTCTCCTTACAGTTTTTTTTTTCAGAAATATTATTATTATTCTGTATTATACCTTAGTGAACATTGTATTCTGTATTCTGAATTATACTCTAGTAAGTCATGTGTATTGTATGTATTGTGTATTATGCTTTACCATGTATAGTATGTTGTGCATTATGCTTGGTTCACGTGTATTTGTATATCAATAAATCCTACCAATTCTTCTTTGTTCATCTCCTGTCATCTTTTTTTCTTCTTCGCTGTAACCTGCACGGATAAAAAAAAAAGCCTACAGCATGACTTTAGCCTACAGCATGACTGAGCATGTCACGAACCTGCCACCGTTTTACCCCTAATCACAGACTATAAAAACCCAGCTTGAACACGGACCCAGTGTCAGATCCTCTGTGTTGATGCCTTATTTGTCGCCAGTTCATCCTGACTCCTACCTTGACCCCGGATTGTCTTTGGACCCCGACCTGCCTGCCTGGACCCGTATTAGAACTCTGCTTTGTCCCCGACCACGAACTCTGCCTCTCGGACTTGTATCTCTGCCTGCCAGCCTGTTTCCCGTAAGTCCTGTCCGTATTACCCCGTGTCTGCACGTTGCTCGTTGTGCTCTGTTACCCTGGACTCGTGCATCGGTCTTTCCCGTGCTTCCCTTGCGTGCCTTTGCTGGAATAAAGAGTTTAGTTCAGATGCACCTGGTCTCCGCTTCTGTCTCGGGCGTGACAGAGCATGGTCAGAGAAATATCTTTTGACCCTCGCTTCTAACTCCCATTCACGGCCCTCCTGGTAGGAGCAAGCAGGAGTGGTAAATTATTCTTTGTCAAACAGCTTCTTCAAAATATGGAACATACTTTGTCTAGACCCCCCGATCGAATCATCTGGTCGTACTCCTCTTATCAACCTATGTATGAGGAATTAGCTCAAAATGTAAAGGGCAGCAGTGGCTCAGTGGTAAAGCAGGCGGTAGAGCGGGTCGTCCTATGATTTCAAGATCGGCGGTTCGTTTCCCGTTCCCGCCCAAAAAAATACCCGGAGGTGAGCTGACAGTGGGAGGTGTCAGCTCACCTCTGGAGCATTCCCGAGGCACTCTTGAGCAAGGTGCTGTCCCCTTTACAAATTGCTCATTTAAGGCGCACCAAGATGGAGCTGCCTGCCACTCTACCTCCCTTGCATGCCTACAGGCCCCCTTGTGTATGTGTGTGTGTGCTACAGGGGCCTGTACTCACAAATATGTATGCATGCGTTTGTAATCAGTAGCTAGAGTGGGCTTTCTTAATTTCCCTTCGGGGATCAAACCAGTATATAAAATTAAAAATTAAAATTAAAAATTAATATACAGTATATATGCATGTGTTTGAATCATTAGCTAGAGTGTGCATTCTTAATTTCCCTTCGGGGATCAAAACAGTATATTAAATTAAAAAATTAAATTAAAGATTAAATTTATTGAAGGAATTCCTGATTCTTTCACGGATGAAAATATTTTTCCATCAAACCAGCACAATCTGTTTGTGATCGATGACTATATGCCTATTGGCATGAAGCATGATGAATTAATGAAAGCCTTTACTGTGTACAGACATCATAGAAAATTATCAGTCATTTTCCTATAGTTCAAAACTTATTTCACCAAGTTCAAGTACAGCCGGACGATTAGTTTAAACACAAATTATATCGTCCTCTTCAAATCTCCGCGTGATAAATTACAAATAAGAATTTTAGCTCAGCAGATGTTTCCGGGGCAGAGAGAATATTTTCTACAGAGTTTCAACGATGCTACAAAAGAGGCGTATTCATATTTAATCGTCGATCTAAGACCTGATTGCCCAGAACATTACCGACTGAGAAGCGGGATACTACCCGACCAGTGGCCTGTAGTTTACCAGTATAAAAAGTGACTCGAGAAAATGTCTAAATGGATTAAAAGAAATCTACCCATTCTAAAAGTCATGCTTGGTCTAAAACCATCAGAGAGAAGAACCTTTCTATGTCAAGGATCAGACGATCTCATACTGGCACTCTGTGAAATAGCCCTAATGTGTTGAAAGGCAACGTCCCGCTGACCTCTGATCAATACAGCAAATTGACTAAAGAGAAGAAGTTTATCAAGCTTTTTGCTAATCGCAAAACAGGAGTGAAGCGTAAGCGTAAGGTGCTGACACAGAGCGGAGGTTTCCTCCTCCCATAATTAGGAGCTGCAGTCCCATTCTTGACCAGAATGCTTGCCGGTCCGAGATAGACAGACATTGTCAAAGATTGTCGAAGATTGTCGTATCACAGCATACAGTGAGTGCATTTTGACATCATGACATCCTTTAATAAAATGTACATGATTTCCCCACCACAACTGGAGAGTTTAACAGGTTCAGAAAACATCACAGAGAAGGCAGAGCATGACTTGAAAGAGAAAATGGAAAGAGTTTTGAACCAGCCGGGGACGGCATACAGCAAAAGTCTACATTATAATGACTTACTTGAAAAATATCTTACTCTACTCAAAAAGGGGTCAAGTCAAGACCGTGAAATAGTTTTGAAGCTGCCTACCAACCCTGCAGAGAGAGGGGGTGAGAATCGCGATGAGGGTCGTCTACGAGTCGAAGAAATGGAAAAATCTGCTGATACCAATGTAGACGATATTTTACAGAATATTGGAGCCCGCAATCGGAAGAATGCTACCTACATCCTTCAGAAGCTTCGTAATTCAGACCTTTTAAGATGGAACCATTTGGGTGATATCATTGTCCAGGATAAGACCATTAAAGGATCCCACATTTTTGATTTAATGAAAACCCGCAAACCATACCACGAAGGTGGGATGAATTCTTAAAAACTATATCCCAGTTAAATGTACCCTTAACCACGATTGCAAATACGCATGCGCGTGAGCAATTGCGTCTTCTGAAGCCTTGAGTGATTCGGATCCTCAAATACGTAGGAGTAAAAGAAAGCATGGGAAAAAAATCGACGTCAACATCTCTTTTAGATATGGATTACAGTACCCCTGCTTCTAAATTGTCAAACGACGTTAAATTATTTTATACCCCAACTGCATCTGAATGGCGGCTGTCAACTCTGATACCCTAAAAATGGTTGGAATTCAGTCATTGAAAATTAAAAAATTAATTAATTAAAAAAAAATTTTTTTTAAATGTACGCAAACCAGTGTTTTTTACATCGATAAAATGCTTTATTGACAAGTTGTCATGATCCTGTTTGTTAAGTGTTTTTGCTTCCCCATGTTTCATGTCTTGTCTTCCTGTTTTATTTTGTGATCACTCACCCCTGTCTCTGTTCCAGGTTCCTGTTTGCCCTGCCCCCTCCCCGTCTGCGTGCACCTGATCCCTGATTGTGTTTCCCGCACCTGTCTCCTATCACCCCCATTAGTCCTGCATATATTCCCCTTTTGTGTCTTGTCTCGTCGCCAGTTCGTTGTAGTTCTTTGCTCACGTCCCAGCCTTTGTCATAGTGTATTCGTAGCTTTTTGTGTTTGAACGTTGCTTGTTTTTGACCTTGCCTTTTTGCCTCCTGCCTTGGATACCTCTGCCTGATTGACTGCCTTACCTGTGTACCGAATCTTGCCTGGAATAAACATTGTTTTGTGATTTTACCACTCAGTGTCTTGCACTTGAGTCCTGCCTCCCTTCGCTACGTTCATGACACACGTGAATGAAAAAGAGTACTAATTTCAAACATTCAGAACAGCCTTTAAATTGATTTAAAGTAAATGCTTTCTGATTAGACGTTTTAGCAGTTTTCATATCTGACACACATTTGGCACATTTCTGAAAAAACTTTGTGACAAAGGCATCATTCTTTTTTAAATGATCAGAATAGAGTCTCATTACTTCTTGAAAAGAAAGTCCTTTGAAGCGTTGACATAGGAAGAATACCATGTGGGCTCCGCATGCTGCTGAATAGTCATCTTGAACTTCTAGTTTGTTGTAGAAAGCGTGAATTCTTGTTTAAGAAGGATGAAAACATGCAGGATATAATGGAAAGTCTGGTTTGTGACTGTAGCTGTCAAAGAAGTTTGATATTCCTTCTTTCTTGTCTCCAATGATCATTCCTACGCAGTGTTCACCCTCACAGGTATAATTATGAGTGTTAGCGGCTAAGTAGCAAGGTAGCTTACCAATCTTAGACGGTAATAAGTCGCTAGGGAAAACACCTCCAAACGACTCACCTAGGATAGGTCTCAGAATAGATTCTATTTGAAGGTTGTTCATTTTTACTCATTTTAATAGTTGATTAGAACTTGTCTCTTAGAGTTTATTTCTACAACACTGTCGTAACACGCGTAGACGATCAAAGTCATAGTCTGGGGTAAGGCGACTCGAAAGCTTAAATCCAAACAGCACGTGCCGTGTTCTGATGGTGAAAGCGCTTTGCTGTCTATTTCACCTTCCCTTGTTAGATTGAAAAGAAACAAACTGTAGCCATTTTCAAATTCTCTCGGTCTATACACAATGGGGAGTCTCTAATGTGTCTGTTATTACCTAGATAAAGATTGTAAAACTCGCGAACAGTCTGATGTGTATCGAAACGTGGCTGGTAGGGCTTTGATGGGATAAAACGTGAATTCACACTCAAAGCTAGGTATTCAAGATCAGCGTGTTCGAAGTTGAAAGGATTCAGCTCTCTTGTCCCGACATAGGCCCGATGGTCCACTAGCCCTATCACAAGGTATTTCTGAAGTCTATCGAGGTATAAATTATCCTGCGAGCATACACGAGTCTGTGAGGGAATACTATAATTCTTCACCACTACCCGACTTATAGGATAAATGGCATTTGATTTCATGAGAGCTACAGAATGCCCTAGCATGACATCCGGTGAGACTTGAACTATTTTCACAAAAAGGCTTGCCCCTAAAATGTTTAACTTGAACTCATCAGCCTCTGCTGACATCAGTGTAAAAGCACTTTTCGCTTTCACAAGTTTTAATCGCACGTCCACATTGTTTAACAGGAGTTTCTTGGAAAAGAAAATTTCGATATGCAAAGGGCCAATTAATTCAAATGTCCTTCAACCCTTGCAAAGCTCGCACGCTTGACTAACCCACTGTTAGGCGCATCAGCGGTCATGACAGTCGATCAAGGTTGACGCCAGTGTCTACCAGAGGCCTGCAGAAAACTGGCTCTCCAGTGTTTCTTCTGAAAAATTAAGAAGTGTTTCAATAACTGCTCTGTAAGGATGAGTGGCGGAGGGCGAGCTGATGAGTACATCGTTCAGACTCACATCCACCTGTGAGAAGACAGTATTAAGCGAGTATTGGATTATCCCACAGACGTCGTCAGCACCTAGATTAGTTCCATCTGCTTTGGTGATTTTGAGCGGTAGGTACTGTAGATAAGAGTTGAATTGAGGTCTAAATAAAAATTTCCGCTTCCAGGTATCAGGAAATCCGACACTTCTTGATCGGCTATTGAATTGAGAGGGAGAATCTTAACATAATTGTTTTGTTCGATGGACAGCTGAGTCATGGGTGGAGCAAAGAGGTCGAGCTCTGACTTGGTGCACTCGGTCGAGAGATGGTGTGTGACAGACATGTTTAAAATGTATTTAGTCAGCCTTGCTGACTTTTAACTTTTCTCTGCAATTTGCCCAGCGTTTTACGCTTTTTTTTTTCGGTATGGTGACTGATAACGCACGTACAGCTCTTCTTCCTTTTCTACTTGCTATTCGCGGGAATCCTGATGATCCTTGCTGTGGTTGGGGGTTGTGGTTAATTAAACGGTTGGTTACTGTCCGGACCACGTCTGCTGCTATCCCCTTCGCCGCAGATTTCAAGTGTGGTTTAACGATATTAACTCTTTGTTTAAGAAAGGGGAGGACAAATCTGAAGGCTCTGCTGAGGACTGCACTGAGGCCACGCCCATAAACAACTAGAGCTCCGACAAACCCGCCCAATGACCCTGTGCCGGTCCGGTTCACATAATAATTCACAAGTCTTTGTGAACTCATTGTTGTTGTTTTTCTTTTGACTTATGATCTCTAATTCAGATGAAAGACTTTGATACAGCTCTACAGTTTAGCTTGCATATGGTCTTGCCGTAGGTGAATGGAATCGGAGTGTTCAAATCACTTTTCAATTCAATCTGTATATCTTGTATCCGCTGTTTGTTCACCATGATGTAATATTGGCGTGTGTAGGAAAGAATGATAACATCTCCGTACAATCCTTCTTTTGTAATGATTCTGAGAAGGGGGACTGTATAGTCTCCGATGTGTTGAGCTTCCACGATATTCGTATAGACGTAAAAATTATACTGTCCTCCATTAATATCGCAAGGATATTTTGCCTTTATTTTTCCACCCATCTGTACCCATACATCCTCCTCAAACCCTAGTATGTAAGACAAATGTGGTGAAAATTTTATAGAATACCTATCACTCCCTGATACAAAAATTATTTTCTTTATAGAATTGCAAAAAACCACTAGACCATATGGTGTGTACTGTATGCTAGCATTCAGCTCCATCATGATCTGTTCAATAGAATCAAAACGACAGGTAGGAATTTTAAGGCAGAGAGGCGGCAGGTCTGCGCCCAAATGGTCAAAAATCTCAAAAGCGTTTTCTGAAAAGTCAACATTATTCCATGTGTTGCAGTACATTATCTCTGCTAGCGCCACCTCATAAGGTTCTTGTAATTGTATGGGTTGCGATAAAGTTATTTTGAAATTCGAGCTTTCATTGTCCGGGAAAATGTCATGACTATCCAAAATTTTTTCTATCCTGAATAGTGTGTCGGATGTGATTCTCCCTTTTTGCAGTTCAGGCTCATAAAATGTCCCTTTCAAAATTTCACCTTTTATGTCCCTTAATTTGTTAACCGGTAATACTCTAGGGATACATTCATTCACTATAAAATATTCATCAGTGAATGATTGCTCATACATTTTATCGAATATGCTGCGGTACTTTGATACCCTCACAATGTCACCCTCTTTGAATCTAAACATACTATGCTTAGACAGGTCGACTGTACCATACAAATTTTCAAACATGCATCTTGCCAAGAGTCACTTCAAATGGTTTGATTTTTATACTGCTGTGATTAGAGTTGTTATACCCATCTAGTAAATCCTTAATTACATCCATGTATCGGCGAGTGTTTTTTGCAGTGAAATACCTCCACATTTTGGATTTCAAAGTTTTGTTCAACCTTTCTACGACTGATGCTTTGAGCTCACTCGCGGTTGCAAAGTGTCGGATGTTGTGTTTCTTCATCAGTGTTTTGAAGACGCGGTTAAAAAATTATTTTCCTGCGTCAGTCTGGATTTTACTCGGTATACCGCTCTCATCTAATATCGAAGCAAAAGCCGCTGCTAGCCATTTTGTTTTTCAAAGCCTGGCATAAGCCTTCTTTGAAAAAACATCGATTACAGTCAACAGAAACTTAAACCCGTCATTGTCTTTTGAAAGAGCACTCATTTCACAAAGATCAGCTTGAAATTGATAGAGGGCGGGGAGCAAAAACGCAGTTTCTAGCATAGTTTTTTTTAGTTGTTTTGTGCAAGGTGTAAGCATCCTGACCGGACAGCTAATCCTCGACTTGAACACTTGAAACTTTTTCACCAGTGTGTTCTTCTACAGATTTTTGAAGCCTTTCTATCCCTCCGTACGATCCGGCTTTTTGTGGTGTAACAACTCAACCCCGAACGAATCGTTGTTAACACGCACAAGGGGTACTTTATGGGGATGATAGCAAGTTCTTAAATAAGGATGTGTAAGAAATAATACCAAACAAACACCACCTGCTTTACGTGCTCTAGACGCAGTGTATTAGTGAACATAGGAACAACAACAAAAACAAACTTAATAAAAAACACGCCCCTTTTCCCAGAATAAAGTTATAAACCCTCAAAATTAATTGTTCAACATCAGTTTACGCATCCACCGCTGCGCGCCCCGATGTCCGCGCTCAGACGCGAGTGATGATCGCGTCACTGGATGGTTCAGTCAGAGGGGGGAAACGAATACCAAAAAAAACCCTTGTAATCCTCAAAAATGGCAAACTGAAAACCCCCTGTCCCGGCCGGGAACACAAGAGTCACTATAAAAAAACAAAAAACAAAAAAGGTTCGGTCTCACCGGAGAGGGAGATGCGCCCGCTGCCTGGTAGGATTCGAACATCCAATGCGTTGACAGCTCCGACGGGACCGTTTCCTCCGTCTCAGGTTGTAAGGATCAATTTTCGTTGGGGAATCCAGTTATTTTACCACCTACACAGGTGTCTCTACTCGGGTACTGGACCACTTCCTTCTTTCCTTTTTTTCCCCTCTTTTCTCTCACCTGGGAGACTCGCTTATATGGCCTCTGGTTCACGCCTCCCTGGCAGGTGCGACTATTTCCCAGGCCATTAGTCCATCATTGATCATTACAATGGAATCTTTAGTCCGTTATGTGCTGTCTGACATCCTTAGCAAGAAAATATGTATTACACCTTACCTTTATCGCACCTTTTACCCCAGTTTAATTGTTCCATGTATTCAATATCACATTAATGTGACGGTGTCACAGATCCCCCCCCCCCAGCCGGAGGCACAGGAGGCTGAACCCCAAAGTAGGGTTTCAGGTTCACCACATTAATAGTGTCTATTTTTTTCTTGTGGTCATTCCACTGTATTCGATAATTGATGGGCCCTAATTTCTTCATCACAGTAGCTGGTCCCGACCACTTGGGCGCAAGCTTTGATGAAAAGTGTTCAGTTGCGGTCGAGAGTGGGTGAGCGCGGACCCAGACCAGTTCTCCCGGCAGGAGCTGCGCACCTCTCCTGTGGGTATTATAATACCTGGCTTGTCTGGATTGACACACTTCAACTCTCTTCTTGACATGATTAATCAGTTCGTTTTGCCTCTCTAGTAGGGAATACGGAGGTTCATGGGGTGACGGTGGTGTGATTACCCTTTCCAGTGGTCCTATCAGAGATCTTCCCAATAGTAACACGGCAGGCGGTTGTCCAGTGGTCTCCTGGTAGGCCGTGTTGATGGCAAAACAGAATTCTCTGATCCATTGATCCCAGTTCCTGTGGTTGTCCCCAACATAGGAGGCAATCATCGTCTTAATGGTCCGGTTTGATCGTTCTGTGAAGTTAGCTTGGGGGTGATAGCTGGTGGTGAACTTTTGGGTCACTCCCCAAGCCCTGCAGAGGTTTTCCATCTCCTTACTCGTGAACTGTGGCCCCCGATCTGAGACCACCTCACGTGGAACACCAAATCGGGTGAAGATCTCATCCTTCAAGATGGTGACAAGGCGATGTGTTTTGCTGTCCTTTAAAGGAAACATCTCCACCCATTTTGTAAAATAATCCACAATCACGAATAAAAAGACTCCTCCTTTCTTGCTTCGGGGAAATGGCCCCATCAAATCCATCCCCAGCTTCTCCCAGGGAGCCTCAACGGGAGTAGCCTGCATGAAACCCGCTGGTCGCTGGTTGTCAGGTTTGTAGGCTTGGCAGATGTTACATTCCTTCACATGCCTCCATACATCTTTACGAACAGACGGCCACCAGGCCACTTCAAGGACTTTCAAAAGGGTTTTCAGTCGACCCAGGTGTCCACTTAACGGATGGTCATGGAAGTATTTAAGAAAAGTACTTACAAGATCTTTGGGGACCACAAGTTGGTACTTGTTCCCTCCGTTTGCAGGTGACCGCCGGTATAGCAACCCCTGCAAAACGGTGAATCCCACTCGGTTTGGCCTGGATCCCGAATCGCTGGAAATGGCCTCTTTGGCCCATTCACTGACCTCTGCATCCTTTTCCTGCATATCTCCTATCTCATACAAAGAAATGGGCAGATCGGCAGAACACTGAGACATGTTCAGGGCAACATACGCTGCTGTCAAGGAGGTTGGAGGAACACTTCTGGAAAGAGCATCAGGCACGATGTTATGCAAACCTTTGCGATAGTGGACTTTAAAAGAGAATTGCTGAAGTCGGAGTATCCAGCGGGTCAACCGGGAAGATGTCTTAGGACAATTGAATGCCCAGGTTAAAGCTGCGTGGTCAGTATGTACCGAGAATTCAACCCCCTCAAGGTAGTGTCTCCATTTTTCAACTGCCCACACAACTGCAAGACACTCCTTTTCCGAAGTGGAGTAATTACATTCAGCCTTTTTTAAACCCCTGGAGGCATAGGCAATGACCTTCTCTTCTTCATTAGTCCTTTGAATGAGCACAGCTCCTAAACCTAGATCGCTTGCATCGGTGTGGACTTCGAAGGGAACAGCATGATCAGGTTGGGCCAGGACAGGAGCATTAACAAGCGCCGATTTTAGTTGGTCGAAACTCCGCTGACAGACTTCATCCCATATCCATGGTACATCCTTCCTCTTCAGGCGGTTTAAAGGGGCTGCCAAATCGGCAAAATGGTCAATGAATTTGTGGTACCACCCAACAAGACCAAGGAACCGCTGCAAAGACTTAACGCTGGTGGGGGTCGGATAACCGGTCACAGCCCTGGTCTTCTCAGGGTCTACATGCACCCCTTCCTCCGAGACCACATGACCCAAGAAAGTCAGTTCACGCTGGAAAAAGAGACATTTCTTTAAATTGAGTGTCAAATTTGCGCCATGTAGCTTCTTCATAACAGCATTGAGATCTATAATATGTTGTTGAGCGGTGGCTGAGTACACGATAACATCGTCAATATATACACAACAAATGTGACCCCTTAACTCGCCTAAGACCTTCTCCATTAGTCTTTGAAATGTGGCCCCAGCATTTTTGAGACCAAACGGCATGGTTTTGAATTGGTAAAGGCCCATAGGTGTGATTACCGCTGTCTTGGCCCTACTTTCTGGTGACATGGCCACCTGCCAATAACCCGATTTTAGGTCCAGTGTGCTGAAGAAGGCTGCTCCATGCATGGACTCCAACAGTTCGTGAATAAGGGGCATCGGGTAAGCATCTGAGTGCGTTTTCGTATTCAGGCGACGGTAATCCACACAGAATCTCAAAGACCCATCAGGTTTGGTTACTAGCACGACTGGAGCACCCCAACCCGACTGAGAAGGTTCAATAATTCCATCCTTGAGCATCTGCTCAATATGCTCAGCAATAATTTGCCGTTTGTATGGAGAAACACGGTATGCTTTGCAGCGGACAGGGACTTCGTCCGTGGTGAAGATCTTGTGCTCTTCCACTGTTGTCCTTCCGAGTTTCCCTGAACACACCTTCGGCCAGGACTGCAGCAGTACACCAATCTCAGGAGGATATTCAAAATCTGTAAAAGCAGTTGATTCAGATGGGGGGATAGACACTGAAGGCAGGTTAGCTGGAACAGCTACGTAAAGACTTGCATTGCGGTGCGTTACTTGGTCGTGCTCTAAAGAGGGTGGTAGAAATGGATGGAAATCATAACCACTGGCCCCCTTGACCCCATATGTCTGGTCTCCCATATTGATGATAGTGGAGGTCTTGGCGAGAAAGTCCAAACCCAGGACGATGGGGAAGGCGAGATGGTCTTCAGCCATGATGTAGGTATCCAAGGACCACAAAGTATCATGCCAGCAGAACAATAACTGCACCTTGCCTAAGGCCCTATAAAGTCGTCCATCAGCAAGGGCAAAGTGCTGATTTTCACTCGGCACTAGTTGCTCACCTTCACGTGCCACTTCCAGCCATCTGTCTTGACGCATTAGAGAAAATGTGCACCCGGTGTCAAACACTGCCTGGAACAGCTTCCCTCTGACCTCTATGGGGACGTGCAAAAGAGTTAATGGAGCTTTCTTTACCTGGTGAACCATAGATACCTCGGCATGCTTTTTCTGAACACTTTTCTCACCCGGTTTTCTCATTTTCGCTTTCTGTTGATCCACCTTCCCCCAGTATTCCTTGGAAGAACTGCAATCTTTCTCTACCAAGGTACCAATGTGAACAAGCTGGTCCACATTAGTGACAGTACCTCTAAGGCAGCCAGCTATTCTGGGGTTACAGTTATTCAGTATTTTGCGCACCAGCTCTGCTTCTGTAATATCAGGTTTCCACCGGAGACAAAGTGCCCGATAATCATATGCAAAATCTCTTAAACTCTGCTCCGGTAGCTGCACCATGTTTCTCAGCTTTTCTTCCACTTCAGAGAGATAATCAGGGGGAAGGAAGGCAGCTTTGAAAGACTCTTTGAACTCTGTCCAGGTACGTACGTTGTTCTTTGCCACAGTCCACCAGCTATGCGCGGGCCCTTTAAGGACACCGGAAAGAGCGCCCATTAGTTCTTTGTCTGGTAATGGATGCACAGCAAGGTAAGTTTCGCAGCGATCCACAAAGTTAAGAATGTCATACACCTCATTCGATCCACTAAATGATGGGAAATCCATCTGAATAGCAGGTTTAGACAAAACCACTGGAACGGTAGCGGGAATCTGGGTGAAAACACCACCCTCCTTTGGTGACAGTGTAGTGGTGGAGGTGACAGACAATGGCAGCTGTTGGGTGGAGGAAGCTGTGAGGGGTGTCAGAATCGTTGACTCCGCAATCAAGCGAGATGCCGGGATTGATTTTTGTTGTCCAGCAAATGAAACTGATCGCTGAGGAACGCCATGAGAGGTCAACGACTCCCCTGGAGGAAGCAAAGAGGAGAGAGACGATGCAGAGAAGTTTTCTGATCTTCCTACAGAGTGAAGCGGGGCATGCCCCAAAGGGACAGCACTAGAGTGGGTTGGTGCTCTGTAACTCGTGTCAGAAGAGAGTGAGTAAGTTGGATGGCCTTCATGAGAGTGAGACATAGTAAATGAGTGTGGGAGAGGTCTGGTAGAAGCAGCTAGGCTGGCGCGCTTCAGCCGTTGTATCTCTGACTTCCACTTCTGATCTCTCCGCTGTAAGCACTCCACTAATTTCCCCTCAAACTCCTGTAGGCTGGATATCATGGATTGTTCAATTGCATTAACACTGCGGTCAATGTAGCCCCTAATATTTTCCTCTCTGTTTAAGGCACTGTCAACTGACTCTCTCACAGTTGTCTCCAGTGTACTTAATCTGTCTGTTAATTGTCCCACATCAGCAATGATTGATTTTATAACAGGTAGATCAAGGTAAGATGTTACCTCATCATTCATGTCCAGCTCATCATCTTCTGGATCAGAAATGTACAGTGAACTGATTAAAGATGTAATTTCACCAACTGGATTTCTCCGGGTCACCCATGAATCTCTAAGCATTGCCTCTTCCTCAGCCTGTCTACCATTGCTGGGTGTGGATGATCTGGATCCAACCTCCTGTGCCTCCTCTGCTGGCGCCTCGAAGTCAACCAGTAGCTCCTGGTTACTCCCTTCAGCCATGGTTAATATTATACTGAGCAGAATATGCTACACGTAATATTTGTTGCCTTATTTAACACTTTTAATCAGACACACAATGCAAACTTATATCTCATTTATGCAAAGTATTCAAAGTGGAGTTATGCAAAACAACCGATATTTATCTGGCTAACTGCGGAATTTATGATGCTGTAAATTTTAAACATCACATATACATAATAATATCACAATCCTTAGAAAAGAAGAAAGCATTTCAATCCCCGTACGGGCCACCATCTGTAACAACTCAACCCCGAACGAATCGTTGTTAACACGCACAAGGGGTACTTTATGGGGATGATAGCAAGTTCTTAAATAAGGATGTGTAAGAAATAATACCAAACAAACACCACCTGCTTTACGTGCTCTAGACGCAGTGTATTAGTGAACATAGGAACAACAACAAAAACAAACTTAATAAAAAACACGCCCCTTTTCCCAGAATAAAGTTATAAACCCTCAAAATTAATTGTTCAACATCAGTTTACGCATCCACCGCTGCGCGCCCCGATGTCCGCGCTCAGACGCGAGTGATGATCGCGTCACTGGATGGTTCAGTCAGAGGGGGGAAACGAATACCAAAAAAAACCCTTGTAATCCTCAAAAATGGCAAACTGAAAACCCCCTGTCCCGGCCGGGAACACAAGAGTCACTATAAAAAAACAAAAAACAAAAAAGGTTCGGTCTCACCGGAGAGGGAGATGCGCCCGCTGCCTGGTAGGATTCGAACATCCAATGCGTTGACAGCTTCGACGGGACCGTTTCCTCCGTCTCAGGTTGTAAGGATCAATTTTCGTTGGGGAATCCAGTTATTTTACCACCTACACAGGTGTCTCTACTCGGGTACTGGACCACTTCCTTCTTTCCTTTTTTTCCCCTCTTTTCTCTCACCTGGGAGACTCGCTTATATGGCCTCTGGTTCACGCCTCCCTGGCAGGTGCGACTATTTCCCAGGCCATTAGTCCATCATTGATCATTACAATGGAATCTTTAGTCCGTTATGTGCTGTCTGACATCCTTAGCAAGAAAATATGTATTACACCTTACCTTTATCGCACCTTTTACCCCACTTTAATTGTTCCATATATTCAATATCACATTAGTGTGACGGTGTCACAGATGGTCATAATATATTCTCTTGAATACACCCGCAGTTTAACAGACACAACAACTTGAAAAAAAGCCATCATCAATGGAGCCCCGATTCATCAATTCACCATGACAACGGACGAGATGCGCACCGCAACGCTTTACGGAAGTCAGAGTACAGATTGTAATTTATGAATAGAAAGAACTTGAGGACATTTTCAGAAGAAAGAGAACAGCGTTGCAGCTGCAAAGAAGAGCGACATGTCATGGGAGTGAATTGCTGCTCAAGTTGTTGCGTAAGTTCTAAGTCCGTTGCACTCACGGTAAAAATACGGAAGTAAACGGCTTCAAGAATAGTTTATTAATTTATTTTATTAAGGTGCGATCCAGTGGGGGGAGAAGGGCACGTCAGCAGCTGAGAATGAAAATAAAAACATCATTCACACAGGTCAGACTTCATCATCTCGTTATGGATCCTCCTAATCCTCATTATGTTTGATATTGTACAGTAAGTATTAAGAGGACGTTTGATTGTTCAGTTGTTTCATCGCCAACATAACGCTCTTTTCACGCACATAAATGCGCTCTCATCTATATCACGTTCTGTTAAATAATGAAATACATTAAAACGTTTTATTGTTGTGTAGATAAAACAGTGAATCGACATATGCACGTTACAAAAACAGTTGAGAAGGATATTCACACCATTGCGTACACCGATATTATCTAAGAACTGAAATCAAGAGCTGACATGTAGCTCGTTTGATACAGTAATAGCCAAAACTGCTTTAGTTCATACAACAGTGGCCGTGACATTGTACTGCTTATAACCGCTTTAAGGTATTCCAGGTTTTATTTTCTGTCTGTTTTAGTCACATGATACACACAGGAGTTAATATTGATGAAAAAAAAGAAAGAAATTAACAAGAAATTGAAGAAAACAAAGGTGGAATAATATTTTATGTTACTGATTGTTCTCTTCCCATTGCTTCACATTCTGGTGGAATACAGAGTGACATTTATCCGCTACTGAAGTACTAACAGATTCTCATCCCTTTTTAAAGAGAACTGATAAAGAGAACTGTCCGACAGGATATGACAGGACATCTGAACACGATACAAAAAAAATTAAAATCTCTGAATTAATGAGGAAACTCAATCAAGGGGCTCCTCGTCAAACGAAAATGCTATGTTTTGCTCTGAAATACGGAGTTATTTACTAAACCTTACTTTGGTCAAACTCCCCATCTCACAGAACCAGGAAATGAAGCCGCACGAGCGGCGGTGAAAGGGGGCGGAGTCAGAGGAAACCCTGGGTTTGTGGAATGAAACCTGCTCCTGACCAGGTTATGTTTAGAGAGTGTTACTGCGGTAACAAACCTAGAGTTTCACTTTACCTCGCGTCATGAAACAGGTCAGGGTTACAGCTCAAACTCTGGGTTAACTTACTTCCCTTTTTGAAAATGAAAGCCCTCGTTTTCCCTGATTTCAGGGTTAACTCACCCTGGTTTTCCACTAAACCTGCTTTTTGAATGGCCCCACGTCACGAAGCGGGGCTAACTACCCCCGAGTACAACCTGGGGTTCTGGGTTGCTTTACCCTGAACTTGGAAACCCAGGGTTTTCGGTTTCAAAGGCGCTTCTCTGGGTTAGTTTTTGTAACCCAGGGTAAGTTGACCCGCAGTTTAACAGGCGCGACACCACTTTAAAAGCCATCATCAATGGAGCCCAGATTCGACGAGTCACCATGACAACGGACGAGACGCGCTCCGCGTTACTTTACGCAGTTGAAGTGCAGATTGCAATCTACGTATATGAAGACTTAGAGGACATTTTATGAAAAGAGGAACAGCGTTGCAGCTGTACAGAAGAGAGAGATGACTTGAAACTGCTGCTCAAGTCAATGCGTACATCTAAACGTAGTCCGTTGGACTCACGTTAAATTACGGAGGTAAACGGCTTGAATAATAGTTTATTATTTTCTTAGATGCAATCCAGCGGAGGAGAAGCGCACTTCCCAACAGCTGAGAACGAAGTTTAAAAACATCGTTCACACAGGTCAGACTTCTGCATCATCTCGTTAGGGATCCTCCTCTTCCTCATTATAACATAATGACATTGTACAGTAAATAATAAGTGGACTTTCAGCTTTTCAGTTGTTTTATCGCCAACAGAATGTTCTTGTCACACACATAAATGTGCTCTCATCTATAGGCATTCCATGTTTAATTCTCTGTGTCTTTTAGTCAAATAATACATAATTGATAAAAAGAAAAAGAAATTAACAGGAGATTGAAGATAAGAAATGTGCTCAAATATTTTCTGTTACCAATTGTTCCTATTGCTTAACATTCTGGTGCAATACAAAGTGACATTTAGCCTCCACTGAAGAATCAACACTTTCTCATCAAGAAAGAAAGTCCAGATCAAGCTGGACAGTCCGTCACATCCAATGTACAGATAGACGCTCAGTGAACACCAGCGGTTCTTTCTGTGGCATTCATATGCTACTGTATGTTTTGATGTCCTCATCATGTATTTCCAGCTGTTTGTTAGAGAAGTTTATCCAATTCGCTTTCTATGAAATACAGACAACAGATAAAAAATGGTTTCTTTGGACCTCCAGATTAGGAGGGCAGATTTGAACATACAAATACAAAGTTAGAGGTGGGTGTTGTTCACAAGTGAATCATGTTGAATATTAGAATGTTCACCACTAAAATGATCTAAGAAATAACTTTGTATTTATAAGTAATAAAGATGACTGTGTTACAGGTCCAGGTATTGGATCCCGTAGACAGATAAAAGATTCTGTAAAGTGAAGAAATAATGAGGACAGGCAACCTTGAATACCGTCAGCTCAGCTTCTCTCATCAGAATCGTTTATTTATCATTAACATAAATATCTTCTTCTCCAAGGAACCATCACCTTAACGTGGTGGAGAGGTTTGTGTGCCCTAAGGATCCTGGGAGCTATGTTGTCGGGAGTCTTGTACTCCTGGTAGGGTCACCCAAGGCAAACAGGTCTCAGGTGAAGGGCCAGACAAAGAATGGTTCAAATATCCCATGAAAAACGGAAAAGGGAAAACTGTGACCCTGCCCGGAGGAAGCCCGGGGCCCACGTCTGGAGCCAGGCCTGGACGGAGGGCCCGTCAGCGAGCGCCTGGTGGCCGGGTCTGCCACGGGGCCCGGCCGGGCTTAGCCCGAAAAGGCAACGTGGATTCTTCCCACCCCTGTGGACCCACCACCCGCAGGGCAGACCGATGGGGTCGGGTGCGCTGCCATATGGGTGGCAGTGACGACAGGGGGTCACGACGGACCACACCCGGGCGGCAGAAGTTGGCTTTGGGGACGTGGAATGTCACCTCACTGGCGGGGAAGGAGCCGGAACTTGTGTTGGAGGTGGAGCGCTACCAGTTGGATCTGGTGGGGCTTACCTCCACGCATAGCCTCGGTTCTGGATCCAAACTCCTGGATAGGGGTTGGACCTTGTTTTACTCCGGAGTTGCGTCAGGCGTGAGGCGCAGGGCGGGTGTGGGGATACTCACAAGCCCCCGGCTGAGCGCCGCTGTGTTGGAGTTTACCCCGGTGGATGAGAGGGTCGCTTCCCTACGCCTTAAGGCTGTGGGGGGGAAAACTCTGACTGTTGTTTGTGCATATGCACCAAATATCAGTTCAGAGTATTCGGCCTTCTTGGGGTCCCTAAATGGGGTCCTTGAAGGGATCCCTGCAGGGGACTCCATTGTTCTCCTGGGGGACTTCAACGCACACGTCGGCAATGATGGAGACACTTGGAGGGGCGTGATTGGGAGGAATGGCCTCCCTGATCTGAACCCGAGCGGTGTTATGTTACTGGACTTCTGTGCTAGTCACGGATTGTTCATAACTAACACCATGTTCGAACACAAGGATGCTCATAAGTGTACCTGGTACCAGAGCACCCTGGGTCGGAGGTCAATGATTGATCTTGTGATCGTATCATCTGATCTTCGACCGTGTGTTTTGGACACTCGGGTGAAGAGAGGGGCAGAGCTGTCAACTGATCACCACCTGGTGGTGAGTTGGGTCCGTTGGCGGAGGAAACCTTTGGATAGACCTGGTAAGCCCAAACGAGTAGTGCGGGTGAACTGGGAACGTCTGGAGGAGGACTCTGTCCGTGAGGCCTTCAATTCACACCTCCGAAGGAGCTTCTCGTGCATCCCTGTGGAGGCTGGGGGCATTGAACCTGAATGGTCGATGTTCAAAGCTTCCATTGCTGAAGCTGCAGCTGAGAGCTGTGGTCTCAAGGTCTTGGGTGCCTCAAGGGGCGGTAACCCTCGAACACCGTGGTGGACCCCGGTGGTCAGGGAAGCCGTCCGACTGAAGAAGGAGGCCTTCAGGGGCATGTTGTCCCTGGGGACTCCTGAAGCAGTTGCAGGGTACCGACAGGCCAAAAGGACTGCAGCCTCGGCTGTGATGGAGGCAAAACAGAGGGTGTGGGAGGAGTTCGGAGAGGCCATGGAGAAGGACTATCGGACGGCACCAAAGTTGTTCTGGAGGACTGTCCGACACCTCAGGAGGGGGAAACGGGGAACCATCCAAGCTGTATACAGCAAAGATGGGACACTGTTGACCTCGACTGAGGAGGTTGTCGGTCGGTGGAAGGAACACTTTGAGGAACTCCTGAATCCAACTACCCCAAATGGCCCGTCCTCTGTTGCAGAGGCAGAGCTGGAGGATGATGGGGGATCAGAGTCAATCTCTCGGGGCGAAGTCACCGAGGTAGTTAAACAACTGCACGGTGGCAAAGCCCCGGGTATTGATGAGATTCGCCCGGAAATGCTGAAGGCTCTGGGTGTTGAGGGGCTGTCGTGGATGACACGCCTCTTTAACATTGCGTGGAAATCTGGGACAGTGCCGAAAGAGTGGCAGACTGGGGTGGTGGTTCCTCTTTTTAAAAAGGGGGACCAGAGGGTGTGTGCCAATTACAGGGGCATCACACTCCTCAGCCTCCCTGGGAAAGTTTACTTCAAGGTGCTGGAAAGGAGGGTCCGGCCGATTGTCGAGCCTCAGATTGAGGAGGAACAATGTGGGTTCCGTCCTGGTCGTGGAACAACGGACCAGCTTTTTACTCTCACAGGGATCCTAGAGGGGGCTTGGGAGTATGCCCATCCAGTCTACATGTGTTTTGTAGACTTGGAGAAGGCATATGATCGTGTCCCCAGGGATATACTGTGGGAAATACTGCGGGAGTATGGAGTGAGGGGGCCTCTTCTCAGGGCCATCCAATCCCTGTACGCCCAAAGTGAGAGCTGTGTTCGGGTTCTCGGCAGTAAGTCGGACTTGTTCCGAGTAGCTGTTGGCCTTCGCCAGGGCTGCGCTTTATCACCAATTCTGTTTGTGATTTTCATGGACAGGATATCGAGGCGTAGTCGTGGTGAGGAGGCTTTACAGTTTGGTGGCCTGAGGATTGCATCACTGCTTTTTGCAGATGATGTGGTCCTGTTTGCGTCATCAGCCTGTGACCTGCAGCGCTCACTGGTCCGGTTTGCAGCCAAGTGTGAAGCGGCGGGGATGAGGATTAGCACCTCCAAATCTGAGGCCATGGTCCTCAGCAGGAAACCGGTGGAATGCCTTCTCCAAGTGGGGAATGAGGTCCTTCCACAAGTGAAGGAGTTTAAGTATCTTGGGGTCCTGTTCATGAGTGAGGGAACAATGGAACGTGAGATTGGACGGAGAATTGGGGCAGCAGGAGCGGTATTGCAGTCGCTTTACCGCACTGTTGTCACAAAGAGGGAGCTAAGCCGAGAGGCAAAGCTCTCCATCTACCGTTCAATCTTCGTTCCTACCCTCACCTATGGTCATGAGCGATGGGTCATGACCGAAAGAACGAGATCGCGGATACAAGCGGCTGAAATGGGCTTTCTCAGGCGGATAGCTGGTGTCTCCCTTAGAGATAAGGTGAGAAACACTGCTGTTCGCGAGGGGCTCAGAGTAGAGCCGCTGCTCCTTCGCGTGGAAAGGAGTCAGTTGAGGTGGTTTGGGCATCTGGTGCGGATGCCTCTGGGACGCCTCCCTAGGGAGGTGTTTCTGGCACGTCCAGCTGGGAGGAGACCTCGGGGCAGACCCAGGACCAGGTGGAGGGATTATATCTCAACACTGGCCTGGGAACGCCTTGGGATCCCCCAGTCAGAGCTGGTGGATGTGGCCCGGGAAAGGGAAGTTTGGGGCTCCCTGTTGAAGCTGCTGCCCCCGCGACCCGATTCCGGATAAGCGGTGGAAGATGGATGGATGGATGGATAAATATCTTTTTTTTCTTCCAAAATATCCACAAATAACAAAATATAACAATATACCTACACATTTAAGTCTTTTTCACATTTTTAACTTTAACATACATTTTCCATTCATTCCATGAAGTTTATACTGAAATCACAGCAATACTGTACATCCCTTTTTTCAGTCCATAAACTGTTACCACTATCAAAAATATTATCAAAAATATTAATTTAGCATTCAGCTACAATATAAAAATACTGGGCACTTATGTTTCCCCTTGACTTACTGTGCAAAAGAAATAGTGACATTAACTGAAATTAGTAAAATTTAAGCTGACAAAACTGACAAAACAATAAAACAAACTGAAATGTTCACATGTGCATTAAACTGCAAACACTAAGAACATACACATACACGCATCTGGAACAAGTTATTGTACAAAACACAAAGACATTTAACTAAAGCCGGAGATGCACTGGAGCCTTGAAGTAGCATGCTAATTGAACATAAAACTCGTCTCAACCTGCGACGATGTTATTAAGGACGCCATTTTAGGTGACACAACACTACAAAAACGGTAGTTTCTACACGTTCCGATAACACACGTGAATGCGGCATTTACTCTCGCAACATTACTCTAACATATCAAATAAATATTAAACAACGTGTATGTACATTCATACTTGTTTGCAAAACTTACAAATCTGTAAAGTGAAGAAATAATGAGGACAGGCAACCTTGAATACCGTCAGCTCAGCTTCTCTCATCAGAATGAGGAAGTAGCAAAAGTCCGTTAATAAGACGGTACACAACTGGACACCAACGAACATCCTGCCCCCTGCTGGCAGCACTGAGGTGCTGTAGAAGCCCATTAAACAAACAAAATTATACTTACATTGTACTTTTGTTTTTTTCTAGACAGACAATAAATGATTAAAATATAATTACAAAAATTACCAAAATATAAACATTCATCACATAACATCAAATGTGACCATACATTTTGTGTGTGTCACACGCTCCCCGACAAAAAAAAAAAAAATGGCTCCAGACATTTCCAAAAACCTACTATATCTCAAACTTTTTTTCAATCTTACAAACTTTTTACAAAAATGTAAGGAGAAATTCTAGGTAATTGTGTGGGGATGTATGTATTTCAACAGAGCAAAGGTGTTGGTGTATATGACATGGTTGTGGGGTGAAGTAGGAATTGGTATGGTATGGTGTATGGTGGCGTTGTGAAAGGTAGGTGATACGGCATGGGGTAAGTTGTCATTCTCCAGAATGGTATCGATGATTGCGTAGAGGCCACCACTGTATTACAGGTGTTCTGGGGTCGGTATGAGGGTTGGCCCAAAGAATCATACGTAAGCCTTTGAACAGGCCTTCTTTCACGAGTGGACCTCCAAATTTGTGGGTGAGAGCCCTGGTCATCATCAGGCTGTCCACTGGGTATCTGAAGTTCCGCTGGTCCATTCCTTTGCTGCATCACCTGTTCCTCCTCTCTTTCCGCAGTTGGATGATCAGGTAATAGCTCTTCCTCTGGCCATCCCTCCTCAGGTTGTCTGTATTGCCTTTCTATATTCTCTAGGATGGGCATGTTCTCCATTTTCTCACTCATATGTACACTTTGTCTGGTTTCTCTTTCAGGCGTGCAGAGTTGGGTTTGTTCATGTCTCTCAGTCATTGTCACAGGATTAGAGTTTCTTTGAGGCTGTGTGTTTGTGCTTTCAGGGACCCTTCTCACTGGTATTCTAAGCCAGTACCGAGGTTCATCATCCTCTGAGGAGTCACTGCTTAGCCTCCATTCACTCTGTTTTTATTTGACTGTCTGCTCCTTGTTCTTTGTCTAAGGTTTGGTTCAATTGATGGCTCAGGAGAGTGTCTGTGTAAGTCTCTTTTCTTACCAGCTTCTGAGGTCTGCGATTGCTGGGTCAAGTCTACTGGTAAGTCATTTACCAAGTGAAGTAGATTACGGTGCAATGTTCGGACCCTGTTCGCTCCCGTCTCTGGGGCCACTTTGTACACAGGTCCATCAGCAATTCTCTCCTTCACTATGTGAACTGTGTTTTCCCAGCATGATTTCAACTTCCCTGGGCCCCCTCTCTCACCCAGGTTACGCACCAAGACACGGTCGCCTGGTTCCAGAACAACACCTTTCATGTGGCGGTCATAGTATCTTTTTCCTCGAGAACTTGACTGTTGACTATTCTCAGAGGCAAGTCTGTAAGCGTCTTTCATTCTTGTGGCCCACTTCTCTGCATAGCCTCTCGGAGAAGTGGCTTCTTCATCAGCATTTAAGCCAAATATTATGTCCACAGGCAGGGTGTCGGCCGTACATCAAATAAAAAGGCGAAAACCCTGTTGCCTCGTGCCTGGTACAGTTATAGGCTTGTAGGACTTGTGGAAGGTGTTCTCTCCACCTTTCCTTTTCTTTCTCCTCCAGGGTTCTTAGCATCTGAAGCAGGGTTCGATTGAACCTTTCTGCAGGATTTCCCTGAGGGTGGTAGGGTGTTGTACGGGAATGACCTACTCCACTTGTAGCGTTTTAAAAAGCTCATTCTCGAATTCCCTCCCTTGGTCGTGATGTAATTTCCATGGGAAGCCGAACCGTGGAATGAAGTCATCAAAAATTTTCTCTGCAGCAGTCTTTCCAGACTTGTTTTTGGTAGCATAGGCTTGTGCAAACCTAGTAAAATGGTCTACCACTACAAGAATATACTCAAAGCCTCCTTTACAGGCCTCTAAGTGGAGGTAATCAATTGACACATGTTCTAAGGGTGAGCTGGTAGTAATGCTCCCCATGGGTGCTCTTATGTGTGAGGTAGGCTTTTTCTGCTTGATGCAGCGACATTTCTTTGTGACATAAGTCTCAACATCATTCTTCATATATGGCCAGTAGAACCGGTCCCTCGCCAGGCCCAGGACCCTTTCAGCCCCCATGTGACCCATTTTATCATGGAGATGTTGTAACACGAGGGTTTGGTACTGGTATGGGAGGACAAGTTGACTGCTTCGGCTGGTTTTACGGTACAGCAGGCCATCTTTGAAGTGAAGCTTCCCCCACTGATGCAAAACTTTCTTTGTGAGACCACTGACTCCTTTTCTCATATTATCGGTGAGCGTGTTAGTAGTCTCTTTCAATCTGATGACTTGACCGATTGTGGGGTCATCTCGCTGGGCTTTCATGAGTTCATCACAGCTTATGGTTGGTGGAAGTTCTGGTGACAGTAGGACTGGACTATTTGCTGACAGGTCCAAGGCTGCGACATAGGCCACATCTCTTTCCTTAGCAGCTTTGCAGCCTCCCCATGCTGCCTGAACGATGTCTTTGGGCAGCTCCTCGGTGCACGATGTAACATATTGATGAATGTCTAACGGCAACCTAGACAGGGTGTCAGCATCCACATTTGTTTTTCCTGGCCGGTATTTTACGTCAAATCTGAAGTCGGCAAGCTCGCCAACCCACCGGTGACCGACGGCATTGAGCTTGGCCGTGCTGAGCACGTATGTCAAAGGATTATTATCTGTACATACTGTGAAGTGGGACGCATAGTAGAGATAATCACGGAACTTCTCACATATGGCCCATTTTAATGCCAGAAATTCCAGCTTGCCTGAGTGAAGGTTGTAGTTTCGCTCAGCAGGTGTCAGTGTGCGGGATCCATAAGCAATTACTCTGAGCTTGCCCCCTTGACTTTGGTACAACACAGCTCCGAGCCCTTGTTCTGATGCATCGGTGTGTAACACAAAAGGGAGGTCAAAGTCAGGGTAAGCCAGCACTGGTGGATTGGACAAGATTTGTATGAGCTGGTCTAGGGCTTTTTGGTGTTCATCAGTCCACTGGACAGGAGCCCTGGATGACAGTTGTGACCCCTTACTTTTCTTTGGCCTGGACTGAGGCACCACGTTTGTTGCCTGCAAAAGCTCATACATGGGCTTAGCAATTCTAGAAAAGTCTTGTATGTAGGTTCGGTAGTAGCTGAGGAATCCTAACAGCTTACGAACCTCTCCTACTGTGGTAGGCGTTTTATCTCTCAGAGCCTGAATGGCTTCCACATCCTTTGGGTCAATTCTGATTCCATCTGCTGAGACCAGCCTTCCCACATAACGGACCACCTGCTTGAACAACTCACACTTGGTTGGCCTGAGCTTTACACCGTGATGTTGGAGGGCCCTCAGGATGCGTCTCAACCCCTCAACATGGTCTTCAAATGTCTTAGTGTAGCAGAGGACGTCGTCTAAGTAAGGAACGCAGAGTTCATCTCTCAAAGAGTTGAGCATTTCTTCCATACTTCTCTGAAAGGCAGCTGGAGCATTTGCGAGCCCAAAGGGGATGCGCACCCACTCGTACAAGCCCCATGGTGTGATAAAGGCTGTCATGTGTCGCGACCCCTCAGCAATAAAGCCTTGGTGATATGCTTTGCCTTGATCCAAAATTGAGAACCAGCTATATCCCCCCAGCGTGTCAAGAAGATCTTGAATACGTGGCAACGGATGTCTGTCGGGGACTGTCTTTTGGTTCAGAAGCCTGTAATCAATACACAACCTCAAGCCCCCATCCTTCTTGCGGACACAAACTACTGGGGCTGCGTATGGGGACTTAGATTTTACAATCCACTTCTTTGCCAATAAGTCTTCCACATATGTTTTGACTTCTTTGTAGAGAGGCTTGGGAACTGCTGCATAAGATCGCTGCACAGGGATGTCATCTTTTAGAGTTATGTTCATTTGGAGGCTGGGAATGCACCCTATGTCTGTCTCATCCCGAGCGAATGCATTGGACTCCTCATAGAGCATTTCTTTCACTAATACTTGTTGCTCATGGCTGAGGTGGCTTACATCAACAGGGGGGTGCCACGGCTCGGGCCGCTGCTCTGATTGATAATTGTCAAAAGTGGCTGGTGAGTCAATATGGTTAACCTCAATATTGTCTGATTCATTTGTTTCTACAATTTTGTCAATTGGCTGGATACTACCCAATACAGTGAAGCTATCCAAAGTTATGTCATGTTGTGTATGGTTGCCTATTGGAATTTGGACATATGGCTGTTTAGTGCAGTGGACCTCAACCAAACCATCCCCCATACTTAACTGGTCCAGTTTCAAGTCAGGGTGATTGACCTCAAACAGTGCCACTGTTGAACTGAAATCAGTAGGTATTTTGCATTTGATGTGGGAAACCTGTCCAGGGTGCATCACAACACCACGCCGACCTACTTTAACCAGTATATCATCTGGGGTGGGTTCTTTGGTCTGTACAAAGGTCACAATTGCTTCTGCCATTTCAGTCTTGTTTGTGTCAGTTTGTATGGCCTCTTGCAACAATTTGGCAATAATAGCAAGAGCTTCAATACTATCTACTCCACCTAGGATAAGCTCTTGAATTATATTGAAGTCTATTAATGGTCTCACCATGCTAGTAGAAATAACTAGGAAGGGCACTTCGAGGGCGAGATTTGGGTCATCATTGCCAGGTAGGTTAAAAGTGAGCTCCACCCATCCATCATATGGAATTGGCTCTCCATTGGCTGCAGTGAGGTCCAATTTCTTGCTTCCCAGGAGCTCACTGAGAGGGCGAGACTGCCTGAGTCAGGGCCTGTACTTGAGCACCTAGCTGCTGAATCAGTTCATCTTTAGCCTTAGTTTCAGGATTACATGTTTCTTTGTTCGGCTCATCAGTGTTAACTTCATTACCCTGGGCATGAATGGGTTTTGGGCGAGTGCTGCGTCCCGAGCCCAAGCGTCGTCTCCTCTCACTCTCTTCACTTGCTGCTTTAGTAACTAGACGGAGGAGTGCCTCATCAGTGACTGCAGGGTCTGAGAGGAGGGGCTTAATTTCACGCCTAAGGTCCTCATGCTTTTCACTCAAGCCCTGATAGACGGTGCGAAGGAATACATTCTGTGCTGTTCGTTCTTCGTATTTGATATCAGAGTCAGTTTGCTTAGAGGTGAATATCACTCTCTGTTTGAGCCCCATCATTCTATAAAGAAATTGCTGTGGTGTTTCATTCTCATGCTGTTTGGTATTAATCAGTTCCTGAAACAATTCAGTACTACTTTTCTCTCCTAAGTGTGATCGTAGGAAGCTCTTTAGTTCTGCTATTGTCATGTTGTCCTTACTGTAGAGCATCTCCTTGAAGTTACCGGGCTTTACGATGCGAAGCACTGCTCTGATGATTTCACTCTCAGTGTGTTTTTCTTCCAATCCTTGGTCAATCTGTTTACTGATGTTACTGTAACTTATATCAGATACATTGTCCCCGATTTGTCCACCATGAATCTTGAATTCTTTCCTCTGCAGAAGGGGAATGTCTTTGAGGGCAATCACACTTTCAGTGGCATTGGGGGAGTGTGAATCAATCTGTGAGTGAGGTGGCTGTACGACACGTGAACTGGGGGACTGATTACAGTCGCCGTCCATGGCATGAGCGGGAGTCATGTGCGGAGTGAATGGTGCAATGTCATGCTTTTGCTTTTGGCACAGCTCATCATAACTAGAGAGTAGTTTATTTATCTGTGACTCAAGGGCAAGAGTTTGGCAAGCCAAATCTGTTGGTGTAGTCTCAACATGTGTACCCGTAGCATGAGTGTTACTGAGATCAACATTGCATTGTACATTTGGTAACCTGTTAGCATCAGACCAATTAACATTAGACACTCTAGTCTCCTCCTCACTCTCTCTGGATTCACCCTGTTTACCTTTCTTAATTACCTCAGTTATCATATCATTTATGTCAAGTAAATGTGCTATGCCTTTGTCTTCTAAATCCATCAACCACTTACTCTCCATGAATGAACACACATAGTTAACACAACCCTCTTCATCATTTTTATCCAACTTATCTGGGTCTTGACCAGTGGTCCTTGGGATGGCAGTTGCGAGCGGGAACACCTCATCAGCAGAGAGGCGAAATAGTCTCTTCTTCAGATCCCAAACCAGCTTCTTCCTGTCCATGTCCGCCATGATGAAACGTTATCAGATGCCTTTGGTCCTCGAAATCCCTTGCTCTGGCTAGTCAGACGCCTTGCTTTCTCGAACCCCTTTGCTCTGATGACGACACCAATCCGAAGGCTCAGGATACAGCAATGAAGACGATCCTAGTTACAGCTTCAGATTTCACAGACGATGGCACATCTTTAGTCCACAGGTCCAGAAATCACTGGATTGACAACGTTCTTCGACTGCAGTTGCCAATCCCGGACGAGCCCCCATGAATCTGTTACAGGTCCAGGTATTGGATCCCGTAGACAGATAAAAGATTCTGTAAAGTGAAGAAATAATGAGGACAGGCAACCTTGAATACCGTCAGCTCAGCTTCTCTCATCAGAATCGTTTATTTATCATTAACATAAATATCTTTTTTTTCTTCCAAAATATCCACAAATAACAAAATATAACAATATACCTACACATTTAAGTCTTTTTCACATTTTTAACTTTAACATACATTTTCCATTCATTCCATGAAGTTTATACTGAAATCACAGCAATACTGTACATCCCTTTTTTCAGTCCATAAACTGTTACCACTATCAAAAATATTATCAAAAATATTAATTTAGCATTCAGCTACAATATAAAAATACTGGGCACTTATGTTTCCCCTTGACTTACTGTGCAAAAGAAATAGTGACATTAACTGAAATTAGTAAAATTTAAGCTGACAAAACTGACAAAACAATAAAACAAACTGAGATGTTCACATGTGCATTAAACTGCAAACACTAAGAACATACACATACACGCATCTGGAACAAGTTATTGTACAAAACACAAAGACATTTAACTGGAGCCTTGAAGTAGCATGCTAATTGAACATAAAACTCGTCTCAACCTGCGACGATGTTATTAAGGATGCCATTTTAGGTGACACAACACTACAAAAAAGGTAGTTTCTACACGTTCCGATAACACACGTGAATGCGGCATTTACTCTCGCAACATTACTCTAACATATCAAATAAATATTAAACAACGTGTATGTACATTCATACTTGTTTGCAAAACTTACAAACCTGTAAAGTGAAGAAATAATGAGGACAGGCAACCTTGAATACCGTCAGCTCAGCTTCTCTCATCAGAATGAGGAAGTAGCAAAAGTCCGTTAATAAGACGGTACACAACTGGACACCAACGAACATCCTGCCCCCTGCTGGCAGCACTGAGGTGCTGTAGAAGCCCATTAAACAAACAAAATTATACTTACATTGTACTTTTGTTTTTTTCTAGACAGACAATAAATGATTAAAATATAATTACAAAAATTACCAAAATAAAAACATTCATCACATAACATCAAATGTGACCATACATTTTGTGTGTGTCACAACTGCATCACAGGTCCTCTCAGGAATCATCCTGAGGTGTCATGGACACTGGAAACCGCTTTTCAGCAGCCTATGGTCATCTCCACCCGGGTTCTCATCCTGCAGTGAATCCATTTGAAATTCTGTTGGAGGCCTGGGTTAGTAAGGGGTCAGCAGCCTCGGTTGGGCATGGGTAACCCCTGTCCCCCAGAAAACAACCATCAGTCTCCTGTGATGGAAAGTAGATTGGTTAGAGTAGATTAAACAATGGAGACAAGTGAATTATTGTGCTAATCTTTAGTTAATTCATTAGTCTGTTGCTCAGGTGAGACTCATCATACACCTGTGAGTCAGGTACCGATCAGGACCGCTCCGTCTCCACATCAGTATGCTATGCTTGCTCTGGAGGGTTCTGTTGGGTGTCTCTTTGAAATGTCTGCTGAAGTGATTAGGCACTATATAAATAAAGGTGGAAAATGTAGTTTGCTGCATCACATGTGATCTGGACAGATGTTAGTTTATCTATGATGCAGTCTTTAACATGTAGAAACAGTAGTCAATGTACTTGTACCTGCATATACAGTATTTGCAGTGAATGGACATCCTCTTCACATCATCACCTTCATTATGTGAGGGAGCCTTGATGGGAATGTGGGTACCATCTATGGCAGCAAATTATATTGGGACATCCGAAAGAAATTAATGTCTGGGATTGCAGCACAATATCATTAAGAGAACATACTTTCAAATTAATCAGATTTCTACATCATTCACCTGCAGTCCTGTGGAACTCCTCCTTGATGATTCTGACGGTTTTCTCTCCAGGGAAATAGAATAACTGCGGTAAAAGTTTAAAGGCGAGGCGCACTGAGCATCTCCCACATTATATAGGAAAATTTACCGTTTGCAAATAAAAAATTAAAAACTGAACGGAGCGCTACACGCAGCGCTGCTGCAGATGTGACGATGGATGTGTGTGTGTGTGTGTGTACCGATCAGTATGATCATACTGATTGGTACCGATCATAAAGAGAACTGTCTGGATATGACGGGACATCTGAACGCGATACAGACATATTTAATTCTCTGTGAATGAATGCGGAAACTCCATCAAGAGGCTCCACGTCAAACGGACATGACATGGTCGACTCTAAAATACCTCTAAAATACGGAGTTATTTATTAAACCTCACGTCAGTAAAACTCTCCGTCTCACAGAACCAGGAAATGAAGCCGCGCAAGTGGCGGTGAAAGGGGGCGGAGTCAAAAGAAACCCTGGGTTTGTGGAATAAAACCTGCTCCCGACCAGGTTATGTTCAGAGAGTCTGTTACTGCGGTAACAAACCCAGAGGTTCACTTTACCTTGCTACATTAAACAGGCCAGGGTTACTGCTCTAACTCTGGGTTAAGTTACCCCCCTTTGTGAAACCGAGAACCCATATTTCAGGGTTAACTTACTCTGGGTTTCCACTGCACCTGCTTTGTGACGCGGCCCCTCCTCCAGACCAGGCTAGCTTCAGAGTCTGTTACTGTGGTAACAAACCTAGAGGTTTATCTCGTGACACAGGCTAGGTTTACTCCTCTGACTCTGGGTTAAGTTACCTCCCTTTGTGACACCGAAAGCCCTGGTTTTCCCTGATTTCAGGGTTAACTTACACAGGTTTTACACTAAACCGGCTTTGTGAAACGGACCCTGTGTTTTTCATGAGTTTTATTGATTATCATAAAGTATCAAAATACTTCAAAAACATATCAATTCTCATGCAAAGCTTTAACAATGAAGTCTTGTGTTATATTGTTCAATGTATACTTGAGAGCAGGAAGAAATTCCCAGGTCAGCAAGTCCACCATTAACTCTTCAAAGTTTGCAGAAAAATATCAGCAAGTCAGCAAGTTAGAGGCATGCGTGTCGCCGTTGACTCGGATGATGTGTCTGACAGCCGAAACAGTTTTTAATATGCTTCACCACTACGACTTTCACGACGCTGGCGACACAGGCTTTCACAATATCAAGGAAATTTGTTTGTTGTCACCTGAGACTGATGCTGTGGTGAATCGGGAGGTGTCAGGAGGTTGTTGACAGTGACTCTACTGTTGCTTGAGTCTCTGAAGTTCCCATTACTGTCCCTTGTATGAACAGTACGGTGGAGGCCTGCAGGGTACGTCAGCCGTAGTTGCAGTGTTCTGGAGAGTCTCTCCATAACAGGATATCTCTGGTGTAGGACTTAAATACTCTACAGAGGTGTTACGCCCTCCTTAGATGGTCAGGCCGCCAGCGTAACAAAGGACAGCGCGGGTACGAATGAAGGAGGCAGGACAACCAAAATTACTAAAAAACAATGATTTATTTATAAAAAAACAAAACTTCTCCACGGGACACAAAGCACAGACACACATAGACCCCAAGCCCCTAAGCTATGCACTGGTCACTAAAGAAAAAGTCCAAAAAGAAACTAAACCCTTCTTTCAAAAATAACCCCCAACTAACCCTAACAAAACAGGCACCGTAGTGCCCCAAAATACAAGGGTTAGTGCCAGCACTCTAGCTAGTGTTCATAACAGAGGGTTGGTTACGTGAGGTGGGAACACGATGCATACCTGCAGGTGTGTAATTAAGTTCCCTACCTCTTGGCTCTGGCCCTGTCTAAAGGAGAGAAGAGAATAACAAAGTTAGAATAACATCTCAAACAAAGGTAAACACATGGTCATAAGCAAAACTACAACAAAACTGTAACAAGGACTGTAACAAAGACTAACAAGGACTGGGAAACAAGATAACAACATAAGCCAAAAATGAGAGCTGCCACCTCTCTCCACAAAGCAAACTAAACTTATATAGAGAACCAGGGGAGAGATGATTGGTGAGTTCTTGACTGATGATGAACTGGTTTCAGCTGTGAAGGCCTCGGTTGATCACACAGGTGAAACCTATTGAGAAGGGACGGATCTGGTGAACACAAACACAAACCAAGGGGAAACAACATAAACATAACACCACATACCTCCTCCCGTAACACTTCCCCCCCAAAATATTAACTCCCAGTTAATATAAAAGAAGCATATCCGGATTAGCCCATTCCATACAACATAAGTTAATACTTGAAAAGGTACAGTATTACCAAAGGTAAAAATTTCAATAAGTCAATTAGCAGCAATAAGGTCTACATACGTATATGTAAAAACCAAACTTGATGATTTCAGGAAACTCAAAACCACCCACCATGAGACAGAGCATCTGCAAACACATTGCTATTGCCGTATGGAGGCCAAGGAGGCGTACAGGAGGAAGCTGGAGAAGCAGCTGGGGCGCAACCAAGTGCGGGAGGTCTGGAATGGGATGAGAACCATCACCGGACACGGGAAAGGGCGCAGCACTGTGGAGGGGAATATTGAACGAGCGAATGAACTTAACAGCTTTTTCAATCGGTTCAGCTCCCCCACCACTCCCGGCTCCTCGTCCCAGGCCTCTCCTGGCCCTACAGACCGCTCCACTGATGCTCCCTCCTCCTGTGCTTCCTCTCCTTCCACCCCTGCCACTTCTCCCGAGCCCACTCCAAGAACTGCGAAGCTCAACGGCCCCACCTCAACCACTGGACTTCCAACCTCGCCACAACCTCCTGCTCCCACCACGACCAAGACCATCATTACTGCAGACCTGGTGACGACAACGCTGAGGAGGCTCCGTCCCTACAAGGCGGCTGGACCAGATAAGGTCTCCCCAAGACTCCTCCGAGCCTGTGCTTCGGAACTAGGGGACCCCCTGCAACAATTGTTCAACCTCAGTCTGCGGCTGGGGAGGGTCCCGTCACTGTGGAAGACCTCCTGCATTGTCCCTGTACCCAAGAAAGGACGCCCTACTGAGCTCAACGACCACCGACCGGTCGCTCTTACCTCCCACGTAATGAAGACCCTAGAGCGACTGGTCCTGGAGCTCATGCGTCCACAGGTGCAGGGTGCTATGGACCCTCTCCAGTTTGCCTATCAGGCCAAGGTTGGGGTTGACGATGCTGTCATGTACCTCCTCCACCGCACACTCTCCTACCTGGACGCCGGGGGCTGTGCCGTCAGAGTGCTCTTCTTCGACTTTTCGAGTGCCTTCAACACCATCCAGCCCCAGCTCCTGCAGGATAAACTGACCTCCATGGCTGTGGACCCCTACCTCGTGAGCTGGATTACGGACTACCTAACGGACAGACCCCAGTACGTCCGTATGGGGGACTGTTTGTCTTCTATGGTGACCAGCAGCACGGGGGCGCCACAGGGGACCGTCCTATCCCCCATTCTCTTCACCCTCTACACATCAGACTTCAAGCACAACTCGGATACATGCCACATACAGAAGTACTCCGATGACACCGCGATAGTGGCATGTATCCGGGAGGGTGATGAGGGGGGGTACAGGGCATTGGTGGCTGACTTCGTGGAGTGGTGCCAACAGAACCAGCTCCAGCTGAACGTCTCCAAGACAAAGGAGATGGTTCTGGATTTCCGGCGGGCACCTCCCTCTCCACAGCCGGTGATCATCAAAGGCAGTGAGGTGGAGGTGGTAGAAAGCTATAAGTACCTGGGACTGCAGCTAGACAGCAGACTGGACTGGTCACTCAACTCCAACTGTGTGTACAAGAAGGGGCAGAGCAGGATGTACTTCCTAAGGAGGCTGGCCTCCTTCAACATCTGTCCTAAGCTCCTTTTCATGTTCTATCAGTCCGTAGTCTCCAGTGTGCTGTCATACGCCATTGTGTGTTGGGGTGGGGGGGCCAGGAAAAGAGATATGGACCGTCTGAACAGACTCATCCGCAGAGCGGGCTCAGTGGTCGGGCTGAGCCTGGACTCTGTGGATATGCTTCTGGAGAGCAGGACCATGTCTAAAATTAAGGCCATCATGAACAACACCAGGCACCCCCTACACACCACCTTCTCCCAGCAGAGAAGCACCTTCAGCGGCAGACTGCTGTCACACAGCGCCTCCACAGAGAGGCTGAGGTCCTCCTTCGTGCCCCGTGCCATCAGGGGGTACAATGACTCTCTCAGGAGGAACGGGGGGGAGGTGGCGAGGTCAGCACGGGGTTGAAAATGGATTTAATTTAATTTAATTTAAATTTAATTTTATACTGTTGTATATATATATATAAAATTTATTTATTTATTTTTTATACTGTTTTATATTTTAATTCAATTTTATACTGTTTAGATTTCTATTTTATACTGTTTATATTTTAATACTGTAATATTTTTAAATTTTATACTGTTTATATTTTAGTTATAGTTTAGTAAATAAGTCCTGTTAGTGCTGCATGTGCCTGTCTGTTAGTGTAATGTATGTCTTGTGGTATGTCCTGTGATGTCAGTGTTTCCTTTTTCTCCTGGTGTTTATCCAGTATTATTTGTTACGTAATGCCTGAGCAGTGGATATATGCAATTTCCTCCGGGATTAATAAAGTATATCTATCTATCTATCTATCTATCTATCTATCTATCTATCTATCTATCTATCTATCTATCTATCTATCTATCTATCTATCTATCTATCTATCTATTTTTCATGACGGATGAACAGATTGTAATTCTGTAAAAACAAGGCCCATCTCATCAGTCTCCGATTATGATTGTACATGCGGTGGATAAAAACTAAGGGGTTAACACGATTGGATCTGCCACTTTTGTGTCAAAGTTAGACCTTCTGAAAGGTTATTGGCAGGTACCTCTGTCAGCTCGGGCATCAGACATCTCGGCTTTTGTAACACCAGACACGTTTCTTCAGTACACCGTAATGCCGTTTGGCTTGAAGAACGCGCCTGCGTGTTTTCAGAAATTGGTAAACACCGTGTTGGGTGATGTTTCAAATTCAACATCATATTTAGATGATGTTGTGGTCCATTCGTGTAATTGGGATGAACACATGTATTCGCTGAGGGCTGTATTTCAACGTTTAGCTGACGCCTCGCTAACTATCAACCTTGCGAAGTGCGAGTTCGGGAAGGCCACAGTAACATACTTGGGTAAGCAGGCGGGTGGTGGCAAAGTGCGCCCCCTGGCGGAGAAAGTGGCAGCTGTCAAAGCTTTTCCTGTTCCTAGCACCAGGCGAGAGTTGCGGAGGTTTTTGGGAATGGCCGGTTATTACAGAGGGTTCTGTAAGAACTTCTATGCTGTAACAGCCCCATTAACTGACCTGGTCAGCCCCAAGTGTGATTTTTTTTGGTCTCATCAGTGTCAACAGGCTTTTGAGAGCTGTAAAGCTCTTTTATGTAGTGCACCTGTATTAAGTGTTCTTGACTTCACTCGTCCTTTTGCACTGGAGGTGGATGCCAGTTGCATTGGGGCAGGTGCGGTTTTAATCCAGTCGGATTTACAGGGGTTGGATCACCCGGTGGGATACTTCTCAAAGAAGTTCAGTAAGTGCCGACAGAGATACTCCACAGTTGAGCAGGAGACTCGGGCTCTCTTGTTGGCCTTACAGTTCTTTGATGTGTATGTAGGGTCTAGTCTTGAGCCGGTGGTGGTCTACACAGACCTTAACACAATCATCGACATGCGGTAATGGAAATGAGTCTGATACCGTGATGTTGTTCACCTTGTGGTAATTGGTGCAGAGACGAAAAGTTGAGTCTGGTTTTGGGACAAGCAAACAGGGACTACTCCATGGACTAGAGCTAGGTTTTGCTAGACCATGCTCCAGTAAGTAATCTGTCTCCAGTTTCATCACCACTCTTTTGATCCGGTCTACACGGTAAGGATGCTGTTTTATAGGATGAACATCACCTACATCGATCTCATGTACTAACACATTAGTACGAGACGGTGTGTCCCCAAACAAAACCGAGAACTATAAAATCAATGACTCTAGCTGCGATTGTTGATCTGCACTTAAGTGCGACATCAGACTGGGAAGGTTTACCAACATCTCTGAATTGGACAACCGGGGAGTTTGCTGGTGAAGTCTAAGGGCATCCAATCCATCGTCATCACACCCCGACTCCTGAAAGTCGTGACTTACCACTCCCACAGCAGCCACTGGAGATGCACCAACCAACTTGGAACCATCCCTGTCATGGTAAAGTTTAAGCATGTTTAAATGACAAACTCGTTGCTTTCTCTTTCGATCAGTTGTGTTAATGACATAATCAGTTTTGCTCAATTTTTTCTCAACAGTGTACGGGCCTGAGAAGCGAGCAGACATAGAGGACCCTGGAATCAGTAACAAGACCAATACCTGTTCACCTGGTACTAGAGAACGTGAAACGGTGTTTCTATCGTACCTTCTCTTCATGTCGCTCTGCACTTCAGCCAGACACTCCTTTGCGAGGCTACATGCTCCATGCAGTCGCTCACGAAAACCTGCTCACATAACTGACAATGTTTTTCTTTGGTGACAGTCCCTCCCCCAGGATTTCATCCGTGAGAACCTTCAGTGGTCCTCTCACTGTGTGACCAATAACAAGTTCGGCTGGACTAAAACCCAAGGATTCCTGCACTGTCTCTCAAACAGCAAACAAAGCCAATGGAACACCCTCATCCCAATCTCTGCGGTTTTCCATGCAATGTTTGCGCAACACAGACTTCAGTGTGCCATGCCATCGTTCTAGGACCCCCTGCGACTCGACATGATAAACACTTGATGTACAGTGAGTGATAGCTAAAGTTTTTAAAACCTGTTCGAAGATGCCGGATAGAAAGTTAGTACCTTGATCAGTTTGTACTATCTTTGGCAGCCCGAACGTAGAAAAGTACTTGATCAGAGCCTTAACTACAGACTGCGATGTTATTTTTCTAAGCAGTATAGCTTAAACACATCATTTTTAGCAAGTACTCATTGTCACTCTTCATCTTAGGTAACGGACCCACGCAGTCAACCAGGACATGCTCAAAAGCTTCACCTATAGCAGGAAAGGGATGAAGAGGCTATCGCTTGATTACCTGGTTTGGCTTTCCCACCATTTGACATGTGTGACATGTACGGCAGAACTGTGCTACATCTTTTTTTAAACCTGGCCAAAAAAAATGTCTCAGCACACGGTCATAGGTTTTTGTTACACCTAAATGACCTGACCACGCATGATCATGAGCCAAGGATAACACGGTCTGTCGATGTTTTACAGGAATGACCACCTGAACCACTATACTGGACTCACTGTCAAGTTCTGAGTGGGACGTCCACTTCCTCAGAAGAAACCTATCCTCAACAGTGTACATCACATCTTTGTTTACTGGGTGTGGACTCTCAGCTGCGGCATAACACTTTGACAAACTACTGTCGACTCTCTGTGCCTCAATAAGGCTGTCACGAGTCATACATAAATATGTTGCATTAAACAATGTCTCCTTCAATATGGGCTTATTGGTTTTTCTTTTTTCTGACCAGTAGGGCATGTGTTCTCATGTAGACTTTTAACAAACGCAGTGTCTGATAAGTCGACTACATTACCCAACTTTTGGGCCTGTGCACAAGTGACTGCGCATACTGGAAACACGTCAGGGAAGACCCGCCCCAGGTCATCTGACTGCGAGGCATCCGGTTTGTCCAAGACCTCCAGAACAGGCGTAACCTTTCCCCCAGCAATGTCGTTCCCTGGGTATGGGTAGTGAAGGCCACACACCAAGAGCAAAATGACCGCTTACCAGATCACAGGTGAAGTTAGATTAAAGATTAAATCTACTTTATTGTCCCCTGAACACAACACACTGTGGGCCTGTAGGCATGCTATTAGTAACACATCACAAACAGTAGGGGGAGGCAGAGTGACGGATCGCGCACAGGGGGTTGCGCCCCAAACGAGCAGCTTGTGGGGGCGCCTTGCTCAAGGGCACCTCGGCAGTGGCTGGGAGGTGAGCTGACGTCTCCAACCGTCAGCTCACACTCTGAGGGATGTCCTGGCGGGAGCTGGATTTGAACCACCGATGGCTGGGGCGATCCGTCTGTCAAGACATCTGCTTTACCGCTGAGCCACTGCCGCCCCCATGATCTAACGGTACAGAGATGTATTCCATCCCAATCCCCTGAAATAAAACACTCGACCCACATGATGACTCCTCATTGAACGGTAATACATTACCCAAGATGAATGACTGAGCAGCTCCGGTATCACGGAGTATACGCACTGGGTGTTTTTCTCCTGAGCCAAGAGAAACATAGCCATTGAGCACAAAAGGATCATAACAAGAAACTAAGCTGTCATCAGCCCCAACAGGTTCAGCAACTAGATTACACAACCTATTCGGAGAAGACTCAGCTTTGCCTTTTTTGTTTTGTAATAATGGACAGTTGGCAATCAAGTGATCTTTCTTATGGCATTTGTAACAGCGACGGTCAGCAGGCGGAGGTGACGACACCCGACCTGTCTGAGAGCGGTGTTTAGATAGATAGATAGATAGATAGATAGATAGATAGATACTTTATTAATCCCGGAGGAAATTGCATATATCCACTGCTCAGGCATTACTTAACAAATAATACTGGCTAAACACCAGGAGAAAAGGAAACACTGAAATCACAGGACATACCACAAGACATACACTACACTAACAGACAGGCACATGCAGCACTAACAGGACTTATATACTAAACTATAACTAAAAATATAAACAGTATAAAATTTAAAAATATTACAGTATTAAGATATAAACAGTATAAAATAAAATCTAAACAGTATAAAATTGAATTAAAATATAAAAACAGTATAAAAAATAAATAAATTATATATATATATATATACAACAGTATAAAATTAAATTTAAATTAAATTAAATCCATTTTCAACCCCGTGCTGACCTCGCCACCTCCCCCCCGCTCCTCCTGAGAGAGTCATTGTACCCCCTGATGGCACGGGGCACGAAGGAGGACCTCATCCTCTCTGTGGAGGCGCTGTGTGACAGCAGTCTGCCGCTGAAGGTGCTTCTCTGCTGGGAGAAGGTGGTGTGTAGGGGGTGCCTGGTGTTGTTCATGATGGCCTTAATTTTAGACATGGTCCTGCTCTCCAGAAGCATATCCAATGAGTCCAGGCTCAGCCCGACCACTGAGCCCGCTCTGCGGATGAGTCTGTTCAGACGGTCCATATCTCTTTTCCTGGCCCCCCCACCCCAACACACAATGGCGTATGACAGCACACTGGAGACTACGGACTGATTAAAACCCGATTAAAACCTGATTTAAACCCGATTTTGGTTCCGTCCTGTTTTTCAAAAGAATCCCTCTTTTCAAAGTGTCGCTTGTGAGTGACTACAAACTGGTTGATTAACATAGCAGCGTCAAATATATTAGAAACCTTCTGGTCGTTCAGATAGGTAACCAACTGCTCTGATAGAGAGTTTTTAAATTCCTCCATCAACATTATTCACACAGTTGTAAAATCAGTGGCTCCACTAGCCTTTAACCAACGCTTAAAAAGAGTCTGTTTTTCTGCTGCAAACTCGACAAACATTTCCTCTGGAGCGCTCCTATGCTGTCGAAAACGTTGTCGGTACACCTCAGAAGAAAGACTATACGTGCGTAAGACAGTCTATTTTAAAACCACATGATTAAGACTGTCACTCAGAGGCATTTTATTCATTACCTCACGGGCTTTTCCTGTCAACTTGCTTTGTAGCAAGGGTGCCCAAGCCTCTTGTGGCCATTTGAACGCCGTGGCAATTCTCTCAAAGGACTCAAAGTATTGGTCCACCTTCGACTCACGGAACTCTGGAACCAGAGAAATTTGTCTACTGGCATCGAAAACTGCAGGTGAAGAGTGATCACTTTGAGTTAACTAGCTTTTTCAGCTCAATTTGCAATGTATTTTTAGCTTCTAACTCTAACTTATACATAGCCTGTGTGTGTTTATACTCAATTTCTCTTTCCCTCTCCTCGCTCTCTAGCTTCAACCGAGCCAGACGCACCTTTAACCGAGGAGACGTACAACGGGACCCCTCCGAAGACAATCTTCTAGCTGGTGGGGATTTCTCCCTCTCATCAGGAGGAGTTTGCTCCTCTACCAGAGAAGTCAATGGACACTCTACCCCCATAGACACACCCATTTCATTTAAAAGTACTATGACTGCTTCTCTTAATTGAGCCCAAGTGCTACTCATAGAGAGCTCAGCTCCAAAGTGAGCACCGATCTCACTGAAGTCTGCCTTCCTGCACTGATTCAGCCCCTCTAATGTGGGCCTGGCCAAAAAATTGTTAACACTAAAACCTGTAGCCATTTTAGTGTTAAATCTGCTCCTTAACGCTTCCAAAGTCACCAAATACCAAAAACAGTAGGACCTAAGCTACACAAGCCACCCTACTCTCTGCTACAAAAAATCACGGCAGACCTACCCAAACAACTACTTAAAAATGATCAAAAAACAACTTTTCCCAGCCTTTCACCACTGCACTCCAACACCCATACTCTCGCTGTCTTGGCGGAATCACACAGATCCCGGACGAGCCCCCAGTATGTTGCGCCCTCCTTAAATGGTCAGGTCGCCAGCGTGACACAAGACAGCGCAGGTGCGAAGGAGGCAGGACAACCAAAATTACTAATTAACAATGATTTATTTACAAAAAAACAAAACTTCTCCAGGGGACACAGAGCACGGACACACATAGACCCCAATCCCCTAAACTATGCACTGGTCACTAAAGAAAAAGTCCAAAAAGAAACTAAACCCTTCTTTCAAAAATAACCCCCAACTAACCCTAACAAAACAGGCACCGTAGTGCCCCAAAATACAAGGGTTAGTGCCAGCAGTCTAGCTAGTGTTTATAACAGAGGGTTGGCTACGTGAGGTGGGAACACGATGCATACCTGCAGGTGTGTAACTAAGTTCCCTACCTCTTGGCTCTGGCCCTGTCTAAAGGAGAGAAGAGAATAACAAAGTTAGAATAACATCTCAAACAAAGGTAAACATAATATATAAACGTAATATATATATATATATATATAGAGCTGCTGACCTGCGAAGGAAGATCGTAACCCAAATGGAAACCTGGAGCCTCCAACAAATACCGAAGCTAAGTTGTCAAGTACCTTCAGAAGATCTGCTAGAAGATGTGAATGCTGCAATAAGAACTATCCCCACAGGGAACATAACTGAGACCAACAAGCTGATCCACAGTACAGCAACAGTAATCCTCGAGATGCTGGGATACAAGATCAACACAGGGCATAACAAACAATACCCTCCATGGAAGAGACGGTTAGAGGCCAAGATAAAGGCGACACGGAGAGAAGTCAGCCAGCTAGCCGAGCTACAGAAGGGGAACATGGTGAATAAAGGGGCACCCAGGAAATACAGCAAGCTCTCCATACCTGAAGCACTCGAAACTGCCAAACAGAGACTAACAGCTCTGGCTACCCGACTGAAGCGATACACCAAGGAGATTGAGGCCAGGAGAATAAACAAGACCTTCTCCACTCAACCAGCAAAGGTGTACTCTCAGTGGCAGGGAAATACCATCCGGCCAGACCCACCAAGAGCTGAGGTGGAGAAATACTGGAAGGGCATATGGGAAAGAGTAGCATCACACAACACCGATGCCCAGTGGCTAGTGGACCTAAGGACTGACCACAGCTGCCTCCCAGAACAAGAACCAGTAACCATCTCAATGGCAGACATCCAAGAAAGAGTGTCAAAGATGAAGAGTTGGTCAGCACCGGGCCCCGATATGATCCAATACTGGCTAAAGAAGCTGACAGCACTCCACGAGCGTCTAGCAGCACAGATGAACCAGCTGCTAAGGGATGGGACGCACCCAGAATGGTTGACTGAAGGCAGGACAGTCCTGATCATGAAAGACCCACAGAAGGAATCTATCTCATCCAACTACCGGCCAATAACCTGTCTCAGTACAAAATGGAAGCTCCTGTCAGGCATCATGGCAGCTAAGATGAGTAGGCACATGGATCAATACATGAGTGGGACACAGAAAGGAGTTGGTAGTAACACCAGGGGAGCCAAGCACCAGCTACTGGTGGACAGAGCAGTACACAGAGACTGTAAGAATAGGCAGACCAACTTGTGCACCGCCTGGATTGACTACCAGAAAGCCTACGACTCAATGCCACACACGTGGATACTGGAATGTCTGGAACTGTATAAGATCAATAGGACACTAAGAGCCTTCATCAAGAACTCAATGGGGAAGTGGAAGACAACCCTGGAGACTAACTCCAAGCCAATTGCCCAAGTTAACATCAAGTGCGGCATATACCAAGGGGATGCACTATCACCACTGCTGTTCTGCATAGGCCTGAACCCCCTCAGTCACATCATCACAAAGAGTGGCTACGGATACCAATTCCGAAGCGGGATAACAATCAGCCATCTCCTCTACATGGATGACATCAAGCTGTATGCCAGGAATGAGCGAGAAATTGACTCACTGATCCACACCACCAGGATCTACAGCGACGACATAGGGATGTCATTCGGATTAGACAAATGTGGCCGGATGGTATCAAGAAGAGGCAAGATGATCAGAACTGAAGGGGTCAACCTACCAGGGGGCAGGATAGAAGACATCAAGGACAGCTACAAATACCTTGGAATCCCACAGGCTAATGGCAACCATGAGGAGGCCGCAAGGAAGTCATCCACAGCCAAATACCTCCAGAGAGTAAGGCAAGTCCTGAGAAGTCAGCTGAATGGCAAGAACAAGGTCCGAGCCATCAACATGTATGCACTGCCGGTCATCAGATACCCCGCTGGGATCATAAGCTGGCCAAAGGAGGAGATAGAAGCCACAGATATCAAGACTAGAAAGCTCCTCACCATGCATGGAGGGTTTCACCCCAAGTCCAGCATCCTGAGGCTGTACACTAAGCGGAAAGAGGGAGGCCGAGGACTAGTGAGCATCAGGGCCACTGTCCAGGATGAGACATCAAAAATCCAAGAGTACATCAGGAAGATGGCCCCAACAGATGAACTGCTCAGTGAATGCCTTAGACAGCAGAAGCCTGAGGAGGAAGAGGAGGAGGAGGAGGAGACAACATGGAGGGACAAGCCCCTACACGGCATGTACCACCGTCAGATAGAGGAAGTGGCTGATATCAAGAAGACCTACCAATGGCTGAATAAAGCTGGACTGACAGACAGCACAGAGGCACTGATCATGGCAGCACAAGAACAGGCCCTAAGTACAAGGGCAATAGAGGCCAATATCTACCACAGTAGATCTGACCCAAGGTGCAGGCTATGTAAAGAAGCCCCAGAGTCAGTCCAGCATGTGGTAGCAGGGTGTAAGATGCTCGCCAGCTCAGCATACATGGAAAGGCACAACCAAGTAGCTGTGATAGTGTACAGGAACATCTGTACCCGGTATGGACTAGAAGTACCCAAATCCCAATGGGACATACCACCGAAGGTGGTTGAGAACGGCAAGGCTAAGATCCTGTGGGACTTCAGCTTCCAGACCGACAAACAGCTACTGGCTAACAAACCGGACATTGTGGTGATGGACAAAGAGCAGAAGAGAGCAGTGGTGATAGATGTGGCAATTCCAGCTGATGCCAACATCAGGAAGAAGGAACACGAAAAGATTGAGAAATATCAAGGGTTGAAAGAACAGCTGGAACAGATGTGGAAGGTTAAGGTTAATGTGGTCCCCGTGGTAGTAGGAGCACTTGGGGCAGTGACCCCCAAACTGGAAGAGTGGCTCCAGCAGATTCCTGGAACAACATCTGAAGCCTCAGTCCAGAAGAGCGCAGTCCTAGGAACAGCTAAGATACTGCGCAGAACCCTCAGACTCCCAGGCCTCTGGTAGAGGACCCGAGCTTGAGGATGACACACAGATACCACCCCACAAGGGTGAGAGGGACTTTTTTTTTTTTTAATATATATATATATATATATATATATATATAGAGAGAGAGAGAGAGAGAGAGAGAGAAATACTGGAAGGGCATATGGAAAAGAAAAAGCATCACAAAACACCGATGCCCAGTGGCTAGTGGACCAGAGGACTGACCACAGCTGCCTCCCAGAACAAGAACCAGTAACCATCTCAATGGCAGACATCCAAAAAAGAGTGTCAAAGATGAAGAGTTGGTCAGCACCGGGCCCCGATATGATCCATACATACTGGCTAAAGAAGCTGACAGCACTCCACGAGCGTCTAGCAGCACAGATGAACCAGCTGCTAAGGGATGGGACGCACCCAGACTGGTTTACTGAAGGCAGGACAGTCCTTATCATGAAAGACCCACAGAAGGAATCTACCCCGTCCAACTACCGGCCAATAACCTGTCTCAGTACAACATGGAAGCTCCTGTCAGGCATCTTGGCAGCTAAGATGAGTAGGCACATGGATCAATATATGAGCGGGACACAGAAAGGAGTTGGTAGTAACTCCATGCGCTCCATGAGTGTCTAGCAGCACAGATGATGGGGCGCACCCAGAATGGTTGACTGAAGGCAGGACAGTCCTGATCATGAAAGACCCACAGAAGGAATCTACCCCATCCAACTAGTACAACATGGAAGCTCCTGTCAGGCATCATGGTGGCTAAGATGAGTAGGCACATGGATCAATATATGAACGAGTTGGTAGTAACACCAGGGGAGCCAAGCACCAGCTACTGGTGGACAGAGCAGTACACAGAGACTGTAAGAATAGGCAGACCAACTTGTGCACCGCCTGGATTGACTACCAGAAAATCTATGACTCAATGCCACACACGTGGATACTGGAATGTCTGGAACTGTACAAGATCAACAGGACACTAAGAGCCTTCATCAAGAACTTAATGGGGAAGTGGAAGACAACCCTGGAGACTAACTCCAAGCCAATTGCCCAAGTTAACATCAAGTGCGGCATATACCAAGGAGATGCACTATCACCACTGCTGTTCTGCATAGGCCTGAACCCCCTCAGTCACATCATCACAAAGAGTGGCTACGGATACCAATTCCGAAGCGGGACAACAATCAGCCATCTCCTCTACATGGATGACATCAAGCTGTATGCCAGGAATGAGCGAGACATTGACTCACTGATCCACACCACCAGGATCTACAGCGACGACATAGGGATGTCATTCGGATTAGACAAATGTGGCCGGATGGTATCAAGAAGAGGCAAGATGATCAGAACTGAAGGGGTCAACCTACCAGGGGGCAGGATAGAAGACATCAAGCACAGCTACAAATACCTTGGAATCCCACAGGCTAATGGCAACCACGAGGAGGCCGCAAGGAAGTCATCCACAGCCAAATACCTCCAGAGAGTAAGGCAAGTCCTGAGAAGTCAGCTGAATGGCAAGAACAAGATCCGAGCCATCAACATGTATGCACTGTGTGGTGGAAAGTTTTTAATACAATAAAATAATATAGTAAAACAATATCATCTAAGTGAACCAAAAATCTGGAGTGTTGTATGTGTCATATTATTCAGCGTTATTGAAGGTCACGAAGATGCTGCATGAAAATAATTCCTGTTAGACCATATTTGGAAATGCTTGCATGACTGTGGGTATCCTTGGAAGAAGTTAGACACTGATAGATGCAGCTAGCCAGATCATTTCATACACTGTACTTGAAATTAGAATGTATGTTTCTGCACAGGGTCATCCAAATAATGTCTGCAGCAGATCCTCACAGGGTTCGCATGACTAATTATATTATGTCATCAAATAGTTTTGTGAAACTGTCGACTTGATATTTTTGGCAACGTCTGGAGGTCATGACGTACCAACTGCAAGCCCGTAAAGAACTGGTTGAAAGCAGATGGGCCGAGGTTAATACCTCCCCCTAGTCACACCTTTAGGGTATAAAAAGAGATGTGATCCATTTTTTAGTTTGTACTTGAAGTTTTTTCCTGTACCCAGAATATTCTGCAACAACACATCGGAGAACTTTTTTTTCATCATCTCCAGAGCTCTCATCATGCTTAGATAAATATTTGTTGAACTTGTCTGTTTGTTGAACCTGTCTGTCTGTCAATAGCATCAATGATATTATTGGACTCATACTAAGACTCATACTATTATTGTACTGCTACTCAACCTATACATGATTTGAATTGACAAATAAATATCTTGTATTTTACACTTTCTCCTGTCCTTAAGAAAAACGACACCCCACCACATCTGCCAGTCATCAGATACCTTGCTGGGATCCTAAACTGGCCAAAGGAGGAGATAGAAGCCACAGATATCAAGACTAGAAAGCTCCTCACCATGCATGGAGGGTTTCACCCCTAGTCCAGCACCCTGAGGCTGTACACTAAGCGCAAAGAGGGAGGCCGATGACTAGTGAGCATCAGGACCACTGTCCAGGATGAGACATCAAAAATCCAAGAGTACATCAGGAAGATGGCCCCAACAGATGAACTGCTCAGTGAATGCCTTAGACAGCAGAAACCTGAGGAGGAAGAGGAGGAGGAGGAGACAACATGGAGGGACAAGCCCCAACACGGCATGTACAACGATCAGATAGAGGAAGTGGCTGATATCAAGAAGACCTACCAATAGCTGAATAAAGCTGGACTGACAGACAGCACAGAGGCACTGATCATGGCAGCACAAGAACAGGCCCTAAGTACAAGAGCAATAGAGGCCAATATCTACCACAGTAGATCTGACCCAAGGTGCAGACTATGTAAAGAAGCCCCAGAGTCAGTACAGCATGTGGTAACAGGTTTTAAGATGCTCGCCAGCTCAGCATACATGGAAAGGCACAACCAAGTAGCTGTACAGGAACATCTGTACCCAGTATTGACTACAAGTACCCAAATCCCAATGGGACATACCACCGAAGGTGGTTGAGAATGACAAGGCTAAGATCCTGTGGGACTTCAGCTTCCAGATTGACAAACAGCTGCTGGCTAACAAACTGGACATAGTGGTGATGGACAAAGAGCAGAAGAGAGCAGTGGTGATAGATGTGGCGATTCCAGCTGATGCCAACATCAGGAAGAAGGAACACGAAAAGATTGAGAAGTATCAAGGGTTGAAAGAACAGCTGGAACAGATGTGGAAGGTCAAGGTTAATGTGGTCCCCGTGGTAGTAGGAGCACTTGGGGCAGTGACCCCCAAACTGGAAGAGTGGCTCCAACAGATTCCTGGAACAACATCTGAAGCCTCAGTACAGAAGAGCGCAGTCCTAGGAACAGCTAAGATACTGCACAGAAGCCTCAGACTCCCAGGCCTCTGGAAGAGGACCCGAGCTTAAGGATGACACACAGATACCACCCCACAAGGGTGAGAGGGACATGTTTTTGTATATGTTTCAGCTGTGGGCGGGGTGTAGTAGGAGGGTCTAGTTGAATGAGTAGAGTGGATGATGGGAGGCGTGGTCGTCCAGGTGTAGAGAGTGTAGTGAACCGAATCGGTCTAAATTAGAGATTCGTTCTCCGTTTCACACTCCTCCCCCAACACTCCGTTGGATTCAAGGCAGGGTTGCAGGGTTAGTCGTCTCTTGTATGAACATCATTAAGAACTGCTCCAGATCGGACCGTTAAATGCTTTTCCAACAGCTGACGTTTTCGCTTCAGTCTTTCCCCGCTGAAAAACTGATCAATTGCTTGTAAGAGACTCCGCAGCTGGGGGAAATCTACCAGCTTGAACGCTAGTTGAATCAGATAGTAGTGCTCTTTCTCAATCACAGTCTTTGGCCTGTCTCCATTATGGTAATCAGCCCTATATCTCACTAATAACCAGACGTGAGATCTGGAACAGTCAGTGAGGAAAGTACCCACTAGCGGGCGTGCCAGCGAATCTGATTTCAAGTCTATACTCGCAGGCATACAGTCAGCTAGTACACTTCCATGGCTGTTGGCTTGTCACATGTAATCAATGAATTCTTCAAATGACATCTTCAGTTTTTCAAACTCTGTTGAATAGATTCTCAGATGAAGGGCTTCAGTCGTTGTTTCATAGCTGTATAGGTCGACAAAGGGGATCAGCCCACTACTTCTAAACTCTATGGCCAATATACGACCACCGTCCAGCTGCAAAGTCTTTTACCTGAACAAAATTTTCCATCTTTTTCTTTTTTCCTAAGAATGACTTGTGGCAGGTCTTAGGTGATTTCCTGCTGAACATCCTCACCGCTTATATATACTATTGTTTTTCCACACCCTCTTTTTTTTTTCCATCAGGTCCCTCCCATGTCATTAAGAATGGCACGTGATCATCACGTGATCATGAGCTCAGAGGCCAAACAAGGGTCAAACATATGTCGCCAAAACCAACACTGCTTTCAACTCTGCTTTCTCATTGTACCTCCATAAGAGGCCCCACCCCCCACACCACCTCCGGGAAAAACCCTTTGCATCGTATGAACACTACGCGATCAGCACGTGATCACCGCATGATCACCACATGATTGACAAAAGGGAAGGACGTTCAGTGGAAGAGGCGGGGTATACACAGGAAAGGGGCGGGGTATACACCGGAAGGGGCGGGACTTGAGGGAATCAAACAAACGTCAAAGTCATCAATTTATCAATCAAAAGTTAATTTGATAGAAAAGTGTGTTAGTTTTTCTCTACCGTCTTAACTGAAACATGGCTAGGGTTACACCAGTGGTTGTTGGTGTAGATGAAGAGTCTCCCACCTTTGCTATTTTTTTCGTCTGTCCGCCCTCACCGCAGTGAAACCTTGTAGTTCCGCGTTAGCATCTGGTATAGCATTGGTTAGCCATGTCTCCGTTAGCTTGAACATGATGCATTCAAGGTAGATCCGTTGGCTCGCCAGAGCGACCAGCTCGTCGATCTTGTTTGGCAGTGAGTTGACGTTGCTCATGATCACTGAGGGAAGCCCAGAGAGGAACTGTGGTTGTCTGGAGTAGCAGAGAAGTGTGTTAGAACGGTACAGGACAAGTATGAGGACTGTAAGACAGTGGTGAGGTGTGCTGTACGTATGACAGAGGAGTTCAAGGTGGAGGTGGGACTGCATCAGGGATCAGCTCTGAACCCGTTTTTGTTTGCTACGGTGATGGACAGGCTGACAGACGAGGTTAGACAGGAATCTCCATGGACTATGATGTTTGCAAATGACATTGTGATCTGTAGTGAGAGCAGGGAACAGGTGGAGGTGATGCTAGAGAGGTGGAGGTTTTTCCTGGAAAGGAGAGGAATGAATGTTAGTAAGACAGAGTACATGTGACGAATGAGAGGGACCCAAGTGGAAGGCTACAGGGAGAACAGATCAAGAAGGTGGAGGATTTTGGACATGTCCAGAGGAGAGATAGTGAATATATTGGTAGAAGGATGCTGAGTTTTGAACTGCCAGGCAGGAGACCTAGAAGAAGACCAAAGAGGAGGTTTATGGATGTAGTGAAAGAGGACATGAAGGTAGCTAGTGTGAGAGAAGAGGATGCAGAAGAAAGGATTAAATGGAGGCAATTGATTTGCTGTGGCGACCCCTGACGGGAAAAGCCAAAAGAAAGAAGGTCTAATGATGACACCAACCTATTTTAAAACAGGATGCAATTGTTTTTATTTCACAGAGTTATGCTTGTTTTTATTTCAAAGTTGCAGTTTGGATGTGTAATTGCAGAGAAGCTATATTGTGTTAATTAAAAAAATAAAACAGTCCATTATTATAGTTTTAATTTAGTGTCCAGATGTGTTTTTACCTATTCCACCAATTTAGTTTTGGATATTTTAACGATAATCCAAATTATATACAAATAATATCAGAGCAGTCACTACTCAGATCTCTTTTGTGTTTTGAAATTTTAACGTGTCAGAATAAATGTCAGAATAAAATATACAGACATTTAGGAAAAGTCAGGCTCCTATTGGTAGATACGTTTTTCTAAAACCAAGTTATGACATTGTAAATTTTGAAAGCAGTCAAAATGAGTGCCTTTGGAGTTCTACTGTTAATCGACGTTGTTTACTTTTGTGTGAAAAAAAATGGCAAGAACATTAGGAGGTAAAAATAAACATATAATTGAGAAAAAATAATCCTAAAAATTTTTACAAATTTAAAAAGAAAAAAAAAAGGAAAGTTGTGTTGAGTATGACAATTCTTGTTCATGCATACTTTGTATTTCATAATTTCCTATTGCACGTGTTGTGTTCATTAATATTCTGAGTTAATAAAAAACCTGTTCTGTAAATAGTTCTCCGACTTCTGTGATCAAAAACATTGATTTGAATCTCAATTTTGAGGCTGTTCTGTAAATAATTTTAAAATAAACAATAAACATAGCAACTTCTGATCAATCCATATCAATTTCTGACTTAAAATAATGTAGCGATTTTAAGTCCCACCCATCCACTGTCTTGGATGACTCTCGGCCCCTCTGTTCACGTGATACACAGCCGCCGTCTGCGGCCTTGCATAACCTTTCTGAATGTCTTTGGCGCAGTTTGCCACCATCTCCATCCCCAACGATATTTCAAGTGCCTTTTTGAAAGTCAGCTTAGGAGTTTCCCACAGCAAACGGTGCTGTATGGCGTCATTATTAAGGCCGTATACTAATCTGTCACAGAGCATGTCATCTAAGACGTCCTTAAAATGTTTTGACAGTTGTTGCAATTCTGCAACAAAATTAGCAACAGACTGACCTGATTTTCCTGAATTTGCTATGAAATTTAAAACAGACTACTATGACGGTTTTGAATTGTGGTGATTTCCAACGAGGTTGACCAGTTCTGAATATTCAGTTTTCTCTGGTTTTCTTTGTGTGGCTAAGTTCCTTATCAGCTTATACAGTAAGTCTTTGCTCCACAGACACTCAGGAGAATGGAGCGCTTCCTAGCTTCCTCCATAATTCCGTTAACAGAAAAAAAGTGTCCCAACCTTTCCTCATACTCAGTCCAGTCGTGGTCTCCTTCCACAAATTCACCAATAATCCCAAACATAGCCATCTGACCACCAGGCTCGTCTCCACGTCTCTGCTGCTCCTCCTCTACCACTGGCACTCTGATTGTCTGTACGTCGCTGAGCTCCTCTGCACTGCTCGGGCTTCCACTCATGAAGGTAGCCGCCTAAAGTTGACTAACTAGCGTACAGTGCAAACAGCGAAAACGCTAACCAAAAACGTCATGGATGACGAAAAAAATCCAGTTCACCTCATTGCCAGAAATGTGAGATAACCTGAATAAAAGTAGGACCACAAAAGACTATTTTGAGTGGACTGTAGTTTAATTCTTAAAAACTGATAAGGTCACTATTGTTGGCGATTTCAATATTCACATGGACGACAGTAATGACAGCCTCAGTAGCGCATTTATGTTGTTGCTAGATTCCATAGGCTTTAGTCAGTGTGTACAGGAATCGACTCACCAGTTTAAGCATACTCTTGATTTAGTCCTGATTTATGGGATTGAAATTAAAGAGCTACTCATCTTTCCACAAAATCCTCTCCTTTCTGACCACTGCCTGATAACTTTTGATATTCGGCTATTGTGTAATTCCCTTCCTACAAAAAATGTTTACACTAGTGTAAGATAAGCTAAAATTTAAATGAAGTATATGTGTGTTTCTAAAGTGTCATAATCTACTTTAGAAGTGCTGCACCCGAATGTACTAACAAGCACATCCTGTTCCGGTTAATCACCTACTGCAGACAGCTACAACCTTGATGACGATTAGAATGTTCCAACATAGATAACCACAAGTTAACTCCCGACATGTAGAAAAACATCTTATTGTTCTTGACCTTGTGTGTGATCTAAACTGTTACAGCGCCTGCGCGCGTCTTTATCTAACCCTGCTCTATCCATTTTTTAATAAAAGAAAGCAGCCGGGTGGGACAGAGTCAGAGTCTACTTCGAATTGCACTAAGTCAAGTGCATCTCATCTGTGTCTCTCCCTGCTGCAGCTGGTAAAACTTTAAAACCTCTCTGGGTGCCTTTGTCTGATGACCCTGGTCTAGCTTAGAACAGTTTTTGAGTAAGTGTTCAAGATTTAGACCCAACAACTAGACATCAGATCAAGCTATGTCTAAATTTTAGGAAGAAATCCCAAGTATGCTTAATGTAATTCCGCAGCTGAACTACACAGCTGGTCATTTCCCGAGCTCAGTTAATGTTAAATCATCTCAAATTGATGAGTTTGTTGACAATACAACAGACTCTGCATAAAACCTTAGATTTAACTGCTCCACTAAAAAATGAGACTATAAAACAGGTGATGTGTGCACCCCTGTTTAATTCTCATACCCACCAATTAAAGCAGCATTCCCAAAAACTTGAGAGGAAATTTCTACAAAACTAGGAGAACACCGCTCTGCGTGGCAAGATAGTTTATATAAATACAGGAAGGCACTTTGTTCTGCTAGAGCAGCCTATTATTCCTCTTTAATAAAGGACAACAAAAATAATCACAGATTCTTGTTCAGTACTGTATCCAGACTGACAAAAAATCACAGTGTGCTTGACCATAATATTCCAATGAGTCCCCACAGCAATGACTTTACAAATTTCTTCAATAATAAGATCCTGCTCATCAGAGACAAGATTGGTCCTCCACCAATCCTTCTTTAGATCTAGTCCTTCTTTAGATCCCTTAGATCCCGAAAACACACATCTGACTCTTGAACCTCTTGGTTATATGAATATCTTTTCCTCAATACAGATCAGTCAGCTGACTTAAATTCAGACAAGGGGAGATGTGGACTGACGATGCTGTTGATCAACTAAAGGCAGCCCTTGAAAGCTCGGACTGGAATGTTTTTGGTCTCTCTTCTGATCTTGATGAAAGAACTGAGGTCATATCATCTCTTTGTTACTTCTTAAAGGATTTTGCCATCCCAACCAAACGAGTGAAGGTCTTCTTCTTCTTCTTTTCCTTTCGGCTTTTCCCTTCAGGGGTCGCCACAGTGAATCAATTTCCTCCATCTAGCCCTGTCCTTTGCATCCTCTTCTCTCACACCAACTACCTTCATGTCTTCCCTCATTACATCCATAAACCAACTCTTTGGTCTTCCTCTAGGCCTCCTGTCTGGCAGCTCAAAACTCAGCATCCTTCTACCAATATATTCACTATCTCTCCTCTGGACATGTCCAAACCATCTCAGTCTGGCCTCTCTGACTTTATCTCCAAAACCTCTAACATGTGCTGTCCCTCTGATGTACTCATTCCTGATCCTATCCTTCCTGGTCACTCCCAGAGAGAACCTCAGCATCTTCATCTCTGCTACCTCCAGCTCTGTCTCCTGTCTTTTCCTCAGTGACACTGTCTGTAGACCAAACAACATCGCTGGTCTCACCACAGGTTTGTACACCTTTCAAACGAGTGAAGGTGTTTCCCAATAATAAACTAGAGTTAAACAGAGCAGTGGGGGATGCACTACACAGGAAAAACAGGAAACAATGCATTCCCCAAGTTTGATATGAAATCGGGAAGGCAAAATTGCGGTTTAAGAATAAAATTCTACAGTACAAATTATACAGTAATGCTCTCAAGGCAGTGTGGGTAGGTATGAAAGCCATGACCAGCCTAGAAAATAAGAACCAGGGGTCTTTTATTCATATTGATGCTTTTAACTCAAATTCAGATCTTGCAGATGCATTGAGTGACTGTGATTCACATTTTAATGACGAACAGGTATTTAAAAATCTTCACAATGACCTGAACAATTCACAGAGTGATTGTTCTGGTAGCTCCCAGCCAACAATCAATCCCCTCTAAGTTATATTGATGTTGCAGAGATGTAACATTACGGCTGCGTTCAGACTGCAGGCATATCGGATATCCTTCCATATTTAATTTAACATTGCTAAAATCAGGCATATTTTAAAATGGAGTGATGCAGAGAAATTAATCCACGCTTTCATCACTTCCAGACTAGATTACTGTAACGCACTTTTTTCAGGCTGCACCAAAAATTCGCTGAAGACTCTTCAACTAATTCAGAATGCTGCCGCCCGTGTTCTGACCAGGACCAGTGCCAGGGACCATATTTCTCCTGTGCTGGCTTCTTTTCACTGGCTTCCTGTGTGTGATGGCCAGCCACACATGGTAATAGCCACACCTCACCACTACTACATTTTTATGTTGCAGTCACAAACCTCAATATTAAGCATCATTTTATACACTATTTAGGTTCATATTTTCCAGTATTACGCCTGGACACTGATAGTTCAAATTATGTTTGTATTAACATTTGTTTCTTTTCTTTTGAGTTACCTGGAGTTTTATTTCCTAGTGCAGCAAAGGCGTGGCTGAGGGCTCTGATAGGCTGCTGCCAGCCTTATTGGACTATACCATAGCCTGCTGAGTCATGGGGGGTATCTGGGGATTTACATTGAGTTTTTGGCCAGTTAAGTATGTACTGACCATTTTATTTTCCCCCTTTGTTAATTCTTAGTTTGGCTTAACTTGTAATTAAGTTCATATGTTTGATTGTTTGGGGGTTGAGTTTGTTCTGTTGTGTCCATTCTTTCACTTCGGTTCTGAGTTCTGTTAGAGTTTAGTTATATTTAGTTGACCTCTTTTACCACTGCATTTTGGTCAAACTCTTCTTGTTAGTTGTTTTGGTTTTTTGGAAAATTAAAAGAAAAAGCCCGTGTTGGGACCCAAAATCTCCTGTGTCCTGCTGCCTTACTGCTTGGTCCCTCACAATTGGTGTCAGAAGTGGGATCCGTGCAGTGTTGGACACAGGATTTTTTTTGAGCAAAAGAAAATGCACCGTGGTGGCAAAGTTGAAAGAAAAAAAGGACCTGCTCAACAAAACGGTGATGAGGAGGAAAATGGAGCTCCAGGAGTTGTGGAAAGCACTGAAGGAGAGGATAAGGAGCCAACTATGTCTGATCTGGTGGCTATGCTGCGTACTCATATGGGTCAACAGGATATCCGAGACGCAAAACAGGGTGGGGTAAATGCACGACAAGAACAGCGTTTTAAAGCCCTTCAGCACCAGTTTAAACTTTTACAGTCAGAGTTTCAGGTCCGGACATCACCACCAGAAACTCCAGGTGCTAGCCCTGATCCATTAGAGTCTGAGACTCTCCCCTCCACCTCTGCTCATCAGGCCCAAGCTAGGTTAACTATTACCAATCCAGCCATTCCACCTACATTTCTGCCAACACCACAAATAGCGCCCAGGATAGAAAGGTTAACTGAGGATGATGACATTGAACATTTTTTAATAACATTTGAACGTATGGCTGCAGCATACCGTTGGCAGAGGTCAGACTGGGTTTTTCACTTAATACCCTTGCTAACTGGAAAAGCTAGAGGCGTATATGAGTACATGGACATTGATGACTCTGTAGATTATGACAAAGTTAAAACTGCCATCTTGTCCAAATATAATGTTAACCCTGAGACTTACAGACAAAGATTCAGATCCCTGGAAGTCAACCCTGAGGAAAACCCCCGGGAGCTGTATGCCAGGTGAAAGGAACTCTATGGGAAGTGGTTTCAGCCAGAAGATAAAACCACTCAAGAGATAGGTGAGATCATTATTTTGGAACAATTTTTGAGAATTTTGTCACCTGAACTCCAGGTTTGGATCCGGGAACGCGGCCCTGTTTCAGCAACAGAGGCAGCAAAGCTCGCTGATGTCTTTGTGGCTGCCCGGGACAAAGGACAAACCTGGAGCTACAACTCATGGAGAGAGGCACAGGACCATGGGAAAATGGCTCATCTGCACCATCAGGCGCAGACAGACAGGAATGCTGGTCAAGCTCCAATGCCGCATAAACCATCAGCTAGACCTCCAAAAGCTGCCGGTAGGAAACTAATTTGTTACCTATGTAGAATGGAAGGCCATATGAAGCCCATGTGTCCCAAAAATTCTGCAAATATGGTACAAATGTGTTTTGTGCTCCGTCTCAATATTGAATCTGGACTGAAGCCTGATACTTCAATTAAGATGAGTAATATTTTAGTAAATGGAGTTGAACTCAAGGCCCTTCTTGATTCTGGGAGTTCTTGGTCTCTTGTGCACACAGATTTTGTTCCACCTAATATCATCCCTGCCAGTGACACTGTCTCTATCTGCTGTGTTCATGGAGAGGAGAGAAGCTATCCAACAGCTGATATGTATATTAATGTTCAGGGTCAGACATATCTTTTGAATGTTGGCGTTGTGGACAGTCTACCCTATCCTGCTGTGCTTGGGCGTGATCTCCCTGTGCTGTTTGATTTGTTGAAGGCTGATCAATTTTATGCATTTAATGTTGCCATTACCAGGGCACAGGCTAAACAAACCAATGATCACTCAGAGACTCTGAGCACCCTGCCTTTTTTTAAAGAGGAGCTAGAGACAACTGCAACAAAGCCACGGACGACTCGCAGGCAGCGAAGACAGGAGAAATTCCAACGGTCACCTGTAGAAAGGCAGAGTAACAATGAGGCAGTGTTACCACTGGGGTTTGATATTCCATCTGACATTGCGGACATCCAAATATCTGACCCATCTTTAACATCTATGTTCCAGAAGGCAAAGGAGAAGGACTTAGGGGTGGAGCACGACTTTGAAGGGGAGCAGTACATTCTACAAAATGACATCCTCTACCACCAACAGGGGTCAACACTGCAGCTTGTGGTCCCCCAATCAGTGAGAAACCCCATCCTCATTTTGGGGCATTCAATTCCCTGGGCCGGCCATCTGGGTAAGCACAAGACTACAGCTCGCATTAGACGCCACTTCCACTGGCCAGGTTAATGCAAGGATATAGCCCGATTCTGTAAAAGTTGCCCCCAGTGCCAGATAACATCTGCCAGAATCCCATCTAGAGCTCCAATGCAGCCACTCCCTGTCATTGATACCCCTTTTGACCGCCTTGGAATGGACATTGTGGGACCTGTTGAGAAGAGTAAAGCAGGAAACCGGTACATGCTTGTCATAACAGATTATGCCACAAGATACCCTGAAGTGTTCCCTTTAAAATCTATAAAAGCAAAGTCTGTTGCGTTTTGTTTGGTGCAGTTTTTTGCAAGAATGGGTTTCCCTCGTGAAATATTAACTGATCAAGGCACTAACTTTATGTCAACTCTGCTGAAACAAGTTTATCAGTTATTAGGAATCTGGAGCCTGAGAACCTCACCATACCATCCTCAAACTGATGGACTGACTGAGCGCTTTAACCAGACTCTGAAGCAGATGCTCGCGAAGTTTGTCAGTGACAATGGTACGGACTGGGATCAGTGGCTGCCATATCTCCTCTTTGCCTATCGGGAGGTACCCCAAGCCTCCACCGGCTTCTCTCCTTTTGAACTTTTGTATGGGCATGAAGTTCGTGGGCCTCTTTCCCTGCTGAAGGAAATTTGGGAGGGAGACAAGGGGGAGACTGAACTGCATAGTGTTGTTTCTCATATAATTAAGATGAGAGAGAGGTTGGAGAGGATGTGCGAGCTGGCCCAGTCACACATGTTGGAAGCCCAACAGCGCCAAAAGTTTTGGTATGATAAATCTGCCCGGCAGAGATCCTTCGAGCCAGGACAAAAAGTGCTTGTGCTTCTTCCCAGTGATACCAACAAGCTGTTGGCTAAGTGGCAAGGACCATTTGATATTGTGGAGAAGCTAGGACCAACCACCTACCGGGTATCTACTCCTGGACAAAAACGCATCAGCAGGGTCCTGCACATAAATCTCCTGAAGGAGTGGGTGCAACAACCAGAAAGTCAAGCAGATGTGATGCTGATACGGGGGGTGTCAGAGGAGGAAGAAGTGGACGAACAATATCTACCACATGCCAGCTCTCTGGATTGTGATCTCAGTCACCTCCCAGATGACAAGCGACAGCAGGTTAGAGAACTTTGTAAATTGATGGTCTTCCAAGAAAACCCAGGAAGAACGAACCTTGTGGAACATGACATTCTTGTTTGGGAGGGTGCCTGTGCAAAGCGGTTAAGTTACAGGATCCTGGAACGTCTGCTGGCTTCACTGAAGACCGAGATCAACTTGATGCTGTCCTTGGGAATCATTGAGGCCTCTAAAAGTGAGTGGTGCAGTCCAGTGGTCTTGGTACCTAAGAAGGATGGCAGCATTAGGTTCTGCATTGATTTCAGGTACCTCAATACAGTCTCAATGTTTGACTCGTATCCAACACCAAGACTAGACGATATGCTTGAACGGCTGGGAAAAGCAAAGTATTTGACATCTACAGCACCACCTGGGAGGAACACCTGAAACATGTGAACACTGTGTTGGATCTCCTTCATTCTGCTGGGCTGACGGTTAATCCATCCAAGTGCACCTTTGCCGCTGCTGAGACAGAATACCTGGGCCATGTCATTGGTAACGGGGTCATAAGGCCACAGGTCAACAAAATTCAGGCCATAGTCATGCCCTCTGCCCCAAACAAGGAAGCAACTGAGATCTTTTCTAGGCATGGCTGGTTTCTACCATCGCTTCATTCCACAGTTCTCTGCCAGGGCAGCTTTGCTCACCAACTTGACCGGATCTCGCTCCCCCAATCACATCCAGTGGACCGAAGAGACAGAGGCTGCCTTTTACGACATCCGACACTCTCTGAGTAAGCAACCTGTCTTATACAGTCCTGACTTTGCTGAGCCATTTATATTACAGACTGATGCCTCAAATAGAGGTCTGGGAGCTGTCCTTCTGCAGGGGCCACAAGGTGAGCGGCATCCAGTAGCATACATCAGCCGGAAGCTGTTTCCTCGTAAGGTCCGCTACTCTACAATAGAGAAGGAAGCATTGGCGATCAAGTGGGCTCTAGACTCCTTCCGTTATTACCTGCTTGGAAGGGAGTTTACCCTGGAAACGGATCACAAGGCGCTCCAGTGGCTGGAAAGGATGAAGGACTCAAATGGACGCATTACCCGGTGGTATCTGGCGCTGCAACCTTTCCGATTCATTATCAACCACATACCAGGCAAGGAGAACCTCACAGCAGACTATCTCTCTCGCTGCGCCAGTGCGAGTCCTGAAGAGGGGGAGTGTGTGATGGCCAGCCACACATGGTAATAGCCACACCTCACCACTACTACATTTTTATGTTGCAGTCACAAGCCTCAATATTAAGCATCATTTTATACACTATTTAGGTTCATATTTTCCAGTATTACGCCTGGACACTGATAGTTCAAATTATGTTTGTATTAACATTTGTTTCTTTTCTTTTGAGTTACCTGGAGTTTTATTTCCTGGTGCAGCAAAGGCGTGGCTGAGGGCTCTGATAGGCTGCTGCCAGCCTTATTGGACTATACCATAGCCTGCTGAGTCATGGGGGTATCTGGGGATTTACATTGAGTTTTTGGCCAGTTAAGTATGTACTGGCCATTTTATTTTCCCCCTTTGTTAATTCTTAGTTTGGCTTAACTTGTAATTAAGTTCATATGTTTGATTGTTTGGGGGTTGAGTTTGTTCTGTTGTGTCCATTCTTTCACTTCGGTTCTGAGTTCTGTTAGAGTTTAGTTATATTTAGTTGACCTCTTTTACCACTGCATTTTGGTCAAACTCTTCTTGTTAGTTGTTTTGGTTTTTTGGAAAATTAAAAGAAAAAGCCCGTGTTGGGACCCAAAATCTCCTGTGTCCTGCTGCCTTACTGCTTGGTCCCTCACACTGTGAAAGCTACGATAGATTTTAAAATACTCCTCCTCACTTACAAAGCCCTTCGTGGCCAGGCACCGACCTATCTGAAGGAAGTTTTAGTTCCTTATAATCCATCTAGAGCATTACGCTCTCAACATACTGGCCTGCTGGTGGTTCCTAGAATTTATGCACGATGGCGCCGCGGATGGACGCCTCGGCACGGAGCTCTCTCTTGTTCTACTTTATTTTGTGTTTTTTGTCGACCTTCGCGTCTTTTTCTGAGTGCTATCCCATCACCTACTCCTCTGAGGAACTGCTGGCCATCAGACAGTTCTTACCCGGTAATTTTATTCCGCAGTTTGCGTCAGATCCGAGCAGTTTTGCGGAGATCTTGATCGGCGGAGCTGCGGCCCTTTATGGGCTGCGGCCACGCAGACGTCGGGGTAAGAGAGCTGGCGCGCTGGTGAGACTCCGCCAGCAGGGATTCAGGACCCCGCTGCCATCAATACATCTGGCTAACCTCCGCTCACTACCCAATAAACTGGACGAGCTGCACCTCCTCTGCGGGAAAAATATGGACTTTGCACGTTCCGCTGCCCTGTGTTTCACTGAAACTTGGCTCAGTGAATCGATCCCCGACGGCGCTCTGCATCTGCCGGACTTCCAACTTCACAGAGCGGACCGCGTCAAGGAGCGGTCGGGGAAAACCAAGGGCGGTGGAATACGTTTCTACATCAACGAGGGTTGGTGTAAGGATGTCACAGTGCTCAGCAGGTTCTGTGTACCGGACATTGAGACATTCTGCATCAACTGCAAGCCCTTTTATTCTCCGCGGGAGTTCTCCTCTTTCGTGTTCGTCGGTGTTTACATTCCACCGCAAGCTAATGTGGATGCTGCACTCCATACATTAGCGGAAAAAATCACGGACATTGAAAGGAAACACCCGGACTCATTTTTAATCATCCTGGGGGACTTCAACAGAGCGGAACTAAACAACGAGCTCCCTAAATACAGGCAGCATGTGACCTGTCCGACGAGGGACAACAACACGCTGGATCACTGCTACACGGTAACTAGGGACGCTTATCGCTCGGTCCCCCGCGCAGCTTTGGGAAACTCCGATCACTGCCTCGTCCACCTCATCCCAGCCTACAGGCAGAGACTGAGAACATCTCGGCCTGTGGTGAAAACGGTGAAGAAGTGGACCAACGAGGCAAAGCAGGAACTGCAGGAATGCTTTGACTGCACCGACTGGAGTGTTTTTGAAGCTGCTACGGACAACCTGGATGATTACACGGACACTGTGACAGCCTACATTAGCTTCTGTGAGGACCTGTGTGTGCCAACCAAGACCTTCCGCACATACAGCAACAACAAGCCATGGTTCACAGCCAAGCTGAGACAACTGCGCTTGGCTAAGGAGGAGGCCTACAGATCTGGGGATAGGGCTCTGTACCGGCAGACCAGGAACACACTGACTAAGGAGATCAGAGTAGCTAAGAGGAGTTACTCTGATAAGCTGAGAGGAAACCTTTCAGCCACCAACCCTTCGTCGGTGTGGAGAGGTCTGCAGGACATCACCGGCTACAGACGCCCGTCCCCCCCTGCTGAGGCCAACAAGAACCTGGCTGACGACCTCAACAGATTCTATTGTAGGTTTGAAAAGGCCTTCACACCCACCACCCCCATTCCACTATCTACAGCCCATATCACACCGCCATTCACACCTCCACTCCCCTCAACAAACACTGTCTGCACCCCACCCCCTTCAAACCCCCTGCCTGCCCCACCTCCAACCCCCCTCCCCTCCACAATCCCATCCCCTTCACACCCCCAGCCCACACCACCCCCAACCCCACTCAGTGTGACCGTCCAGGAGGTGAGTCAGCAGTTCCACAGACAAAAGATCAGGAAGGCGCCAGGCCCTGACGGTGTCTCCCCCTCCTGCCTCAAGGTCTGTGCGGACCAGCTGGCTCCAGTCTTCACACAGATCTTCAACAGATCCCTCCAACTGTGTGAGGTACCCTCCTGCTTCAAGCGCTCCACCATCATCCCGGTCCCCAAGAAACCCTCCACCACAGGACTAAATGACTTCCGGCCTGTCGCTCTGACATCTGTGGTCATGAAGTCCCTTGAACGCCTCGTGTTGAGCCACCTGAGGGACATCACAGGACCCCTGCTGGACCCCCTGCAGTTTGCCTATCGGGCAAACAGGTCAGTGGATGATGCAGTCAGCATGGGACTGCATTTCATCCTGGATCATCTCGACCACCCAGGGACATATGCACGGATCCTGTTCGTTGACTTCAGCTCGGCGTTCAACACCATCATCCCTGAGCTGCTATCCTCCAAACTTCACCAGCTCACAGTCCCCTCTGTCATGTGTCAGTGGATCACCAGCTTCCTGACAGACAGGACACAGCAGGTGAGGCTGGGGGCGATCACCTCAGACACTCGGACAGTCAGCACCGGTGCCCCCCAGGGTTGCGTCCTCTCTCCGCTGCTCTTCTCCATCTACACCAACGACTGCACATCCACGCACCCAGCCGTCAAACTCCTGAAGTTTGCAGATGACACAACTGTCATTGGACTCATCCAGGACGGGGATGAGTCCGCATACCGACAGGAGGTGAGACAGCTGGTGGACTGGTGTAGTCGCAACAGCCTGGAGCTGAACACGCTCAAGACTGTGGAGATGACAGTGGACTTTAGGAAGTCACCCTCCCCTCTGCTCCCCTCACCATTGCAAACAGCCCTGTGGACTCTGTGGAGAGCTTCAAGTTCCTGGGGACTACTGTTTCCAGGGACCTGAAGTGGTCTCTCCACATCAGCTGCATCCTCAAGAAGGCCCAGCAGAGGATGTACTTTCTCAGGCAGCTAAGGAAGCACGGTCTGCCACAGGAGCTGTTGGTCCTGTTCTACACGGCAGTCATTGAATCGGTTCTGTGTTCCTCCATCACAGTCTGGTTCGGTGCTGCCACCCAAAGGGACAGGACACGACTACAAAGGACAATCAGGTCTGCTGAGAAGATCACTGGGACCTCCCTGCCCTCCCTCCAAAAGCTGTACTCCTCAAGAATTAGGAGTCGGGCAGGGAAGATCATCTCAGACCCAACACACCCTGGACACCGTCTATTCAAAAGGCTACCCTCTGGGAGGCGCTACAGAGCCCTCCTCTCAAAAACAACCAGACTCAGAAACAGTTTCTTCCCCGAAGCCATAAGACACTTGAACAATAAATTTTAACTATTTGTCTCCAAACCCCTGCAACATGCACTCAGCACCTGTACATCGTGTCCCCCCCCCCACCTACTGCTTTTTGCTTCCTACATTTTGTATTTAGTATAGTTATTTATAATATTTAAGTATTTAGAATAGTTAACTTATGAATGAACAGTTTGAGACACCACCTGCCGGAAACAAATTCCTCGTCTGCTTTTTACAAACGATGGCCAATAAAGCTGATTCTGATTCTGATTCTGATTCTGATAAAAGTAGGACGGGGGCTAGAGCCTTTTGCTATCAAGCCCCTTCTATTGTGGAACCACCTCCCTACCTCAGTTCGGGGGGCAGACACTCTCTCACTATTTAAGACTAGACTTAAAACTTTTCTTTTTCATAAATTTTACAATTAATGGCAACTTAGGTTACTACGTTTATTTTCATATAGACCTACACTGCTGGAGACTCAACATCCAGACTCATTGAGTTCCTCTCTCCTCCTCCTTCTCTCCAACCATCTCTGTTACTCCTCCTCTTCTCCGATCTCACTCTCCAAGTCTCCAATCACACCCTACTAACTAAACTTCTTCCCTGGAGTCTCTGTGCTCTATGTCCTCACAGGTTTTTCTCAGGTTCACCCCTCATCCACCCATCTGCTATGGACCTGCTCTTCCCATCCCACCAGTACCACCCCTAACCTAATTATCGGCTGGGGTCCGGCTTCTTTTTTCCTCCGCGCCACCATACTTTTCCACTCCTCATACACCCATCCGCTGTGGACCATCTGCTGTGGACCTGCACCTCCCATCCACCAGTATCACCCCTCACCTAACCATCGACTGGGGTCCTGCTGCCTCTCTTCCTTGGTGTCTTCTTACTGTTCCACCCCTCATCCGCCCAGCTGCCGTGGACCTTCCTCTGTGAACCTGCACCTCCGAGCCCACCAGTATCACCCCCATCTCTCCATGTGCTGTGGACCTTCTCCTCCAAGCCCACCAGTACCACCCCTCAACTATCCATTGGCTGGGGTCCTGCTTCCTCTCTTCCTCCGTGCCGCCATACAGTCATCCATGCAGCTGTAATTGTGCCTTGACTTTAGCAACTTTAACCATAGTGATACTGTCTCTATCTGGCCTATCTGTCACTCTCTCTGTCTCTCTCTCTGATGCTGTTCTTATCTTCCGTTGACTTCTTTTCCACCCAACCGGTTGAGGCGGATGGCCGCCCAAAAGAGTCTGGGTCCTGCCCGGAGTTTCTTCCTCATCGAGGGAGTTTTCCCCGCCAGTCTCTTATGCTTGCTCTGGAGGGTTCAGTTGGGTTTTTCTGTCTGTTAAAGCGCTTTGAAATGTCTGCTGCCGTGATTAAACGCTATATAAATAAAACTTGATTGATTGATTTGATTTTTAGGTCTGACTGTTTTTAGCAAGTGTCCAAATGCAATCTTGCTCTGTTCAGACTGGGCCACATTATCAGCAATTCTCACAGGTTGCCATAACAACAACGTTGGGGCGGAGTCATTGTTCAGTGGTTGTAATTTGTGAGGTCATATAATTGCGATGGCGGCAACAACGACAAACAATAAGTTTTGTTACTTTAGCGTATCACTGTCTGCTAGAGGTGGAGAAAATCACATGCACACCAAACACTGTCAACTTCTTCCATTTTTTATGGATGGGCTAAAAATCGTATGTAGGCGACCAGTCTGAACAAGGCCCAAAAAGAGCCCTCGGCCAGCTGTGACTTCTGGTAAACTCCTGAAAAACTGAAGAGGCGGCAGTGGCTCAGTGGTAGAGCGGGTGATAGAGTGAGTCGTCCAATGTTCCAAGATCGGTGGTTCAATTCCCGCTGCCACCCAAAAATCACCTGGAGTGTGAGCTGACAGTGGGAGGGGTCAGTTCATCTCCCACTGTCAGCTGAGGTGCCCCTGAGCAAGGTGCCATCCCCCTTACAAGTTGCTCATTTCGGCGCACCACGAAGGAGGTGCCTGCTACTCTACCGCCCGCTGTATGCGTACAGGTCCCTTGTGTGTGTTTGTGTGTTCAGGGCCTGTACACACACACACACACACATATATATATATATATATATATATATATATATGCATGATTCATTCAACCAACTAGTGTGCCACTAATTTCCTTTCCAGGATTAAAATCAGTGTATAAAATTAAAAAGATAATTTATGAGTGATTTTTTCTGATCTTTTTAACTTGTCTCTTATCCAGCATAAGGTTCTTAAACTAAAGAGCCCATTGTTGTACCAATAGAAAAAAACAACAACAGCTTGACCCAATGCAATTTGCATATATAACAAATAGAGTGGTAGATGCAACTATCACTCTATTTAACTATCTCTATAAACACTTCGAGGGTACATAAACTCCTGCTAGGCTTTCATTTGTGGATTTTTTCCCCCCAGCTGTTAATACCATTCAGCCACACATTTTAATTAACAAACTTTTATCTGTTTTTCATCTTGATGCTGGAATGGCAGAATGAGTGTTTGAATTTTTAACTTGTATGCCCCAGGCAGTCCGGGCCCATCATGTTTTATCTGAGAAGAACTTGTCATCAATAGGCTCACCACATATTATTGTATATTTCTTATACAAATGACTGCAGGAGCATTTTCAAGGACAGGCATCTTTTAATATTTGCTGACGACACCATTTTAATCAGTCTGCTACAGGATGGAAAGGTTGATCATGGACCTGTACTGACTAACTTTGTGGAGAGGTGTGACAGTCCTTACTTGAAGTTGAATGTTCAAAAAATACAGGACATAAACATTGATTTGACAAAAGCCACACATCCACTCATTTGTTTGAGAACCTCACTGTGCACAGGAAAAATCGTCTGTCTAAAACTGTTAAAATGGCCAGCAAGAAAATCATCATTCCGCAGCCCTCTCTGACAAATATATACCACATATTTTCTTTTCTTCTATCAGAGCGGAAATACAGTAGATACAGGCTCCCCAGGGTTAAAAGCAAACTCAAGTTTTAATATATTCCCAATGCAATAAATGAGCTTAATTTGCGCTAAAGTTATGGCAGGACTATATAGCATTTTATTTATTTATTTTAAGGTATTTGTTTATCCTAGATACATTTTACACGGTGGCGCAGTGGTTAGCGCTGCCGCCTCAGAACACGGCGACACGGGTTCGAGTCCCGCTCTGTGCGGAGTTTGCACGCTCTCCCCGTGTCTGCGTGGGTTCTCTCCGGCTGCCTCCCACCTCCAAAAACATGCGCTTCAGGTTAATTGGCCGTTCCAAATTGCCCGTAGGAATGAGTGTGTGTTTGCATGGTTGTCTGTCTTTGTGTGTGGCTCCGCGGTGCACTGGCCTCGTGCCCAGAGTGTCCCCTGCCTCACGCCCTATGCAGCTGAGATAGGCTACGGCTCCCCGGGTGGATATAGTGGTGGTGATCTGAAAATGACTGACATTTTACCCATTTGATTCATTCTTTCTCTGGTGTGATTATTCCATGTCTTCTTTCATATGTTCATATGTTCATTTAATGTCCTTTTCTGCTGCAAATCCAATCCCCTTGAGAGACAATAAAGACCTGAACAGATCTGAACTGAACTGAAATAAATCAGGCAATAAAATGTCCTGCTGTTTAATTTGAAGTTTCTCCTTATAAGAAAAAACTGACAAATATCTGCAAAAAATCAGGTCAACAATATTAGCACTGTCTGCCATTGTGTGCACCTTGCTAGCTGGCTACTTCACTCCGACCAAGCCAACAGCACGAATGATTGAAGAAACTAATGGCATAATATAAACTCAACCAAGGACATATTGAAATGTTCCATTCATCCATTAATTTTCCTAACCGCTTCATCCGCAGTCGCGGGTCGTCGAGAGTTGTAGCCAATCCCAGCCGACTGGGATAGGCTACACGCGTTGTGCCCGCAGGATCCCGCGGGCACGACGCGCCGCGGGATCTGTGTGGCGCCGCGGAGCCACACAGAGACTCAAGGAAACACGCACGCACTCACTCATACCTACAGTCAATCTGGGACCGACCAATTGTGTGGCGACAGCACTACCCACTGAGCCACTGTGCCACCTATTGAAGTTTTGTTAAACTGAAACAAGGAAATCCTATTTTTCCAAAGACCCTTGGGTTTTGAGATAATAAAAAAAGCTCATCCATACAGCACCACTGAATTACATGGACACTTAGCTTACAGAAATGTATGAGAAATGAACAAATTCGACTTGTGATATGTAGCTCATTCTGAATAAACTTGTCTTTGAGATGAACATGTTTTAACCCATTTGTAATTCATAAAATGTTTACACAACGATCCATATTTGACTATTTAGTTTTGGACATTTTAGGGGAAGCTGAGCTGACCCTTGCAGTATAAGAGAAATTGCCTCTACCACAGAGTCCTCACAGAGATTGCATATAGGGACTGGCCCACTAGGTAACTGATTTTCTAAACATCTAAACGGTTGTTGTTGATTACCCCAACTACAACTGTGTACTGATACGCCAGCAATAAACCATGTGGTAAAACTAAATACAAAGGCAGTTCTTTAAGAAAGCTGCTTTTGGAACCATGGGTGGGGATGTGATCAATTCAGCACAAGCATAACTGAAATGGTGGCTGAGAAAAACCAAGGACTGCTTTGGGAAGTTTCTGCAGGGAAACAACAGGAAGGATGTCTGTATAGGCTCTCAGTCATCCAGGTTGAGGTAAAGAGCAAATAATTAAAGCAAACGGACTTGCTTCAGTTTGGTTGAAGCTGTTTCACCTCTCATCCAAGAGGCTTTTTCAGTTGTGACTAGAGCCTAGATACGTATTCTCCTGTTGGAGCAAAAAACAGCAAACAAACAAGACAACACTTCTCTTAAGAGTCGTCACTATTAAAAAGGGGTTGTTGGCTTGACCACCTTCAAGTTATGGTGAGCTTCACCCAGGTGTGAATGGTTGTTGTGGTTTGTGAGGACGTGCACCCGAAAAACACAAGCCACTCCTCCTGAGGACATTAATGTCCAGGTTTTAGCCAGGGAAGGCAGATGGTTTGAGAGAGGTGTTAAAGAAGTCACTTTTGTCAAACTGGAGCCTATCTCTGTAACCAGAAACCACAACAACGATTCATATATTTACGTCCAACTGCACCCTGTGTAATTTGCAAACATATCAGCTTTGAAGTTTGTGTTCTTCCTCACACAAAGGTTTGTGTTTATATTTTTGTGTGACTGTTAATCTACCTCCCCAACAATGTAATTTCTTATCTTTATATAGAATTTCGTGAATAAAGGATTACAACTAGGAATGAGCGAGTACACCACTATCTGTATCTGTTCAACCATCTAAATTATCTCTATTCGTATCTGTAGTCGGATGGGGGTGGGGCTTAAACCAGAAGTGGGTGTGGTTTGACCGGAATGGGTGGGGCTTAAATCGCTACATTATTTTAAGTCTGAAATTGATATGGATTGATTTGAATCTTAAAAGTTCGAAAGTAGGAAAACTATTTACAGAAGTTTTTTACGAACTCAGAACCTGAAGTGCATTAATGAATATAACACATACAATAGGAAATTATGAACTACAAAGTATGCATGAGCAAAAATACTTAAAACAACTTTCTGTTTTGTTCTTTGTAATTTTTTTAATTTTTATGATTAAACTTTTTTTTTTTCAATTATTTATTTTTACCACCAGATGTCTTGTCAGGGTTGTAATTTACAACCCTGACTTTTATTTACTATTTGTTCAGTCTTCATTCCGGAGTCCAATTGTTTGCATTGTATGTCCATTTGTTGACTCATTTAATAGCAATACATTTATAAATCTTAACTTGAAGTTCACTTTGAAACTTCATCATAGCCTTACTTGTCCATTATTGACTGCAGCATGTTTGACTGTCTCTGTAAAGATCATCATTGTGATGAACTTGATCACTTCCTCAACTGAACGAAAGCTTGATGGAAACCCTGTTGGGGACACATAATTATTAATTAATCTTTTCCATTCATGGTTAACTTGGGAACAATTGATCTACTATAGACAACTATACATACAGACTATGTTCACAAATATCTTAGGTTAAATACCTGAGTCTTTGTTTCTTAAGAATCCGTGCGTAAATACCTCTCCAATCCAGTCCTGCAGCTCAGTGTCTTTACAGACTTCACTCTCTGGGAATAGAAGTATTCCACTACTTCCTTCCCAAAGCTGGAAGACACCAATCAAATAGTTATAAACTAAATATATGACAGGAAAAGACAGTGATTAATATCACAGCAAAGATAAATACCCTAACATTTTTAACTAAATGTACTTTGAAAAAGTACACTACAGACAAAATTTAAGCTAAAAGGGAAGAGGGCAGCACAATTAATGCCACTTGGTAAATGGAAGCTGTTAGAGTAGAATTACTTTGTCATTTGCTGATCTCGAACTGATTAATCGAGATATAAAGCCTTTGTGCTTGTTCAGGCAGACAAGTCTATAAGACTTTTAACTTTTCCATATGGTTTAAGATACAATCATTTCCCAAGTCTCCCTCTTTCTTTCAATTATGCAATGCCCTGTAAGCACATTGTGTCCTGAACTTTCAGCCCCTCCACCTCCTCAGTATCTACCTGTAGGCTTCAGCCAGGAGCTCATGAGGTTTGCTTTACACTCTCCACTCTTGAGTGACTGAGATTAGAGCCTGCCTTAAAACCTATATTCTGGTGTGACTCATGAGTTTTCTGACTGAAATACTGCATTCTCATGATTGACGTGAAGGCATGCACTTAGAGTATGTGTTAAGCATGCAATGAGCAAGGTGTGCAGAGCAAATAAATGGCTCAGTTTGAACTCAAAGATGCTGTGCAGTCATGGCATACTACAGAAACTAGTAGCTTAATAACCCAAGCCTCTTGGCTAGTTCTGAAATGAACTTTTTTACTCACCAGCCAAGTAGATTGGAATGTTGAATACAAGTTTAAAGAAAAGTTCACTTCAAAGTTTGCTTTTGGTCCTAGGTGCTGTAACATTTCTGCCAGTACATAATTGATTCCTGCTGCTTTCCTAGGTTTCAGCAGACACAGAAATGCTTCAAGTTCTTCTAGATTGAAGGACTTGGTAAGGGCACTTGCTGGTTGTAGGTCGTCTGGTACCATTGTCTGGCGGTGCTCCTCTGTGGGTCTGCGGCGGGATTGGCTGCGCCTATTTAACACCAGCTGCGTTGCATGTAATTGTTGTGTGTGCGGTTGGTGTGATATGGTCTGCACCAAGGCGGCAGATTGTGGCCCACGCCTTCCTGCTGCTGTTGGTCATGCTGGTGTTTTCTTCATTCCAGGCAGGGCAGGTCGGTGTTGAGCAGGGCCGATGTGCATTTCCTGCATGCATACTATGTCGAACCGTTTCACCACTGTTGCTAATATGTCTGCCTTGTATCTGGAGAAGCCTTCAATGTTGACTGAGGTGAATGCTAGCAACAGGCCCCAAGGGGCGTAATTGTCTTTGCTGCATCTTTGGCGTCGCCATCCAATACATTGCTCAGGTAGGTATACAGATCTTTGGCGTCGCCAAAGACCTGTATTATCACCACGAGATATGTATTTATTGGTGGTGGTAATCAGATAGTGATATTAAATTGTACAAGTCAGCGTTTCCCAGGCTGCACCACTGGGAGGTTTCTGTATCAGCAGCCAAAAAATAGCTAATGGTACGTGTGGTATTCGGTGCCAATGTAAATGTAGAATAAGCAGCCGAGAGACTTCGGTATCGACAACGTGCTTACTCTTTATTTTTCTTCTCTATCTTTTTAATCAATCTAATCACAGCGCCCACAGTCGGTCAATCACTGTAACACATCGTAACAGGACACAACATTTCCCCTTTTCTTGAAGCAATTACTTTGTATAAACATAATGGGGTAAACAATAATGTACTTTATCATTCAAGTATCAGAAGCTTGTAATTACACTTGTATAAAAAGAACAAAATAATTATTTTTCATGTTATCGGTATTTCATTTCACTTTCCCGTAACAAAATCTGCTAACCACTGTGGTGGTTTTCTGACTCTGCCAGTTCGTCTAAGAACCGGTTCAGATTCCCTCAGCTTCTCTGTAGTCTCTGGAACCTTGAATTCATCAAAGCGCATGTCCATATTTTCCGTAGTACATGCTAATGCGCCTTTTGGGAAGCGTGTCAACTTGGACGCATTCCATTTTCTTCCATCGCTTAACAGATATGTACTAGATCCAATTTTTTTAATTACAGTCATCGGTTCTGTAAACCTCGATGATCCCTTGTGAACATATTCAGGTCTACGAACACGGACCGTATCATTCACTTTGAAAGTAGGTATTTTTGCTCCTCTTTTTCTGTCTGTGTATTTCTTACTCCTTAGTTGGTTCTGTTTCACAATCTCTTTAACTCGGTTGTGTTGTGCACAACTGAGTGAAATGGGAAGGAGATTTAGTTTAGTATGCATCTTCCTGTTCCTAAGTAGCTCAAATGGAGTAGTTCCAGTAGTAGCATGAGGAGTTGCACGATAAATCTGCAAGAACTCTGTTACAGCTTGTTTCCATGGTTTACGCATTTTGTCAGCTAGGCATTTGTCAGTAGGCATTCTTTTAATTACCCTATTAAGTCTCTCTATCGCTCCATTTGCTCTTGGATAGTATACACTGGAGCGCACATATTTAATCTCTCTCTCTCTCAAAAATTCGGCAAATTCGTGGAAGTGAATTGGCTTCCATTGTCAGAAACAAGACAGGTTGGGTTACCTTCACGACTGAAAACTGTTTCTAAGAAACGAATGATCACTCCTGTTGTAACATTAGAGGCAAATGCCACTTCCGGCCATTTACTGTAATAGTCCGTAAGCGTAATGGCAAAGCGACAATCCCAAGAAGCATTCTCGTGGTCCATCTGGCCATTCAACGGGAGTCAAAGGAGCAGGAACAGTTTTCACTGTCTTGTCATTGTACTGACATGGTACACATGACGAAATTTTGGACTGCACATCTTTATCCATTTGCGGCCACCAATACAGTTCACGCAATCTCTGTTTAGTGCGCACTATTCCTTGGTGTCCTTCATGTGCAAGGTCAACTACCTTGGGACGTAGTGATATAGGCACAACCAAGCAGTCTGTACCTCTCATAATTAGTGTATTATCAACTCCAAGTTCATCTCGTATCAGAAAATCAGTTCATTCGCAACGTTTTTTTTGCATTTTGGCCAGCCTTTTTTTATTTGCTGACGTAGTTGAGTCAATTCTGGGCAACTGTCGCAAGCAGCAGTGAAGTCAGATAAAGAAATGGCATGTAGGGATTCCTGGTAAAGAGTAGCTACAACATCTGCTTCCATATCAGTTTCACCAGAGGCAGGCAGAGGAAGTCTGGACAGACAGTCTGCTGTCACATTCAGCTTTCCAGGACGGTATGCCATATCGTATGTGTAGCAAAGCAATCGTGCTGACCACCTAGCAATTCTCAGTCCAGCACGACCAGTGCCTTTAGATGTGAGCAATGTCGTAAGAGCCTGATGGTCTGTACGTAGCACAAAGTGATGACCCCAAAGGTAGGTCCTCCACTTTTCTACAGCCCATACACATGCAAGTGCTTCACGTTCGACTGTGGAATATTTTCTTTCGGCCGGAGAAAGTGTCCTAGATGCAAAAGCCACAATTCTTTCTATGTTGCCTGGATGAAGTTGGCTAATTACACCTCCTAGTCCATAATTGGATGCATCAGTAGTGACGAAAGTAGGCAATTCAGGATCGTAAAGAGCTAAAGCAGGGCTCTCAACTATTAGCCTTTTAATTTCTGCGAAACTGCTTTCAGCCTCAGCATTCCATTTGAACTGTGTTTCTGTGGACTCTCTAAGTGTTGCACGTAGAGGTTCAACTGCGGTAGAGAAATCAGGAATGAATTTACTGTACCATGAGGCAAGGCCCAAGAAAGATCGCAAAGAAGATATGTCATGTGGGGCTGGAGCCTTGGCCACCGCTTTGACCCTGTCAGGATCTGGGTGAAGACCCTCTTTGGATACGGTGTGACCTAGGAAACGTAGTGAAGTCTGATTGAACTTACATTTTTGCATGTTCAGTTCCAATCCAGCCTTTTTCAGAGCATGTAACACCCTCTTCAGGTTGGCATCAAGACTTTCTTGAGTAGTTCCGTAACAAATGACATCATCAAGATATGCTTGTACACCAGGAAGTCCTGCAAATATAGTATTCATCATTTTCTGAAATGCGCTAGGGGCAGATGCAAGGCCAAAGGGAACTCGGCGGAAACGGAAAAGACCACCATGCGTGATAAACGCAGTTATATCACGGCTGTCTGGATGCAGCAACAGCTGATGGTAAGCACAAGCCAAATCAATTGTGGAGAAAACTTTAGCAACCCGCAGCTCAGAGAAGAGTTCATCCATATGAGGTAAGGGATGACAATCGCTGATAATGGCTTTGTTAGGCTCTCTAAGATCAACGCACATACGCAGTTTCCCTCCATCCTTTCTCTTAGTAACAACTATAGGTGAGACCCATGGGGACGCGTCTATGCGCTCTATTATGCCCTTGTCTTGTAAGTCCTTAAGTTCCTCAGACACGGCAAGCCTGACAGAAAATGGAAGTCGCCTCAATTTTTGTTGCACGGGTACCACTTCTGGTTTGATTTGAATTTTGTGTATGAATCCTTTTGCGCACCCAATCTCGTGTACATGAACATCTGGGGTATTTTGTTGATCATGTGTCATTGTAACTATGCTCTGTGACTTAGAAATGTTACCAGAACCAGTAGCTGTAACCACCTTAGTACCGTCAATACTCATGTGTAAAGCAGCAAACAAGTCCAGCCCAAGTAGAGCAGTGCCAGACTTAACCACCACAAATGAGCCTGAAGTTGAATGCCCATTGTAAGTAACTTTTGCCTGCAAACATCCTTTAACTGGTATTTTCTCTCTGGAATAAGTGAAAAGATTCAGTTTTGGCACAGAAAGGCTACATGTAGGGAAAAGAGTTTGGTAAATGCTCTCCGGTATAATAGAAACAGAGGACCCTGTATCTACAATTAGCTTAATGTCATGACTATGTCTGTTTGCTTCCACTTGCACCTTGCAGACGATTTTATCTTGCACAGTATCAGACATATAAAGCACAGTTAGTTCATTTATCACAATCTCACGCACATCCTTTTGCGCAGACCTGCACACCTTTGAAAAATGTCCCAATTTTCCACAGGAATTGCAAGTTGTTTTGTTAGCAGGACAAGATGGTTTGTTGGCAAGATGGTTAGTAGATCCACATCTGTAACAAGCGCGGCGAGTCGCGTTGTGTTGAGCAGCCGTCGGCGCCTCTCTCCGTGGCTCTTTACGGCGGTAGCGTACTGGCTGTTTCAGAATGGCTCCGACCGACGCAGCAGCTGTCGTAGAGCTGTTCGTGTCCTCAGAGAAAAGTCCCGCGTTGCGTAGTCCGGACTCAATCTGCAGAGCCAGCGTAGTAGCTTTATCCAGTGTGAGATCGGCTTCTAGTAAAAGTCTGTCTCTTACTCGTGCATTTGCAGCGCGTTCAATCAGCTGGTCACGAATCATTTGTTCTTCCATGTCGCCAAACTCACAAAAAGTTGCTAACTCTCTCAGAGATGCTAAGAACTGGTTTACGGATTCACCTGGTCGCTGCGCTCTCTGGCGAAACTTATGACGTTCCGCGACCACGTTAACTTTAGGAACGAAATGTCTCTCAAGTGCTGCTACAGCAGTAGCAAGAGTCGTACCTGACTCCGGTAGACAATAAAATAATCTTTGTCCCTCAGTCCCAAGTGCATGAAGAAGGACTGCACGTTTTCTGGCTTCTGGCCATGCGTCAGCATCGATGACCAGCATGTAGTTTTCGAACATTTTAATCCATGTAGGGAACGGAATAGCAGGTTCACCTGGACAAGGCAAGAACGCAAGCAGGTAGGGGCACGTTAACGGACATCCTCGTCGCCAAAAATGTGGTATTCGGTGCCAATGTAAATGTAGAATAAGCAGCCGAGAGACTTCGGTATCGACAACGTGCTTACTCTTTATTTTTCTTCTCTATCTTTTTAATCAATCTAATCACAGCGCCCACAGTCGGTCAATCACTGTAACACATCGTAACAGGACACAACAGTACACTACTAGCAGTACCATTGCTGGTGTTAAATGATAATATTATAAATGATAATATGCATGGTTGATTGGTTGATAGTTGTGTCAGTGTCAGAGCCAATCCAAGGCAGACAAAGAAAGAGAGGGTTGCAATCACTCAATTTATACCGAAGCCTCTTAAACTCAGTGATGGCTACAGTAGGCAATAGTGTATTATTAGTGAAGTTTGACAATAGAACCCTGTGGTGTAATAGTGCTTTACCTTGAGCAGAGGATGAATCTCAGGCAGGCAGCGGAGAGTGGCTACAGCACAGACCTCCCCCAGAAAGTGAGTGTTCATTAGGTGGTTGACTGTTTGATGATCCAGGGTATCTGCATTTTTAATAAACATCTTAGCTAATAGCCAGTCTGTCTCAGGATCACTGGGCAGGAAGATGGGGTTCTCTGCAGAAGATTGTTGATACAACTGGAATGTGGGAAAAATAGATCTTTCAGTTCTGTCAGTTTGCTGAATTTTTTCTGGAGGGTGCAAATTCAAAATCGTTACTAAAGTAAAAATAAAAAATATCAGTTTTAAATTAATTCTATTATCTTACTGTTTTTGAAAATAATAAATGTAAAAATGATTTTAAATTCAAAGCCTTTTGCATTCATTCATATTATTTTCCACAATATTTTTGGTAGTTTGGGTTTGTATCATACATTTGTCAAATACCTGTATTGCTATTGGCATCAGCTTGCTTTCTGGGTTCAAGTAGAACAAACATAGTCCAGAAGTCACTTGCAGTCGTTGACCATAATATAGTCTAGCTTGTATTCCATACATTTTTTTCTAGTCAGAGATGAAAATATGACCATTCTGTGAGGGCAAAATGTGTTGAAGACATGACTCTATTTCCAACTGATTATGAACACACTCATAAACATGTCACTCAACACAAAAAGTATTGAGCATAAAAGACCACTGCTTCTATACCTTGATCTCCCTCTGAAGAGAGGTCCCCTCTTCCAGCAATGGCTTCACCATCTCATCTGTGACTGAAAAGTTTGAGGGAAGCTTTGAACAGCGTTTGATCGCATTGGGGTTGACTCCATTCAGGAACTGATATCCATAAAAATTATCTTCCTGCCAGTGCTCTGAAACATACTCTGAAAAATAAGGAAAATCTTGAAATTAAATGTTTTTAATAATTGATTTTCAAATGTGAGAATGGAGTCAGAAAGGTGCTTGTATTTTTTAAATTATTGAAGCTATTTTAAATAGGCGTTCTATTTTTTTTATCATGAAAAAGTAAGAAATCAACAGGGCAAATTATTTTTGCTTAATTGTAGGCCTAAATTAAATATTCATATCTAATACAAACTTTAAAAACACATGAAATATTTAAATTGCTGTGTCATCCATAATATGGAATATAGCTTAATTTGGCCTGAGAACCATGGTTAAGGGTCAGTCATGCAAACATGACAACAGGATTTAGCCTCATGCTAATGGTCTGTGAAATATGACATTAACATCCCATAGATTCAGATTTCACATCCTGTCAAATTGACTCAGCAAATCTCAGACTAAGTTAACAGTTGGCTCTGATGTCAGACTTCATGTGGTCTTACCTGTTGGCGTCATCTGCAGTGTTTAGTCCTTCTTTTATCCACATCTCTGTGAACGTGTGAGCAGACAATGAACTCACAATGTATTTATGTGTACACTTGTGAGCATTCCAACAAGTTGGGTCAGGTATTGGGTGTTCTGGGGGTAATTGGTGCTCACTATAAGTAGCTGAACTCTGAATGTTTCGGGGGTTTTCATCTTTTTTTTTTTTTTAAATTTACTGATTTGATCCTCGAAGGGAAATTAAGAAGGCACACTCTATTAGTAGTTCAAACGCATGCATACATATTAGTGAGTACAGGCCCCTGTAGCACACGCACACAAAAGGGGGCCTGTAGGCATGCAAGGGGAGCTTTTGTGGCGGGCAGCTCCTTCATGGTGCACCCCTCACGAGCAATTTGAAAAGGGGGCAGCGCCTTGCTCAAGGGTGCCTTGGCAGTGCTAGGGAGTGCGAGCTTACACCTCCTACTGTCAGCTCACACTCTGGGTGGTTTTTTTTGGGGCGGAGCAGGAATTGAACCGCCAATCTTGAATCTTGAATGGGACGACTGCGTGCTCTACCACTGAGCCACTGCAGTGAACCATGTGCAACTACTGATTAGTCAGATTAGTGACTCATGTGAGTTATGCTGCAGTACTGTAACATGTAATGTAAAAATTACCTGATTTTGTTGTACTTCTGAACCAGAAGATTTTTTTCATGTCATCAAGGTTTTCCCACTTTCTAGCAGAGCCGATCAAGCCCTTAATTTTGAGTTCAATTCCACTGAAATTAAAGGAAAAGGAAAAAGGTTTAGAGAGCAGACTGATATTAATCCTTGGAATGCACATTTTCCCTCATTAAGAATATGACCATATTATTATCCAGTGTTGTATGTATTTGTATAAACCAACATCAACTTCCTTGTATTAAGAATGTCAGTTGACATCAGAGATGCTGATTTCAGCTGGCAGTTCAGACACATCATTGAAACTGCTGATTTCACATACTCCTTCAGCAAGAGTCTTCCATCTAAAAAATAAATGAACACGCGAACATGTTTAGTGAAAAGCCTCAGCTTTTACACTGTATATCACACATGAAAACTCACTGGTAAAAGTTTTTCTTATGCCTTAGCTCTTTCGTCCGGTGTTCAGTCAGCAAGGGATGGTCCTCTTCAAAATGTTTAATCGCTTTGCAGTGAAGACACAAACATACATTTTCACAAAAATTATCAAAAGATGTGAAACCAAATTAACTATAAACATGATTAAGTTGATGTGAAGCAGGCCTCTCCCTCCCCTCAGCTCCACCAGCTCTCCCCTGGAGATCCATCTGTAACAGGGGAAAAGGACCCTGTCCCCCTCTAGAGTCATCACCACTACTTTGCTGAAGTACCACTCATCCTCTGAGAGAAGTAAGAATGGATCTTTCTCCACCTTGACCAGGAGTATTTTCCCCAGAGGCAAACTGGTTTTAATGGTGTAGGTCCCTGTCTTGTAAAAAGAATTAACATAAATATAAGCAAAGAATAAGCAATGTTTGCTTAAAACATTGTTTTAAGTGACGTGTCTGTAGCAGATTATTGAATGAAGGCAAAATTATATAATTAGACTTCTACAGTGTATGATAAATCCAAAAAAGAGACAATAACAGACAGGTGGTGCAGAGTAAAAAAGCTTGAGCCATGTGAGGACAGTCAACACAGTTGAGCAAGTTGAGCAAAGACTTTGTGAGGAACCAAAAGGGAAACACAAATGTCATGAACACAGGAAAAGGAAAAAGATCACATGGCAATAAGACTCTGCTGCAAAATACGACTTGAAATATCCAACACACCATCGAGGCCCATTACAGTGTTGTTTTAAATTGTATTCAGCCAAATTTTGACTTGTGTCAAAGAAATTGACAACACTCAGTCCATGAAGGTCAATCTTGGTTCAACTTACTGCTCCAGTTGTAAAGTCAAGACCATAGTTATCCAACTCAGTTCTCTCACTCTGTCCTTTACATCCAAATAAGGTGACGAAGATGTGATCCCATGTTCCAGCACATTTCAGGTTACTTGTGGTCACCTCTAACTTGTACTCAGCCATGGTCACACAGTCGAAACTGTTGGGGAAAAAATAATTGACTGTATATGAATACAAAGGAAAGCAATCACGAGATTGATTGTGTTGATTATTTCTCTTTGACAAATCTTTACCTGCTCTTTACTTATCCCTTTGTGATAGGGTACTTGTTCTCTCCTTCTTTCAACAAGGTTTTAAACTCTCTGTCACTACCTGCTGTCTTAAAACCTGGTGGAAGGGGTGCGGTTAAATGGAGTTGTAAATCTGGTTCATAATGTATGTGGCTGAGGAAGGGCAACCACAGATGAACTGAAAAAATGTAATATATGTTTTATTCCCAAGCCAGTAAACATGCTGGATTTTAAAAAACAAAACAAAAAAAGAATAAGATTAGATATAGTTTGTTTAGATTTACAGGAATAAAGTGAACTGAGCTGAGCCAATCTTTTTCTAATCTACAATAGAAATGCACACATCGTTAGACCACCCATCAAAACATGTATGGCTTTTTTAACTTCACTAAAATGGGCATGTTGGGACGTGCCTCAGGTAGTCTTTTCACTCTTCCCCGGAACCGCCCCGGTTCCACTATCGCCTCCGCAAACGGAGTCCCCTTGCACAACGGGACGGACCCAGAATGTACAAGGACCACGGACCCAAACCAGATCCAGTGTGGAGCTAATCCGGGTCCGTTCATAAAGCAACTCAGCCATCCTGACCCAGTCCGGCACCGTTCATGAAGCGACTGATCTGGCACGGACCCGTTCTGGAACCGACGGCTGATCCGACGCCACACCGGTCAAGAACCATTCAGGAAGCAACTCATCTTGCCCAGATCCTTTATTCAAAATGGCTCATTTGTCCATAACTGGCAACAGAAATATCCAAAATCAGCGTGACACATCAGTAAAGAGGTCAAAACATACTGTAAATGGAAACATGAAATACAAACATTAATTGTATTTTACTGCCACATCTCTCTTGGCAATCAATCACAAAAGAATATCATGAATGATAATCATGACAGGAAGACATGAAACCAAACATGACAACATTGCTTATTTTTTTTGCCTGCGTGTATTCTCATAGTTTAACCCCATAAACGGGGTTTTTACTTTTTATGAGATCAATGCTTGTTTTAGTCTTGCAGCAAAATCTTTTATAAGTTTTAATGCGTGCATGTGACCATCACCCTCTGGGAACTAAGTTGTCAGTCTTAATTAGAATTTCCTTATGTGAGCCAGAGAGGGAAGTGCTGCACCTCTGTGAGTTAAGGGGGGAAGCAAAAGAAGACAGGGAAAGAAAACACAAACAAGGTAGTGGATTGATAGGCAGTGCTGTTAGAGTGGAAGAGGTTTGAGCTGTTTTATTATACCTCACAACTGATACCTTAATACCAGTGTTATAAAACACCAGATTAGTGGAAGTCCTGACAGTATAGAATACGCCACCAGAGGAAAACAGTGCAGGAGGAAGATAGAGGGCATGAGATTGTGATGTTTGAAGAGAGACTCATCACAATCATCCTGCGCTCAAACGTAGTGATGACTCTGCACCAGCCAATTCCCACCGCAACACCAAGCCAGCCCCCTGCAGCCTGAACCCCAGGCCAGGCCACACGGCCTGGCCTGGGGTTGGGCATGTATTGGGGAGGATGCAGCGCCCTAGAGCACTGCATTCCGCCCCACAACCGAGCCCACTGCCCTCGCCCCCACCCGTTCCCAAAACCCTATCTGTGCCCTACATGTGCCTAAAGGTTTTCATGTATAGTGCAGTGTGAGATGTGTGAGGTGAACATTAGAAGGCAATCTGGTGTGGGCCCGGCCCACATTTATAGGGCCATACACAGGGGAATCACAGCCAATTAGTCCAAGCCTACAACCCGGCCTGGCACCGACCACCAGAGACCAGCCCGGCCACAGGCATCCAGTATTCATCATCACCATCCACGACCATCGATCACCGACCAACCGGCAACTGGTCCAAGCCATCAACCCTGCTCAAGCCAAGGCAGGGTCGCATACCTGCCCCCAACAAATCAGTGGGCCGTAGCAAACCCCTCCCCCCTGTTAAATTTCCATTTCTTATTTCGAATATTTTGAACAGATTTGTATATGTCATTACTCTATTACAGTGGTTCTTAACCTTGTTGGAGGTACCGAATCCTGCCGATTTCATATGCTCACTCAACGAACCCTTCTTTAGTAAAAAAAAAATAGAAAAAAATCAAATTTAAGATATAAGTATATGTTTTACTGGTGTATTTAATGATTTGTGCATTAATGTCACCTTTGTCAAAGAACAAACCAAGACAGTGCATGAACTCACATGAAATGACCTACCTGTAAATCAGTGTGACTTCTGCTGTTGTTATTGAGAGACCAGTTCAGACATGTGTGGCTTCACTTTGGCAAGTGCTACTCTTATGTCATTTTCACAGCAAAGTCTGTTTCTTTTGTTTTCCATGCAGCTTAAGGAAGTGTTCCTTTATTTTTGCCAGTGCGAGCCAGCTGCTCAACTTGACATTGCAAATCATGTAGAACGCTGACTCCCGGCAGTAGTGGCAGTGGCTCAGCGGTACAGCAGATGTCTTGAAGATAGATCGCCCAGCCATCGGTGGATCGATTCCCGCTCCCGCCACCTTACGAGCTGCTCAATTGGGGCGTAGTCCAGGAAGTTGCTGTCTGTCACTCTGCCTCCCGATGTACAGCTTGATGTTGTGTGTTGTCGTGTATGTACTAACTGCATGCTTACAGGCCTCCTTGTGTACTGTGGTTGTTTCAGGGGCTTGTACATACTGACTGTGAAAAACTAACCCCCCCCAAAAAAAGTACACTTGAATGACAAAAGTAATTTCCCCCAGGGGATCAATAAAGTATACCTTCTTCTTCTTCTTCTTCTTCCCATCACGTTCCGTTATACAGTACATGTAAATTCATGCTGCACATATTCGTCCGACCACTTTCTTTTTTTGCTCAACATAGTTACTATGAATTAAAATATTAAGAAATTGACGTACCATCATGACAGGAATAAATCGACTACTGAGTGCGCAAAATCCCATGTAGCACAGGTAGGCCAATCGAAGCTTCATGAGGCTTCATTTGATCTAGTACGACATCTACTGGATGCTAAAATATCAGTTGGCATGAGTTTGAAGTGTGTGGCTTTTTGCAGAAAGCCTGTGAATAAAACTGTCAGCATAATAAGGAAGTATGGAAAACATGTATATTTTAGTGATGGTAGTACACTGTGTATGTGTGGTGTGTGTGTGTGTGTGTGTGTGTATCTTTGAGTCTAAAAAAATAAAATAAATAAATCTTTTAAAAATTCCAATAGCGAAATTACTTTTGTGTAACTCCAAATGCTTGCACACGTATACAGTATACACTGTACGTGTGTGTGTGTGTGTGTGTGTGTGTGTGTGTGTGTGTGTGTGTGTGTGTGTGTGTGTGTGTGTGTACACACACACACACACACACACACTGGCAGTGTGGAACACACACTGGCAGTGTGGAAAATAATCATTTGGACAGGACGAAAATGAAAATAGAGTAAACATGACAGTGAGGGGAGGGTGGTTAGGGTTGGGGTATGGGCGATGATTGTGCTTTTGTAACGTTGAGGCAGTCAGTGATTTTGCCTGGGTCATACTATTGGTTTCTCATTAAAAAAACAACCTGTGTCAGGTCTTAGGTGATTTTAGTTTTTGACAATATTTCCCCTGCTTTAGAAAACACCGCCTTATAACACTGTCAAAACTTGCAGCACAAACCGAACCGCTACCTGAATCAGGCCATGTCCACACGCAGCCGCATAAGTGCGTTGATCAAAACATTTATATGCAGAACAACTCCAGAACAGCTCCGAGAAGGGGACTGGGACATGTGGAAATTCACGCCGTTCCTCCTGGAGGACGACCTCCGTCACAGAGTTCTCCCTAGCAGCAGGCAGCGCATCCCGGTCTGACCCAGAACTGGCGTCGGCGAGGAACGTGGACGAATGAATGAATGAAGGAATTAATTAAATTTATGACTCATAAACAGACGAAAAAATATTCACCTAACAAGCATCAATGTGTCTTCGACGTGGAGCTGTTATACGTCATGTTAAGGTAAACGGACTTTTATCCCGAAGTCCACTCAGAGCAGTTGTGCGTGTTCAAAACCGGAAGGAGGAACAAGAAACAAACCGTTTTGTTGATCAAATGTATTTGCCCTAATACAATCTTTCTAAACAGATCTGGGTTCTCTGTCCCTAACACAAGATCTTCTGTTGTGTGAACCGTGACAGGGGGCAGGAACAACACATTCAGAGAATCTCAGATATTTATTATGACGTCACTAGGCTCCACCTTCAGGATGGGCCACTATACATTAGCTCATATAC